>NW_028227266.1:19137600-19617600 GCF_978045245.1 Mus caroli
CACCTTCCATCTTACTGTAGGAACATGGCAATTAAGTTGCTACTGTGCTGGCTGAAATAGAATGGCCCCCATAGACTCATATATTTGAATACTTGATCCCCAGTTGGTAAAAATGGTGTGACTTTGTTGGGGGAGGTGTGTCACTGGGGGTGCTCCACCATTATAGACTCATCTTCTGAAACTGTAAGCCCCAAATTAACTGTTTTTCTTTTATAAGTTGCCTTAGTCATGGTGCTTTATCACTGCGAATGGAAAGTCACTAAGAAAACTAAAACTACTGGCTCTCAGCTTTTACATGGGCTCCGAGGATTCAAGCTTGCCCCTTCATACTTCCATGGCAAGTGGTATAGCCAGTAAGCCACTTCCCCAGATCACGGAGTGACCCTGCTGACAGAAACTTGTGGTGCAGGGAGGCTGCTCTAAGGTGTCAGCAATCCTGATGATTAGAACAAAGCTCTGGAGTTTAGAATCATCTTCCCCGCATTGGTAGGGATGGAGCCTAGGGTTGTGCATATCCTAGGCAAGCCCTGCAAACCCTGAGCAGACCCAGCTGTAGGTTGGATTTTAAGGCCCTACAAGCCACTTAAAGGTTTGGTTTCCAATGTGACACTGTTGGGAGGTGGTGAAACCTTTAATAGGGCAGCCTAATGAGGTGTTTGTTTTTTTGGTTTTTTTTTTGTTTGTTTGATTGTTTATTGCTTTTGGTAGGGGTGGGAGTATTGAGACAGGATCTCTATGTAGCCCTGGCTGTCCTGAACTCAGGAACCAGGATGGCATCAAACTCAAAATCTGACTGCCTCAGCCTCCCAAGTGCTGGGATGACCAGTATGTACCACCATGCCTGGGTTATTTTGTGTGCATGTGTGTGACTCTGTGTGTAGGCTTGTGCAGGTGGCCACAGAAGCCAGAGAAGTTAGATCTCTCTGAAGTTGGAGTTACAGGCAGTGGTGAACAGCCTGGCGTGGGTGCTGGGAATCCAACGAAGGCCCTCGGGAGAGCAGTGTGTGCTCTTAGCTTCAGCATTCTCCCCCGGCCCTGGTTTTTGGGGACATGCTCAGAAGGAGACAGTGGGACTTTAGGCTCTTCCTTTCCTCTCTTTCACTTCCCAGCAGTGAGGTGAGCCAACTGCACTGTGCCAGGATCCTCTGTGAGGTGCTGCCTCATGACAGGCCTCAAACAGTGGGGCTCATCACTCAGGAACTGGGGCTCATCACTCACAGACTGGAGCCTGCTAAACGGAACCAAAATAAGCATTAGCATTATCTATGGGATACTTCCAGAGTCGACTTTGACTTCTTGCTTGTAATCATGGAGTCTGCAGACACCTGTCTTTATTTTTAATTTAGATGTGTGTTATACCCTGACAAATTCCTCTGCTTACGCATATGTCCTTGAGAGACTGTCGTAGCCTGAAAGACACGGCCTTAGTCAGACATAGATAACGTGTACCATAGACTCACCACATAAGGATTTGTTGTCATTATTTATCGTCCTGGAATTGGTCATGCTTTGTATTGCTTGCCTTTAAAGACACTGAGAAAATACTTGCTCGCTGGCATGGTATTAACCAGTGGCCCTCCCATATCTGTCTCTTGCATCTTATTTCTACCTTTCCTATAATCACTCTCCCAGTCGTGGTTCCCATGTTGACTGACCAGCAGGCTTTGGCAGGTATGGATTACATAATTACATACTTATGTGTGGCTGTGTATTTCTGTGTGGGCGTCTGTACATGTGAGTGCAGGTGCTCTCAGTATCCAGAAGAGGATATCAGTAGCAAGTGGTTATGAGCTGCTCAATGTGGATGTTGGGAACGAAACTTGGATCCCCAGAAAGAGCAAATTTCTTAACAGATGAACCTCTCTAGCCCCACTACAAAAGGTTTTATAAGGCAGCCTTCCCATCCATGAGGATAAAGACATCTTAATCACCTCTCATGGCTCCCACCTCTTAATCCTGTTGCTTTGAGAATTAAGTTTCAATATTAACCCAAAGACTCGGATCATGATAAGATTTTCATAAAGTCATGTGTCACCAGATCTAGCTAGCGTGTAATTTTAAATAGTGTATTTGCATGGCTGGAGAGATGACTCAGCAGTTAAAGGCACTTGCTATTGCAGAGGACCCAGGTTCAGTTCCCAGCAACCATGTGGTGGCCACAACCATTCATAACTCCAGAGTCACCTGACTTACGGGGGGCCTGAAGAGATGGGGGAGCCTGCAGGAGTCTGACCTAGGTTTTCAGCATACATGTAATGGCTGAGGAGCTTGGTGTTCATGTGGACTCCTAACAGTGGGAGTGGGGCTGTCTCTGACTCTTTTGCCTGCTTGTTGGCCCTTTTCCTCCTCCTGGCTTGCATCATCCAGTCTTGATGTGATCCTGTGTGCCTGGTCTCACTGAGCTTGTTATGCTGAGTTTGCTGGGTTTCCTTGATGTCAGCTGGGAGGCCTGCATTTTTGTAAGGGTAGGTGGGGGGGGGGAGGAACTTGGCAAGAGGAAAGATATTGGGGATAGACTGGGGAGAGGGGAGGGCGGGAAACTTATGTCAGGATGTAAGATATGAGAGGATTGAGAGAGAGGGAGGGAGGGAGAGAGAGAAGGAGAGAGAGAGAGAGAGAGAGAGAGAGAGAGAGAGAGAGAGAGAGAAAGAGAGAGAGAACTGGTTGGTTTTGGGTGTCAACTTGACACAGGCTGGAGTTATCACTGAGAAAGGAGCTTCAGTTGGGGAAATGCCTCCTCGAGATCCAGCTGTAAGGCATTTTCTCAATTAGTGATCAAGGGGGAAAGGCCCCTTGTGGGTGGAACCATCTCTAGGCTGGTAGTCTTGGGTTCTATAAGAGAGCAGGCTGAGCAAGCCAGGGGAAGCAAGCCAGTAAGGAACATCCCTCCATGGCCTCTGCATCAGCTCCTTCTTCCTGCCCTGCTTGAGTTCTAGTCCTGACTTCCTTGGTGATGAACAGCAGTATGGAAGTGTAAGCTGAATAAAACCCTTTCCTCCCCAACTTGCTTCTTGGTCATGATTTTTGTGCAGGAATAGAAACCCTGACTAAGACAAATTGGTACCAGGAGTGGGGTATTTCTGAAGGCATGAAGGGGTCATGCAGAGCAGCTGAGGCTCAGCACTGTGAGAGGCCATGGAAGGCCACTGGTGAAGGTGCAGCCTCAGCTGCAATTGATGTCCCAGGACAGAAGGAGTCATGTAAAGGAGTTGAGGCTTGGCACCATGAAGAGAGCCTATGAGAGGCTGTTACTGTGGAAGATAGCAGCGTTTGGAGATGCCAGTACCATGAGATGCCCACCAAGGACAGCAGCAGCAGTGGAGTACAGGCAGCTGGAGCCCAGAAGACAAGATGTATGTTACAAAGGTATGGCTGGAGAAGTGACCCAAGCCCTTAGAGGAGCCCAGATGATGGTGAGTTGGATCCCAGACACTGGACAGTTCGAGTTTAATTTTTGCTTTTGATTGTGACTGTGCTCTGATATTTTTCCCTCTTGAAGGAAGAAAATATTTTAGTGGATCCCACAGTTAAGAGACTTTTAATTGTAAAAAGACTTTGGATTTTAAAAGATATTGGGTATTTTTAAAGGATCGAACTTTTAATATCTAAAGACTGTGGGACTTTTAAAGTTATTTAAGATCTTGGGGATGAATAAGAACTAAGAGTTGAGGCTTACTAGTGATGTGTTTGTGTGTCAAGTTGAAGGGGTCAATTGTACTGGCTGGTTTTGTGTGTCAACTTGACACAAGCTGTAGTTATCACAGAGAAAGGAGCTTCATTTGGAGAAAATGCCTCCATGAGATCCAGCTGTAAGGCATTTTCTCAATTAGTGATCAAGGGGGAAAGGCTCCTTATGGGTGGGACCATCTTGGGCTGGTAGTCTTGAGTTCTATAAGAGCGCAGGCTGAGCAAGCCAGGGGAAGCAAGCCAGTAAGGAATATCCCTCCATGGCCTCTGCATCAGCTCCTGCTTCCTGACCTGCTTGAGTTCCAGTCCTGACTTCCTTTGGTGATGAACAGCAGTATGGAAGTGTAAGCTGAATAATCCCTTTCCTCCCCAACTTGCTTCTTGGTCCTGATGTTTGATATTTGTGCAGGAATAGAAATCCTGACTAAGACAGACAGACAGACAGAGAGAGGGGGTGAGGTGGGGTGGGGTGGGTGGGTGGGAGGGAGGAGGAGAGTGAAGAAAGAAAGAAATATACTCAACTCACTCATGGATACAACAAATTACAAATTGAAAATTAGGGCTAGGATATAGCTCAGTGGTAGAATGCCTACTTAGCATATGAGAGACCTTAGGTTCAATTCCTAGTACTGAAAAACAAAGCACCCTGTGCTGGTTAGGGTTTTGCTTGTTTGGTGTGTGTGTGTGTGTGTGTGTGTGTGTGTGCTTGCGTGCGTGCGTGCGTGCATGTCAATTCAGCACGCAACCTGGAGTCACAGGTGAAGAAGGAACATCAACTGAATTTTTCAAATTTCTGCCCTCATTTAAGATTGGCAAGTGGAAGTGTTAGGGTGAAATAAACTCTTTCTTCCATTAGTCCCTTTTGATCAGTGTTTTATCATAGTAACAACAACTAACCATAAACAAACTAGGACATCTCACAAAACAAAACAAGCCCCCACATGCATTTTTTAAGTTATTGATACAACTGAAAAAAAAAAAAACATACTAGCATTTGTACCAATTTGGACCCTTTCTTTTGCTCCTTCCTTTTTTCTTTCCTTCATTTCCTCCTTTTCCTCCTCTTCCTCCTCCTCTTCCTCTTCCTTCTCTCCTTCTTTCTCCTCCTCCTCCTCCTCCTTTTTTCTGGAACTTTCTATGTAGACTAGGTTGGCCTCAAGTTCACAGAGATCGGCTGTCTCTGCTTCAAGTCCTGGGATTGATGGTCTACGTTATCATGCC
The DNA here is from genome assembly GCF_978045245.1 of Mus caroli. NCBI lineage: Eukaryota > Metazoa > Chordata > Mammalia > Rodentia > Muridae > Mus > Mus caroli. The sequence continues at coordinate 19,142,509 of NW_028227266.1, forward strand.
TGGCCATTGGATGCAAAACAGAATCCCCTATCTTTATGAAGGTATTACATAAAAGTCAGAAGTTCAGAGATGAGCTTTAGGAACAAGTCATGAGGAGATGGAGAGATGGCTCAATAGTTAAGAGCACTGGCACCATGAAGACCTGGGTTCAATTCCCAGCACCCACATGGTCAGTCATAACCATCTATAACTCTAGTGCTAGGGTGTGCGATGCTCTCTCCTGGCTTCCATGGGCACCAAGCACATAGGTGGTACAAGACCCATAGCTATGTAAAACATCCCAGCACATGGGAAACTGAGGCAGGAGAATCTCAAAAGTTCAAAGCCAGCCTGGTCTACATAGTAAGTTCTAGGCCAACTATGGACACAGCCACTAGCCAATAGAGTTGTGTCACCCCTGAGCCTGCACATGACTCCTTCCTTGTACCCCTCCCATATCCATTTCTTGTTAATCACCTTAGATAAGGAATTGTTTGCTTAGAGACCCGTGATTTGGAAATCCCCTACTCTCCCCCCTCCTTTCCCCCTTGAGGGCCCATAAAAGGTGGGTCCCATGTCCCATCGAGGTTGACTTCTCTACCCCTGCATGGGATATGAGTCATCCCCAGAGCTCTGGCTTTTCCCAAATAAAGCCTCGTGTGATTTGTATTAAGCTTGGTCTCTTGTGAGTTCTTGGGAGTCCACTGTTGTCCCGAGACTTGAGTGAGGGTCTCCCTTTGTAAGACCCCCTTTTGGGGACCCCCACTCTAGTCTTGGGAGAGAGAGCACACCCAAAGAAACACGAGAATCCTTCTTGCTGTAAACACACAAGGTAGTTTAATGATGGAGCTCCGGATCAAAAAGTATCTCACGCAGGAGACAGTGGATTCGACCCCGAGGCTCGAAAGCTAGGGGTTTTTATGGGGTAAAGGCTTAGGGGTGGGGAACTCAGCATAGTGACACACTATTGGCTTATTCAAACATCAGCAGAAAGATTACATGTCAGCAAAAAGAATACATGCAGGTCAGGGTGTCAGGGTTCTGTGAGTTGTTGACTCAGTTCAGATAGCCCTGTTATGTCCTCAGATTCCTCTTTATCTTTATGGTCAAGCTGTTCCCAGGAATGCCCAGGTTTGTTTTTCTTTGTTCTCAGCCCCAGACAGCCTCTAGGCTCACAAACAACCAGGAATTTCTGAGTACTTTATGTGACTTACAGATCTTGAAATTTCATCTTTCTTTCATTCCCCTCTTCTTTTACTGAATAATTCTAATCTTAGAATTTTAGAAGTCTATATCTCTATGTGGAGAATAGAAATCATATTCTTCTATCTTAACTATAGGTTGGTATTGACGCTGGAGGACCATAAGCTATACTGCATTTACTCTATCTTTAACATGGGAACAAAAACAGAATAAGAAGAGATAGTAAACAGGACTAGGCAGGGACCCTTCTAGTGAGGCTTGAGGGTCTGGGCATGATGTAGGTACACGTAGATCAGATCTCTGACTGGAACTGGTGAGATGTCTTTGGGGTACCCGGCTCGTTTGCTGTAGCCAGTTGTGACCAGACTTCTTCCTGCACCACCTGCAAGCCTTTTAACTTAGCATACAGATCATTATTATAACAACATGTAGGTTTAAACACATCATTTTAGACAGTGATGTGCATGGGAGCCCCATAAAGGATCTCAAAAAGAGTAAGACTGAACCAAGAGGAAGTATTTCTAGTTCCAAATAGGGGAAGGGGAAGGAACACCAAGTCTGCGCCAGTCTCCATGGTTAATTTTTTCAAGGTCTCTTTTAGAGTTCTATTCATTCTTTCTATTTGTCCTGAGCTCTGAGGTCTGTACACACAATGTAAATTTCATTTGACCTCTAAATACTTGGCCACACCCTGACTTACCTGGGCAACAAAGGCAGGGCCATTATCTGACACTATTGTTTTTGGCACTCCGAACCTTGGAAATTTTTCTTTAATAATCTTCTTGATGACTATCTGAACAGTTTCATTTTTTACAGGGAAAAGCTTCTATCCATCTTGAGAATGTTTACAAAAACCAGAAGGTATTCATACACATATTTTTCTCAGTAAAGTCTATTTCCCAGTGTTGTGTCCGGCCAGCAGATCACAGCCTGGGTTCTAGCCTGGAAAGGCATTTTGGAAACCTGGAAGAGAAGAGGGGCTAGGCGGCGAGAGAAGGGAATGAAGCTAAGACAAGATTCTGATCAAAGCTCAATTTTACTATTTCCAGACACTCAGTTATAAAGGAAGGGGGAGGGAACCCGATTTCCCGCCAAGTAACTCAGGGTCCAGTAGCAGGACGAACACGTGTGTGCCTCCTCCAAGCAGCAAAGGCAGGGTCCAGCAGTAGGCGTGGCAGGACGAATGAGCAGGAAGCTCCACCCTTGAGCAAGCAGGTTCAAGCAGATGGGGGGAGACCACATCCCAGTAGACACCAGGTCTGTCTTCCCAGTGTCTTTTCCCTGGATCTACTACTATAGTGTGGCAGACATTGACTCTTTGGCAGGGCACACACTTGTGCACCACCTGTTCCACAAGGTGTTTTAAACCTGGTACATGGTACTTAGGCTTGGAAAATGTCTGGATGAGCTTGCTTACCCCTAAGTGAGTCCACTGATGCATCTGTTTGATCACAGCTTCTGCTTTTCTTTGTGGCAGGATTTTCTTTCCTTGGAGGTGTATCACAGTCTCTTATTTTTGTTGAATTGGTGACTGGAATCTTTGGAAATGAGGGTTAAGTCCTCTGCTGTGTAGGCAAACTCAGGCTCCATTGCCAGGAGCACCAGCAGGGCGATGGCTGTTTCTGCTCATGCTTTTCAGTCTGTCATGTTGTTGTTCCTTGCTATCACAGTATCTTCTGGTGACTAGGACAGTAGATGATGTTTACCTTGGCAGGGTCGTGGAGGCCCTTCAGTGGAGCCAGTACTACTTCTTTGTTCTTATTTTCTTTTTCTTCCCGATGTCAGTAGACTTCTCTGTTGATATATGGCCTCATAGATGTGGGCTGTGTGGCAAAAACGTACCTGTTATCTGTGTAGGTGCCGAGTCTTTTGAGCCGATGTGTCCTCTGGCAGAGCCCGTCTAGCTACCACAGCTGCTCTAGTATGTTTTTTTTTTTTTTTCCTCTTCTTATAGATAGCTGTTCCAGTCTTTGAACCAGGTAACATTTGCACCCTCTAGTAACTGGGTCTGTCAGATCTCCATGTCACCTATGTGTCTCAGCAAGAACCTGCTGAAAGTCTGGGTCTGGGAGCAGGGTAGCTGAGTTGAGACTTGCGGGGGCAAAAGTGACTCTCTCTCAGAGTTGAACCACAGGGTCTGATAATGAGTCATGTGAGCGTTAGTCAGCCATCGGTCAGGGGACCTGACAGACCACACTTTTTAGGTCATGTGCCAAGTTTTGTCCCAGAGTCAATTTATCTGCGTCCTTGACCAGAAGCCACTATGTGCAGACAAGCAGGCCATCTTACAGCCACCAGGTCTAATTTCTTACAAGTATGCCACAGGTCTTTTCCAGAGTCCCAATCTCTGAGTAAGAACCTCTTTGGCAATACCTTTGTTCTTGGTCACATCTAGGAGTCCCAAAGCTGGGGACGACATTAGGGCAGTCTTAATGACATCCAAGGCCTGTTGTTCTTTATTTCTCTATACGAAGGGCTGTTTCTCTCTTTAATTCAGCAAAACCTGGAATCCACAATATGTAAAAGCCCGCAGTACCCAGGAACTTTTCTAAATTGTTTTGCACTGGTTGGTGAGGGAATATGAAACACAGTTTCTTTTCTAGCTTCTTTGACAGGTAGGCCACTGGCCTCTTCCAAGGACTCGGCTTCTGTGTTAGCACCCCTTTTTTTATCTCTTCACTTTTAGCCACGAACAGGTGAAGGGTTTAGTCATGAGAGGGGCTCCTTTTCTTTTTGTGGGGCAGTCTCTCACCCAGTGCCCATTTTCTTTACAGTAAACACATTGATCTTTAGCCAAAAGCTTTCTGTAGTTGCCAGGTACTATCTAAGCTCTCTAGTTTTCCTGACTCTTGTGGCCAGCATTTTCTCTTATTCCTTTGGATGTTATCTAATTATCACGTCCCTATCCTGTCACTCATCTTCTCTCATAGTTTGCCTCTACCCTGGTTTATCTTTCTGTCTCACTGCACAGCTCTAATTCTGACTCTGGTCTCTGTCTTTGTCAGCCTCATGTTTCCTCAACTCTTCTTCTTGTCTGTCTCTTACTTACTGGTTCCTCCTCTAAATATTTCTCATTCAGAGTATCTCTCTCATCTCAGACCTCTCTAATCTCTTTCATCTCTATTTTTACTTCTCCTCACTGTTAACCTCTCTATTTGCCACTGTCATCCATCTCTCCTGAGTCTGCTGAAGCTTTGCTCTTAGCTCACTTCTTTGCAGACCTCTATCCTTCCTTCGTTTCTCCTCCTCTGCACTTTCTTACCGACTTACCCTGTCCTTCTTCTAACTTTTGTAATTTCCTATTACCTTGGTCAGATTGTTGGGGCACTTTCTAGCCCCACAGAGACGAGACCCCCATCAGAGTCTGGCGGTTAGACTCGCAGGTGCTCCTTACCTTGGACAGGAGAAGCCCCAAGTGGGCGGATGCCTCCCTCCCTGGAGCTTGGAACAGACTCACTGCCAGCATCTCAGGGCAGAGCCGCCCTAGAAGAGAAAACACGTGGGGCAGGGAGGGAGTGCAGCTCTCACAGCTGGCTGCACTGGGCCACTGACATCTCAAAGTGAAAGCACTTTTTCTGTTAACAAGAGCCGGGATGCAGGTGAAAGGGGAATGAGAAGCAGCCAGGGAACCCGCAGCGCTCTTGGTCAGCCACTCTCACAGTGTCCTCCTCTTCTTCTCGTCTGTCTGTCCCATGGAGGTGGGGCTTGGGATCAGGGGTGAGGGAGGTTGGCTCATGGAGCGGGTTCCTGGGAGCGGGAGGAACCAGCGGCCCCTGGAGGGGGTGGCAGACACTCGGGGAAGGGGGGAAAGGCGGCAGAGGCGGTGACTCTAATCAGTCCCTCCCCAGCTGTGGCAGGCATCACGGCCGCTCTAGGGAGCCAGGTGGGGCCCTGCACTCATCTGGTGCCTGCACTCGTCATCTTTTTTAGGCTGTGACTTCAGCATCTCGCCAACCATCGGATAAGACTCACTTGTGGGGCACAGCTGGCCTCTGCCCCTGCAGCGCTGGAACCCAGAAGTGGACAGTAGGTGGCCAGAAGGCCTGTGTGTGCTGTGTCACTGTTGCTGCCAAGGCCCTAGCTGCGTGCCACCACCGGAAAACAGCACCGAGTTGTTTTTCTTAACCATCACGGACAAATTCTGTCCTAACGTCAGTCCAAGTCCACAGTCAGAGACAAAGGGTTAACAAGTCTGTCCCATGACGAAAACCACAAACAGAAATAAGACAGCATCAGAGAAAAAAGACGCCAGTATATCTAAGCACACTCGTTCTTGTCCAGACTTGTACAACCAGCCAAACGCTACCTCTGACGGGGTGGGATTCTGCTCCCTCTCCCTTTCTGGCAAAAAAAGCACCTTATCTTCCTCACTCTGCCAGATGACAGTCAGACCTTCTTGACTGTCCCTCACCCTGGGTACTTCCTCCAGGGTCATCCTTGGAACGTCTTCCAGGGTTGCAGTCTGCGGGGCTTTAGGACGTCTCTCTCCTGCAGCCACTAGGTCCTCACAGTCCACAGTGGCGGCTGCCATAATACATAATACCAGAACTGGAAACCCAGGTGGGACTCAAACCCACCAGGTGGGACTTGAACCCACAATCCCAGAAATGAAAAACTAAGACACAAGGTGGGACTTGAACCCACAATCTCAGAACTGAAAAACCAAGACACAAGTTCAGCAGTGCCACACTTAGACACCTAGACAACAGACAACATACAAGACTCACATAACGTACCTCCAAGGGGTATTCTCGGGTTTCTGGGTGCCCCCAAATCCCGGACGAGCCCACAAGATGTAAGACCCCCTTTTGGGGACCCCCACTCTAGTCTCGGGAGAGAGAGCACACCCAAAGAAACATGAGAATCCTTCTTGCTGTAAACACACAAGGTAGTTTAATGATGGATTGAAATGTATCTCATGCAGGAGACAGTGGATTTGACTCTGAGGCTCAAAAGTTAGGGGTTTTTATGGGGTAAAGGCTTAGGGGTGGGGAACTCAGCATAGTGACACACTATTGGCTTATTCAAACATCAGCAGAAAGATTACATGTCAGCAAAAAGAATACATGCAGGTCAGGGTGTCAGGGTTCTGTGAGTTGTTGACTCAGTTCAGATAGCCCTGTTATGTCCTCAGATTCCTCTTTATCTTTATGGTCAAGCTGTTCCCAGGAATGCCCGGGTTTGCTTTTCTCAAAATTCATGTATATCTGGGGCTGGAGAGATGGCTCAGTGGTTAAGAGCGCTTGCTGCCTTTCCAGAGAACCTGAGTTCAATCCCCAGCATCTTTACGGTGACTTACCTTCAGGAGATCCAATGCCCTCTCCTGATCTCCATAGGCACTAGTCACACACACACATATATATATGCCAGCAAATACTCATAAAATAATAGTAAAATAAATCTTGTTTGTTTTGTTTTTGAAATAGGGCTTCTCTGTGTAGTCCTGGCTGTCCTAGAACTCATTCTATAGACCAGGCTGGCCTCGAACTCAGAGATCCGCCTGCCTCTGCCTCCTAAGTGCTGGGATTAAAGGCATGCACCACCACAGTGTGACTGAGATAAATAAAATTTAAAAAAAAATTCAAGACCATGAATTTTGAGGACTTCCTTGTGAGGTTTCTTGATAACACGAGTTCATGGCGGAAGCATGTTTGTTTGTCTTGAGACAGGATCTCACAGTACAGCTGGCTTCAAATTTGTGTTGATCCTTTGATTTCAGCTCCTTGCGAAGCCAGTCTGGCGAGGAGGCACCTTGTTCCCTCCAAATGCAAACAGCCCAGCACCATATCAAAGCTCCCAGGCTATTCCCCAGGCGAGCTCCCGGGCTAGCTCCAGGGCTAGCTCCCAGGCTGATGCCCATTCCCACCACTGGGACTCCCAGGCTCTTCCAACTCACACGCTGCCTCCCACCTCAATGTGCTCCCTTGAAATCGCAGGGCTCTCCCCATCTTTTGCTATTCACACTGTATCTTCAGTCTCACTGTACCAGCAACTCACTTTGTAGACCAGGCTGGCCTTGAACCAGGCCCTGCCTTCGAGGTTACTTTAAAGTGTCTATATTTAAATGTGTTACAGTCACTTTTTAATTATATTTTTTGAGGTCATTTTAAAAAATGGTTTGCTGTGCTAAGGGGGCAAACACAAATCTTCATATTAGACATGTGGTCTATCTCTGAGCTCTCCGGAGTCCACCAACATTTAAGATAAATATTTATTTATTTAGTGTATAATGACTCCCTGGAACTGGAATTAAAGACTGTCATTAGCCACCATGTGGGTGGTAGGAGCCAAAGTCAGGTCCTCTACAAGAGAAGTGCTTAACCACGGAGCCAGCTCTTCAGTTTGATTTTTAATTTTATTTTATACTTGAGACAGGGTTTCATGGTGTGGCCCTTTCTGGCCTATAACTATCTATGTAGGTTAGGCTGGCTTTAAACTCACAGAGATCCTTTGCCTCCTGAGTGTTTGAATTAAAAATTTGGCATGCTTCATTACTTTCTTTTAAAATTTAATTTTAGAAAAGAATTGTCTTTATCTAATGTGTTTGAGTGCTTTGCTTCTATGTATGTAGGTGTGTGCACCATGTGCTTGCGGTGCCCACGGAGGCCAGAAGAAGGTATTGGGTGTCATGGAGTTGGAGCTACGGGTGGTTATGAGCTGAAGTGTGGGTGCTGGGGACTGAAGCAGGGTCCTCTGAAATTGCAGCAAATGCTTTTAACCACGGGGCCATTTCTTCAGGTCTGTTGAGGGCACTTTTAAGTGTCTGTATTTAGATATGGTGAGTTCACTTTGAAGTAAATTTGGATCATACATAGTTTGTGAGATGCTGCTCAGCCCGTGTTAAGCCTGAGAGTACATCGGTAGAACCTTTCTATTTGAGGATTGAAACAAACAAACAAACAAACACGGTGTGTGTGTGTGTGAGAGAGAGAGAGAGAGAGAGAGAGAGAGAGAGAGAGAGAGCTACTCTCATGAGTCTCCTATCTTGTGGTTGTCAGGTTCGTGGTGCCTCTTCCTGCTCAGCCATCTCACAGGCCCTGTTTATTCTGTTTTTGTTTTGTTTGGCCTCTTGCTTTGGAAAAAGGTGATCTCGATTTGAAAGGTCCTGACAGAATGTAAAAGGTCACAGAAGCCCTGAAGTTGGCAAAATAGATTTCATTGTTAGCAGAACTAGCTTCACTGATTTAGAAAAATAGAGGTGCACAATGCTCTGGCTGCTCCTTGAACCCGTGTGTCTGCCAATGTTCTGACCGTTCTTTGAACTCATGTGTGTGCCCACTGCTGAAGCCCATCTCCCAGTGTTTGTGATATTGGTTGCTGGGGAAGAGTCGGAAAATCTTCTCAGCAACCATAGCCGTGCCAATCCGGAGTTGCTACACCTGCACCAGACTCTTTCCTTGTACCCCTCCCATACCCATTTCTTGAGAGATCATTTTAGAATAGACATTGTTTAGATCTGGAAATCCCCTACTCCCTCCTTTTCCTCCCCCCCTGAGGGCCTATAAAAACTGGGACCTCTTTCCCCTCGGGGTCGACTCCTCTACCCCTGCGTGGGATATGAGTTGTCCCCAGAGCTCTGGCTTTCCCTGAATAAAGCCTTGTGTGGTTTGCATCAAGCTTGGTCTCTTGTTATTTTTGGGGGGGGGGGTCCGCTATTATCCTGAGACTTGAGTGAGGGTCTCCCTTCGGGGGTCTTTCAGCTTCATCTCGGAAGGAAATCTGTAATTTCCTGCACCTACTCATATCTCTCATTCAGAGGGAGCTAAGACGAACACCAAAGAGCAGTATCTGATCGGAGAATTTTTTCTCGTTAAAACGCAAAGATGCTACCAGGGAAACAAACTCTGGCAGGACCACTCAAGAGTGTCCTGGTGCTCAGCGGTCGTTCAGGCGAGTGGGCGTGTCCGCGCCAGCTGCCCAATCAGGGACGCCGGCGTGTAGGTGTGGGAGCGCCAGGGGCAGAGCGCCTGGAGAACGGCGCTCTCCTGACTCTATTTCAGTCAGGTTCGCTGGGGTGCCAGCCACGGAGGCGGGAGCCTGGGAGGACGCGGGGAAATGGTGAGTGGGGGCGGGAAGGGGCAGCTGTAACCCGACGCAGCCCAGCTCGACGGGACCGGAGCGGGCCTCTCCCGCAGCCTTGGAGTCTGCGCTGGAGAGCGTCGCTGGCTCGGCCAGGTTAGGCGCCACTCGGCTCCACTTGGCTCCACTTGGCTCCTCTCCTCTCGGCTCGACCCGCTTGCTCTGCCGGGCTCTGCAGTCCTCTGCCCGCCTAGCCTCGGCTCTGCCCCCGACTCTGAGACTCTGCGCAGACTTGGCTTCGACCGGCTCTGTGTTGTGGCTCCCGGCTCGGGTGCGGGGTCCTGAGGATTCCCAGCCTCCAAATAACGGGACCCGTTTCCCTTTAAGGCTTCCAAGTTTGTGGGCGCCAGGGTCTCGAAAGCACGATTCCATATTCTTTCTTAGCTCTCCTTAAATCCCCAGGTTTCCAAATGCCAACTCTCTCCCCTTTGGACTGCATCTCTGTCAACTGTCACCACTGCCGCGTTCCAGCCAGAGGCAGTGTTTTAATTCTAGAACAAATGAATTGGTTTTCCTTTTTAAAGATTTTTTGACTCCTTTTGAAATTACTTATTGAGAAGGGTGTGTGTGTGTGTGTGTGTGTGTGTGTGTATGAGTTGCAGCTCTGAAACGAAAGGCTTCCCCTACAGAAGTGTTACAGCTCTTCTTGGACTGCTGCAGGGGAAGGTTTTCCCAGCAAAAGTTCTGCTCCAGGAGGGGAGCCCCACCCCCAGAAAGTTCTGCTCCTGGAAAAGTGTTCCAGCGCTGCTCACATGGGTCTCCTGGCAATCAGGAATCAAGGAATAATACAAGGTCACACCATAACAAACCTCACATAGAGATTTACTGGGAGAGAAAAAACCCAGGAGAGGGACCGCCTCTGCTGGGGTGAGGAGCATTAATGTCGGGGTCCAGCCTCGACACAACACAGGAGCGAAGTTCTCAACTGGAAGCAGGGATATCTGAAAGGCGCTGTCTTAGTTAGGGTTTTACTGCTGTGAACAGACACCATGACCAAGTTAAGTCTTATGAAAAATAACATTTAATTGGGGCTGGCTTACAGGTTCAGAGGTTCAGTCCATTATCATCAAGGTGGGAGCATGGCAGTATCCAGGCAGGCATGGCGCAGGAGGAGCCAAGAGTTCTATGTCTTCATCCAAAGGCTGCTAGTGGAAGACTGACTTCCAGGCAAATAGGGTGAGGATCTTATACCCACACCCACAGTGACACACCCATTCCAACCAGGTCACACCTATTCCAACAAGGCCACACCTTCAGATGGTGCCACTCCCTGGTCCAAGGATATACAAACCATCACATTCCACTCCCTGGTCCCCATAGACTTGTTCAAAAACATGAGTCTATGGGGGCCATACTTAAACATAGCATAATGCAAAATGCATTTAGTCCAACTTTCAAAGTCCTCATAGTCTATAGCAGTCACAACAATGTTAAAAGTACAAAGTTCAAGGTCTCTTCTGAGATTCATCCAACTTAATTAACTGTAATCTCCAAAGCAAGGCAGGAAACCAGCTGGGCAAACTCCAAACTCTGCATCTCCATGGCTGATGTCAAAGCAGTCTTCAGATCTCCATTCCTTTTTCATCTTTGTTGACTGCAACAAACTGCTTTCTCCTGGGCTGGTTCCACTCCTGTTGGCAGCTTTCCTCAGCATGTGTCCCATGGCTCTGGCATCTTTAACATCTTTGAGTCTCCAAGGCAATTTCAATGTTACAGCTTCTTGTTTCAGTGTCTGGGATTCCACTTGATCTTTTGGACTCCTCCTAAGGGCTGGCATCACTTTTCCAGCTCTGCCCTCTGTAGCACTCTAAGCTCAGGTTGATCCACTCCACTATGGCTGCAGTTCTTGGTGATCACTCCATGGTACTGACATCTCTAATACACTGGGGTATTCAACTCCAACTAGGCTTCACCAATAGCCTCTCATAGGCTCTCTTCAGGGTGCCAGGCCTCAAATCCTTTGCATGACCCCTTCAGTCCTGGGCCATCAACTACAGCTGAGGCTTCACCTTTTCCAATGGCCTTCCCTGGCCTCTCACAGTGCTAAGCCTCAGCTTCTCTCCATTATCCCTTCATTCCTTCACAAGCAGTACCACCTGAGTGACTCTTACACATTACCAAGTCCAGCCGCAGCATGAGGTGCAACCTTGGTTATCTCTGGAACACGGCTTCTTTGTGCTCCCAGAAAACAATTTCCAGAAGATTTCACCTCAGTGATGCTGGTCTCTTCTTAATCACTGCTAATTCCTTAGCTCCAGCTAACCAGCATCAATTTTCCCGGTAGTTCCTTCCATTCTTAACTCTAGAGCCAGAGCCACATGGCTGAAGCTGCCGAGTTCTGCTGCATACAGGAACTAGAACATGATCCCCTTGTCCTATTACATTATCACTAGCTTTATGTTTTCTAAATCCTTCACTGCGTAAGCTTGGCTATCCTGGTTCTTGCTCTGTAGATTGACCTTGAATGCAGAGATCAGCATGCCTGTCTCCTGAGATTAAAGGTGTGTACCACCATGCCTGGATTTAATTTAGCTGGGTAGGATCTTGCCCCAAGGTCCCACTCCCTTAATCTGTTATCTCCTAGAACACAGGAATTTGTTCCATTTCACTTCCTGGTACCCCTTTAATACTCAAACCATATATTTTATATTTTTCCTTTCTAAGCTTGCTATGCTTGTTCAAACTTCTCTTCATAAGACTTAACCAGAGAACAAAGTCTCTGCTGGGCTTTTTTGAAACTTCCTTTGTCAATGCAATTAATCCAAGTCTCTTCACCTTAGCCTCAGGCAAACTTTTCAGACAAGGGCAAAAAGTAGCCACATTCTTCACCAAAGTACCACAAAACCAGTCTTTATGCCACATTCTGAAATTCTTCTCTTTTGAAATCTCTTGGGCCAGGTCAACACAGTTCAAATTACTCCCAGCAACAAAGTCTTCCATATTCCTACTAGGATGACCCATTAAGCCCCATTTAAAGCATTCCATTGCTTTCCAAATACAAAGTCCCAAAATCCACATTCTGTCAAATAAAAGCATGGTCAGGCCTATCACAGCAATACCCCACTCCCAGTACCAACTTCTGTCTTAGTTAGGGTTTTACTGCTGTGAACAGACACCATGACCAAGTTAAGTCTTATGAAAAATAACATTTAATTGGGGCTGGCTTACAGGTTCAGAGGTTCAGTCCATTATCATCAAGGTGGGAGCATGGCAGTATCCAGGCAGGCATGGCGCAGGAGGAGCCAAGAGTTCTATGTCTTCATCCAAAGGCTGCTAGTGGAAGACTGACTTCCAGGCAAATAGGGTGAGGATCTTATACCCACACCCACAGTGACACACCCATTCCAACCAGGTCACACCTATTCCAACAAGGCCACACCTTCAGATGGTGCCACTCCCTGGTCCAAGGATATACAAACCATCACAGGCGCATAATATATACAGACTACTTTTGGGGTACCAACTGACAGGCAAATTTTCAAGGCTTAAAATTACTCTCATAACGTTCTCTTACTCTCTGCTCTCTTGATCACCTGCTCGAAGCTTGAGGTTGTACACACTCTGCATTCTCTTGGCTTTTCTTCGGTGTGCCTCATTTTTTTCCTTGAACTCTCACTCCTACATACCTCTGTGTGTTCCCCTTTCACTCTCACACACACTCTTTACACACATCTCACACACACCACATGCACTCTCCTTTCACTCACACACACACTCTCCATATACACCTCACATTCTCTCCTCACTCACTCTCCACATTCCCTCCTCACTCACTCTCACATTCCCTCCTCACTCACACTCACATTCTCTCCTCACTCACTCTCCACATTCCCTCCTCACTCACTCTCACATTCTCTCCTCACTCACTCTCCACATTCCCTCCTCACTCACTCTCACTTTCTCTCCTCACTCACTCTCCACATTCCCTCCTCACTCACTCTCACATTCCCTCCTCACTCACTCTCACATTCTCTCCTCACTCACTCTCACATTCCCTCCTCACTCACTCTCCACATTCCCTCCTCACTCACTCTCACATTCTCTCCTCACTCACTCTCCACATTCCCTCCTCACTCACTCTCACATTCTCTCCTCACTCACTCTCCACATTCTCTTCTCACTCACTCTCACATTCTCTCCTCACTCACTCTCACATTCTCTCCTCACTCACTCTCACATTCTCTCCTCACTCACTCTCCACATTCCCTCCTCACTCACTCTCCACATTCCCTCCTCACTCACTCTCACATTCTCTCCTCACTCACTCTCCACATTCCCTCCTCACTCACTCTCACATTCTCTCCTCACTCACTCTCCACATTCTCTTCTCACTTACTCTCACATTCTCTCCCCACTCACTCTCACATTCTCTCCCCACTCACTCTCCACATTCCCTCTTCACTCACTCTCACAATCTCTCCTCACTCACTCTCATATTCTCTCCTCACTCTCACATACCCTCCTCACTCACTCTCCACATTCCCTCCTCACTCACTCTCACATTCTCTCCCCACTCACTCTCCACATTCCCTCTTCACTCACTCTCACATTCTCTCCCCACTCACTCTCCACATTCCCTCCTCACTCACTCTCACATTCCCTCCTCACTCACTCTCACATTCCCTCCTCACTCACTCTCCACATTCCCTCTTCACTCACTCTCACATTCTCTCCTCACTCACTCTCACAATCTCTCCTCACTCACTCTTCACATGCTTTCTTTATTTACTCTTCACAGGCTCTTCTCATGCTCTCTCACCTTTTTCTTGCCCCAGTCTTTTATTGATACTCCAAGAACAGCTAGAAAAAAAGACATTGTATAATCATTGCCAAATTGAATTCAAAAGAATAGCCAAATTCCACAAGGAATCAAGAATTACAATTGTTCCCCAAAGTTTCAAGTTTTCCCTATTTCCAAGCCTGTGGCCAAAATAATAATAATTGAAAACTTATCATTACTTGAAAATTTTAACTTTTGACTTATTATACTTCAGAGTTCAGAGCTCTGAGGTCAGCTACTTGCATTGTCTTCTGAAGCTCTAGTGATAAATGACATGGGCAGTGGCCAGGAAGAATCAAGTTAACCCTTACTCAGTAGTTCTGCTAGCTTTCTATTTCTGCACATTACACACAGTGACTCTCCTAAGAGTCCCAATGTTCTGACTTAGTTTTACTAGTATAAGATTTTATGTATTCTATACTTGTTTATCCAGGAATTACTCTTAAATGTTGCGCAAAACTTATTTCTTCTTTTCTTGGGGTCCCAGTGTTGACTCTATTTCATTTTCTAATAATTTCTTCAAACTTACTTCTCAAGTCAAGCATTAATCCGGAACTACCATTGAGCAGTTATTGCATTGTTTCCAAGATGAGAGCACACAGCATGTGCCTGGGCCATTAGGACTGTGCTGTGCTGTGCCCCTATGTTTAATTTTTAATTGTTTAAGAACCATTACATCAGGGAACATCTAGTTTCACAGAATTCGCCAGAGCAGAAGGAGAAAGACATAGGAAAGTCAGATAAAATAGAATAATTATGCACACCAAGGCCAACTGAAAAGCAGTCATGCACAAATGAAATCTATACAGCTGTTGTCCAGGGCTAAGGTTAGGAGAAGTGGGAACAAATGTTTTTTTACAAAGAGCTGCCTTGGGCTACTGAGATGGCCCCATCCCGGCCTACTGCAGGCAGTCCCTGTCATTGTATGCTGTCCCCAGCACAGTAAGAACTGCTTCTGTAGGATTTCTTGGGGGTGGGGGGTGGGGTGGAACGAAGCAGGGTGAAGATCTCCAGGGTGAGAATAGATGGTGTTTCAATTCCTAAGCCTGGGTGACCTCAGGGATTGATGAATTATCCTGTCTAGAGATTTGTGGATTTCTGTGGCACGCTCAGGGATAGATAGGATTCTGTTTCTTATCCCTGATCTTGGTGTTGGGGTCAAGTGTGGGTCAGAGTGCTCTTTCCTTCGCGCTTTTATCCTATGGGAGGTGGTGGTGATGTCTTACTTAGGGTTTTACTGCTGTGAACAGACACCATGGCCAAAGCAATTCTTATAAGAACAACATTTAATCGGGGCTGGCTTACAGGTTCAGAGAGTCAGTCCATTAGCATCAAGGCGGGAACATGACATTATCCAGGTAGGCGTGGTGTAAGAGGAGCTGAGAGTTCTACCTCTTCATCTGAAGGCTGCTAGCAGAAGACTGACTTCCAGGCAGCTAGAATGAGGGTGTTAAAGCTCACACCCACAGTGACACACCTACTCCAACAAGGCCACACCTTCAAATAGTGCCACTCCCTGGGCCAAGCATATAAACCACATAGGTGGTGTAAGAGGTGTTGACAGAGCCGGTGTGTGGTTGGAGGCCAGAGGACAACTTGCTGGTTTCAGCTCTCCTCAGGTTGGAACTGAGGTCTTCAGGCATGGTTGCAAGTGCCCCTACCTGCTGAACCATCTTGATGTTACTATGACTATTAAATAAAATGTTTTGTTGGTTTTTGTGTGTCTATGTTGAGTGCATGCTCTGTGTGTGTGTGTGTGTGTTTGTACCTATGCCTGCCTCTGTGTGTGTGTGCCCATACATGTGCACACACACACATGCAGGGACCCACCCATTTAACATATTAAAGTGGACTTTGGCTGCCAACTCTCCCTCAGCAGTGACCTGTTACAGGGTCATTCTGGCTGGCATACCCTACCCTAAATTCTCCAGCCCGGACGCTGGGCTGGGTCCCTTCCCCAGCTTCTCCGATTTCAATATAACTTCAGGCATTTTGGCTAGTAGCCCCTTTGCCTCTAGATCTCTGGGTTTCCAGGTTCCCTCATTGCTCCCCCCTCTCTGCCCCTCTTGCTCAGCATTCCCGCCCCCTTCCATGGGCTGGTTCCATCTGGATGCTTACAGATGTCTCTGGCTGTGCTCCTCCTCATAGCTACAGTAAATGTCCTCAGCCATTCCTTGGGACAGTCATTTCTTCACCATTTCAGTCAGGATCCAGATCCAGATTCTGTAGAAGAGCAGGTGCTCGTAACCAGTGAGCCATCTCGTCAGCATCCCCTACCCGCAGCCCATCCTATGACTATTTTTGTGACAGGAAGACAGAAATAAGTACTGGGAGCTATGTTTTAGAAAACTCTTAGGTTTCTTCCCACTAGCCTTCCTAGATGCACACATCCCGTGGAGGATCAGGTTTGTAATGGACTGAGTATGGAGATGCAGGCATGCAAATTGTTTTTGTGCATTGTAAGTTAACCTTATCTTATTCAAATGCTGATTTCTCGGCGTCCAGATTTGGTTCTGGACCTGACGCTGTGATGCTTCTTCTAAGTCTCTCTGGGCTTTATCTTGTGTAAACATTTCTCCCCATTTATTCTCAGAATTGTCAATAAAAGCTAATGGTGGAGCAGAAGAGAGACTAGGGTGGGACTTCCAATCCCAGACAGAGGAAGGGTAGAGAGGGAGAGGAGAGGCTTTTGCCCCAGGATTGACATTGGGAACACACTGGAGCAGGGGAGCCAGACCAATACTAAAATACAAGCATCCTGGGGATTTTGGCTGAGAGGGAGCCAGATTAGCTCAATGGGATTGAATAGATTAACAGCTGCACAACTACCATGCCATGAAGCTTGACTAAATAAATTTTTTATTAGATATTTTCTTTATTTACATCTCAAATGCTATCCCAAAAGTTCCCTATACCCTCCTACCGCCCTGCTCCCCTACTCACCCACTCCCACTTCCTGGCGCTGGTGTTCCCCTGTACTGGGGCATATAAAGTTTGCAAAACCAATGAGCCTCTCTTCCCAATGATGGCCAACTAGGCCATCTTCTGCTACATATGCAGCTAGAGACACGAGCTCCGGGGGTACTGGTTAGTTCATATTGTTGTTCCACATATAAGGTTGCAGACCCCTTCAACTCCTTGGGCACTTTCTCTAGCTCCTCCATTGGGGGCCCTGTGTTCCATCCTATAGATGACTGTGAGCATCCACTTCTGTATTTGCCAGGCACCGGCATAGCCTCACAAGAGACAGATATATCAGGGTCCTTTCAGCAAAATCTTGCTGGCATATGCAATAGTGTCTGGGTTTGGTGGCTGATTATGGGATGGATCCCCGGGTGGGATAGTCTCTGGATACTCCATCCTTTCATCTTAGCTCCAAACTTTGTCTCTGTAACTCCTTCCATGGGTATTTTGTTCCCTATTCTAAGGAGGAATGAAGTATCTACACGTTGTTCTTCCTTCTTCTTGATTTTCTTGTGTTTTGCAAATTGTATCTTGGATATTCTAAGTTTCTGGGCTAATATCCACTTATCAGTGAGTGCATATCTAGTGACTTCTTTTGTGATTGGGTTACCTCACTAAGGATGATATCCTCCAGATATATCCATTTGCCTAAGAATTTCATAAATTCATTGTTTTTAATAGCTGAGTAGTACTCCATTGTGTAAATGTACCACATTTTCTGTATCCATTCCTCTGTTGAGGGACATCTGGGTTCATTCCAGCTTCTGGCTATTATAAATAAGGCTGCTATGAACATAGTGGAGCATATGTCCTTATTACCAGTTGGAACATCTTCTGGATATATGCCCAGGAGAGGTATTGCTGGATCTTCCGGTAGTATTATGTCCAATTTTCTGAGGAACCTCCAGACTGACTTCCAGAGTGGTTGTACAAGCTTGCAATCCCACCAACAATGGAGGAGTGTTCCTCTTTCTCCACATCCTTGCCAGCATCTGCTGTCACCTGACTTTTTGATCTTAGCCATTCTGACTGGCGTGAGGTGGAATCTCAGGGTTGTTTTGATTTGCATTCCCTGATGATTAAGGATGTTGAGCATTTTTTTCAGGTGCTTCTCAGCCCTTCGGTATTCCTCAGTTGAGAATTCTTTGTTTAGCTCTGTACCCCATTTTTAATGGGATTATTTGAATTTCTGGAGCCCAGCTTCTTGAGCTCTTTATATATATTGGATATTAGTCCCCTATCAGATTTAGGATTGGTAAAAATCCTTTCCCAATCTGTTGGTGGCCTTTTTGTCTTATTGACTGAGTCTTTTGCCTTACAGAAGCTTTGCAATTTTATGAGGTCTCCCATTTGTCAATTCTTTATCTTACAGCACAAGCCATTGCTGTTCTGTTTTGGAATTTTTCCCCTGTGCCCATATCTTCGAGGCTTTTCCCCACTTTCTCCTCCATAAGTTTCACTGTCTCTGGTTTTATGTGGAGTTCTTTGATCCACTTAGACTTAAGCTTTGTACAAGGAGATAAGAATGGATCAATTCTCATTCTTCTACATGATAACTGCCAGTTGTGCCAGCACCATTTATTGAAAATGCTGTCTTTCTTCCACTGGATGGTTTTAGCTCCCTTGTCAAAGATCAAGTGACCATAGGTGTGTGGGTTCATTTCTGGGTCTTCAATTTTACTCAATTGATCTATCTGTCTGTCACTGTACCAGTACCATGCAGTTTTTATCACAATTGCTCTGTAGTACAGCTTGAGGTCAGGCATGGTGATTCCACCAGAGGTTTTTTTTTTTTATCATTGAGAACAGGTTTTGCTATCCTAGGTTTTTTATTATTCCAGATGAATTTGACTAAATAAATCTTATTGTCTCTGTCTCATTTATTTGGGAGCCAGCTAGGATAGGGAAAATAGCTGTAACACTAAGGCCAAACCCAGCGAGAGGACAAACCTCAGATGGCAAAGTCTCAAGAGTTCTGTTTGCAGAGAACATCAGTCTTTTATATACATCTTACTGCTGGGCAAGCAAGAGCAAGCAGGAAAGTTACATGTGCAAGGAAAAGCAGTTAGCTGGAGCTATACCACAGAAAGTCTTAAAAGTTTGAAGTAACAGCCATGGCTCTGGGTGTGAGTTGATCCGAGCTACTTTAGCCGTTACCTCTTTTCTGTCAGGGAGTCTTCCTCACAGCACATGGAACCTGGGGACAGGAAAAGTTAGCCTGCCTTCAGGTTGATTTCTCTTTTTTTTCTTTTCTTTTCTTTTCTTTTCTTTTCTTTTCTTTCTTTTCTTTTTTCTTCCTTCCTTTCTTCCTTTCTTCCTTTCTTTCTTTCTTTCTTTCTTTCTTTTTTCTTTTTCTTTTTTTTTTTTTTTGGTATATTGTCTGACATTTCTTTTTTTTAAATTTTTTATTTTTATTTTTTTAAATATTT
The DNA here is from genome assembly GCF_978045245.1 of Mus caroli. Taxonomy (NCBI): domain Eukaryota; kingdom Metazoa; phylum Chordata; class Mammalia; order Rodentia; family Muridae; genus Mus; species Mus caroli. Next base: position 19,161,943 of record NW_028227266.1, read on the forward strand.
TTTTATTATGTATTTTCCTCAATTACATTTCCAATGCTATCCCAAAAGTCCCCCATACCCTCCCCCCCCACTCCCCTACCCAACCAATTCCCACTTTTTGGCCCTGGCATTCCCCTGTACTGGGGCATATAAAGTTTGCATGTCCAATGGGCCTCTCTTTCCAGTGATGGCCGACTAGGCCATCTTTTGATACATATGCAGCTAGAGACATGAGCTCCTGGGTACTGGTTAGTTCATAATGTTGTTCCACCTATAGGGTTGCAGATCCCTTTAGCTCCTTGGATACTTTCTCTAGCTCCTCTATTGGGGGCCCTGTGATCCATCCAATAGCTGACTGTGAGCATCCACTTCTGTGTTTGCTAGGCCCAAGAATAGCCTCAGAAGAGACAGCTATATCAGGGTCCTGATTTTTCTTTTGGAGATGTTTTTATCTTAGATCAGATCAACTAAGGTTGTCCTGTCCATCTGCTCGAACTCTCTTTTCCTCTTCCTCCTCCTCCTCCTTCTTCTTCCTCTCTCTCTCTCTCTCTCTCTCTGTCTGTCTTTCTCTGTCTCTCTCTCTCTTTCTTGTGGTCTGGGCTGTCAGCATTGCCTGCCTCTGGATTGATGAACTTGAATAGATTTATATGCTTCTCATATTTTCCCTAATGTAAAATATATATAATTTAGAAACATGTAAAGTGTCTGCAGAGTTTGTCTGTAACACTTTTCTTTACTGGGCCTCCCCTCCCCTCCCCTCCCCTCCCCTCCCCTCCCCTCCCCTCCCCTCCCCTCCCCTCCCCTCCCCTCCCCTCCCCTCCCCTCCCCCTCCCCTCCCCTCCCCTCCCCCTCCCCTTCCCTCACCTCCACCTCCCCCTCCTTCTCTGTCTTGTTCTTTCTTTGTTGGGTTTTTGTTTGTTTGTTTGTTTGTTTGTTCTGAGATAGGGTTTTTCTGAAGAATGACCCTGGGAATTCCCTTTGTAGACCAGACTGGCCTTGCACTCGGTGACCTGCTTTTAGAATAGTGGGATTAAAGGTATGCCCCCCACACCCAACTGGCCTTCTGTTTTCTTTTCTTTTTTTTTTTTTTTTTTTTTTTTTTTTTTGGTTTTTTGAGACAGGGTTTCTCTGTATAGCCCTGGCTGTCCTGGAACTCACTTTGTAGACCAGGCTGTCCTGGAACTCAGAAATCCGCCTGCCTCTGCCTCCCAAGTGCTGGGATTAAAGGCGTGCGCCACCACCGCCCGGCTGGCCTTCTGTTTTCATGTGTGTAACTATAATAGAAGAAATATTCATTCTCATTCTCCCTCCCTCCCTCTCCCTCCCTCCCTCCCACTCTCCTTCTCTAAGTGTGCCATTAAGCTGTCATACAGATTTGATATATTTTATGGAATGGCTTGTGATATGGTTTATACTAAAGCAGGAGATGAAAGTTTTTTCAAACCTAAAATGAAAACTTTTAATTTATGGGCCTGCAGCTGACTTCACCTCTGTCTCTGCCCATTGCCATCTCAGTTATTCTACATGCCCCTGCCCTGAGTTGGGCCAAGCTGGGCCCAGGAGAGTCTGACTAGCCAGCGAGGAGTTGGGGTGGGTGAGCTTCAGATGGCGCTTCAGGAGAGCAGACTCTTCCCAAGCAGCAGTGTTACAGCTCTTACAACAGAAGCTCTCAGACAACAGAGCGGTTCTCACTCCTTTATTCCTCCAGGATAGGAGTCTTATCTACCTGTCAGGGTCTGACAGTAGGTACTTCTCATTAGCTTGGTCTGAAACTTGGAGATACCTTATCTGCATGTGGGAGGGCTTGGCGCTGCTCCTATGTGACTGATGGCCACTGAGCTCTCTGGGGCAGGAGTCATTGTGGGAGGCTGTAACTATGTGACAGGAACCCAAGGGGCATGGCCAAATGCCTGCCTTTCCTTGCAGGTGACAGTCACCTGCTGGGTCACTGGGGTTTTAGGCCTGAGCTGGGCCAGGCACCAGACTGCCTATCACAGCTCACCACCCCATATTACTTCATATAGAACTTCTCCAGGATGCTCTGCAGCCATACACCTATCCGAGCACAGTCAGACTTGGACTGGTCATAGTCCTGTAGTAGAAATAACTTGCAAGTACTCATGTTGTTAAATTTTGAGCAGTTGAGTATAGACAGATCTTGTAGTTAAGGACCGAGTTACAGACGTGTTGTAGGAAGCAGAATCATGTGAGTGAGGTGAGTGTGGTCATGTTCGCCATTTCATGGGATGTTTTAGGACTCAGTGGCTTTTGAGGATGTAGCTGTGAACTTCACCCATGAGGAGTGGGCTCTGCTGGACGATTCTCAGAAGGAACTGTACCGAGATGTGATGCAGGAAACCGTCCATAACCTGGCTTCTGTTGGTAAGAGTGAAATTTCTTAGCCGTAGGTAATTAAAGAACAAATGTCTCTTGCTCCTCAATGAGATTTCACTATTCAGCTGCAAAGGAATGCTTTGGTAAGTAGGCATGCTAGATTATGATGGTTCCTCGTGGACCTAGAACCTATGAGTTTTTCTGTCTTTTAATTTTTTTTTTCCTTTTAGGGGAAAATTGGGAAGACCAGAGCATTAGGGATCAGTGCAAAGCTCAGGGAAGAAGCCTAAGGTGAGTTGTACTCATTAAAGCAGCTGGAGTCCTATGATGGAGTCTTAGTATGTCACTGGAAACACAACAAAACTCCAATTTCATGTTTTTTTATCATATAAAATATAAATGTTTATATTTTAAGTAAAATACATATTACATCTTGTTGTTGAAATTATATAATTTCAACCCAGAATTTCTACCCTGTCTTTAACCCTTAGATCCTGGATAAAAGACACACACAGGCTGGGTGTGGTGGTGCACGCCTTTAGTCCCAGCACTTGGGAGGCAGAGGCAGGCCGATTTCTGGGTTCGAGGCTACCCTGGTCTACAAAGTGAGTTCCAAGACAGCCAAGGCTACACAGAGAAACCCTGTCTCAAAAAACCAAAAAAAAAAAAAAAAAAAAAAAAAAAGACACACACAGCCTTTATGTTTACAATAAGCCTTAAACAGTCCCAGAGCCAGGCGGATCCCTACCCACTATGCTACTAGAACCTACTTTCCCGTCAGTGACCCCGAGTTATTACTTATGACCTGCTGTGTTTCACCTGGGCTGCTCTGAGCCCCAGTTGCCCAGCTGTGAGGGCCATGTTTTTATGGCTCACATAATTCATGCGGTTTCTCCTCCTTCCTCCTGCACCACCTTCTCAGACCCCAAGGCCAGGAAACCTAAACCTACCTATGTCTCTTCTGCCCAGCTATTGGCAGTTGGCATGTTTATTTACCAATCTGAAATAACTTGGTGGCAAAGTCTACATGCGGACTGTCTTGGCTCTGGGACAACCAGGTCCTGGGGGCTACACTCAGCATTACAATAAATAACAAAAGACCAAACCTCAACACCTATTTTAGAAAGAGTCCATGATTTTTTAAGATTTTGTTTTTGGTGCTGGAGAGTTGAGTGAGTGGTTAAAGGTACTTGCTGCTTTTGTGATGGACCTGGGTTCAGGTCTCAGCACTGAAATCAAGTGATTCAACTTCTGGTAACTCCAGCTCCAGGATATATGATGCCCTCTACTGTTTTCCATGGGTACTGCACCCACATTGTACACATACATACAGGCAGGTGCATACACATAAGTAGTTAAGAATGTAAATATTTCTTTTATGAGTTTGTGCATATTTACGTATTGTCTGAGGATTGCCAGAAAATGGATTACCTGGAGTTCCATGCTATTGTGGGTTGCCCAGTGTGGGTGGGAACCAGATGCGGGTGCTCTGAAAGATCAGTAGGTAACGTTAAGCACAGCGCCATCTATCTCTCCAGCTTCCTAAGAGGATGATGCCATTTCTCTTCCCTTTGTAAAAGGTTATTTTCTTCTTCCTAATTTATGTGTCTCTATGTGGGCATGTTTGCACAAGCGCAGGTTCCCATAGAATCTATAGAGCATCAAATTCCCTGGAGAGCCAGAGTCCAAGGTGATTATGTGCACCAGATGTGGATGCTGGGAGCCAAACTCAGGTCCTCCATAAGAGCAGCCAGGGCTCTTTTTTATATAGGTTTTTTCTTCATTGTTGTTTTTTTGGTTTTTTGAGACAGGGTTTCTCTCTGTAGCCCTGGCTGTCCTGGAACTCACTCTGTAGACCAGGCTGGCCTCGAACTCACTGAGATGCACCTGCCTCTGCCCCCGAGTGCTGGGATTAAAGGTGTGCACTACAATTATCCAGCTCACCAAGAACTTTTCAAACTGACACAGCTGAGCAGTATTCAAAGAATAACTCTTAAACAGCAGCATCTTCTCCCTGGAGTAGAGCCCTGTGAATGCGGTATATGTGGAAAAGTCTACTCCTGTTGTTCCTCTCTTAAGAGGCACGTGCAGTGTCATAGTGAGCACACACAGTGGGAGAGTCACGGATTCAGAGGGAAGTTATACCAGTGTAAGGACTGTGGGGAAGCATTCAGCTTTCAAAGTTCATTTAGAATACATGAGAGGACCCACACTGGAGAGAAGCCCTACACGTGTAAGGAATGCGGCAAAGCCTTCATTTATCACACCACTTATCAAGGACACATGAGGATGCACACAGGAGAGAAACCCTATAAATGTAAGGAGTGTGGGAAGGCTATCAGCCACCCCAGCTCGTTTCGAAACCATGAACGAGCTCACTCTGGAGAGAAACCCTATGAGTGTAAACAGTGTGGGAAAGCTCTCAGTTGCTCCATGTCTCCAAGTCACGAGAGGATTCACACGGGAGAAAAACCATATAAATGTAGAAAATGTGGCAAAGCCTTTAGATTCCCCAGTTCCTTTTGCAAACATGAAAGAATTCACCCTGGAGAGAAGCCTTATGATTGTAAGGAGTGTGGGAAAGCCTTCATTTCTCTCCCAAGCTTTCGAAGGCATGTGATATTGCACACTGGAAACGGGCCTTACAAATGTATAGAGTGTGGGAAAGCCTTCGATTGTCCCAGCTCATTTCACATTCATGAGCGAACACACACTGGAGAGAAGCCCCATGAGTGTCAGCAGTGCGGGAAGGCCTTCAGCTGCGCCAGTTCTGTTCGATTTCATGAGAGGACTCACACGGGAGAGAAGTCCTATGAGTGTCAGCAGTGTGGGAAGGCCTTTGGTTCCTCTAGCTCCTTTCGCACACATGAACAAATTCACACTGGAAAGAAACCCTATGAATGTAAGCAGTGTGGAAAGGCCTTTAGCTTCTCTAGTTCCTTTCACATGCATGAGAGGACTCACACAGGAGAGAAGCCTTATGAATGTCAGCAGTGTGGGAAGGCCTTTAGCTGCTCCAGTTCCATTCAGATACATGAAAGGACACATACTAGAGGGAAACCGTATGAATGTAAGCAGTGTGGTAAGGCCTTCAGCTGCTCCAGTTCTGTCCGAATACATGAGAGGACTCACTTGGGAGAGAAACCCTATGAGTGTCAACAGTGCCACAAGGCCTTCAGTTGCTCTTATTCTTTTCGGATCCATGAAAGGACTCATACTGGAGAGAAGCCCTATGAATGTCAGCAGTGTGGGAAGGCCTTCAGATGTTCTCACTCCTTCAGAATACATGGAAGAACTCATAATGGGCAATGATCCTTTAAATGTAAGTCATGTGGTAAAACCTTCCATGGTCCCACTGCCCTTTGAAGATACTCTCTTGCTTAGAGAAATACTGCGAACAAAATAGAACTGGAAAAACCTCTCATTTCTCTAGTTGTGAATCCCAGAAAAAAAACCCGTATGTGTCTCTGTGATGGGAAAACCTTCAGTGGATCTGCAACTTCAGAAGGCCACATAGATACACAGGGGAAAATAAACCCCGTACATTAAGTAGTGTGTAAAAGTCCTCAGTTGCTCAGTTATCTGGAAACCACAAACTTGTATTACAGAATAGTTTGATGAATGCAAGCATTGTGGGAGACCATCAGTAATCTGCGCCTTCCAAACATGTGAAGAGGACCCTTAAGAAGTGAAAAGGAATGATTAATTTCCTATCTTATTGAATATTTACATGATACTTATTTGAGAAATTGTGAATTTATGAAGATAACCACGGGAAAGGAATTCTGTAAGTGTGGACAATATGAGGAAGTTCCATGTAAGTTTGTATATGCATATTTTTGAAAAGTCGTAAAATGAAAGAAAGGGAGTTTTTTTTTTTTTTGTCATATGCTCATTCATTCTTTTTTTTTTTTTTTTTAAGATTTATTTATTTAACTATATGAGTACACTGTCACTGTCTTCAGACCCACCAGAAGAGGGCATCCGAACCCATTACAGATGGTTGAGAGCCACCATGTGGTTGCTGGGAATTGAACTCAGGACCTCTGGAAGAAGAGTCGGTGCTCTTAACCACTGAGCCATCTCTCCAGCCCCCCCTTCCCCCCATATGCTCATTCTTAAAGCTGTGATTCTGGACTATAGATTTTTGTTACTTTTGCTTATGTGAGCATTGAGGTTAGATTATTCTGAAAGTCATCACTAAACAATGGTACATAAATTTAATAAGTAGTGGGTTGGTTGGGTTTTTGGCAGTTACTATATTTTTAAAGATTTATTTACTTTGTGTATATGAGTACACTGTAGCTGTCTTCAGACACATCAGAAGAGGGCATTGATCCCATTACAGATGGTTGTGAGCCACCATGTGGTTGCTGGGAATTGAATTCAGGACCTCTGGAAGAGCAGTCAATGCTTTTAACAGCTGAGCCATCTTTCTAGTCCAGTAGTGTTGTGGGAAATATTTAAAAAGTTCCACCAAGTTCCTGCACTCCATCTAGCTACTGTCTGCCCACCAACTCTCCAGCGGCGCTGGAGCTCCCGAGTTTCCTTCACTGCCACTCCAGTCCCACTCAACGACCGTCCACCCTCAGTGAGCCGCCACAACACCCAGCAACCCAGTAGAAACAAAACTCTAGAAGATTATAATTAACAAGTCAGATCTATGTAACAATAAATTCTCAGTTCACAAGATGTCCACACAATAACTTCAGAACCAATTGATAATGATAAAAGATGCCCACCTCGATTAGACAAATTATCCCAATTATTCTATCCTTTAAGATATCATAACTTCATATGGCTGTTTAAAAGCACACGGATCAGGATCTTCTGTCTGTCTGTCTGCCTCGGCCACACCACCTCCAGTAAGGATCTGTGTGACAGGTTCCACAGACTGAGGCGTTTGACCTCAACTAGTTGTGGAACTCTTCGCTGGAGAAAAATTATTAAGCTGTAGTTCTCTTGGCTACTTATCTGTTTTATGTTTTCTAATCCTTTGCCTATGTATCAGATGTTCCTGATAGCCTAGGCCAGAATCTTAAGCAAGAGTAATGGGTACGAAACCATCCCTTGAGATTGAGTCACTAAACATGACCTCGTCGCAGGGAAAACCAGTGCTTCATTTTATGCCATGAATAAGATGGTATTGATAAATATAACTTTCCTAACGATAATATTTTATATGGCTGCATGTGTGTCATTGGAAGTAAGTTTTGGTGTCTTATTTAAGAAAGCCTTAAATAGAAAGAATTAAAATAGTTTAAATTTATGCTTGGAAGAGTTACAGAAGATCAGGGGCTAAAGGTTAAATAGTAACAGATTATAAAAAATTCATTAGCTTGTTCTTGGAAATTTTCCAGTAGCCTTAGATGATTTTTGTATTTTGATGTATCAAATGATCATAATAATATCTGTTCTACCTGGCTGCTTTATAGAATACATCTTTTTGAAGTTGTAATACTTGAATGATTTTGTATTTTGCTGTGCCAAGTGATTATTACAATGTCTGTTCTCTTGTACTGCTTCACTGAACACAGCTTTTCAGTGTTGTAATACTTGTTTTTCTATGCATAAAAACCCTTGCTCGAGAGCTGCAAAATACACTCAGATTCAAACTGCCTTTGTGTTTGTTTCTGTTTTTCACCACCAAATCCTTACCCACCTGACCGTGAGAGCCCACATCCCAGGGACCCCCATACCCGGCTGGGGTGGTCCGTGGCATGCCTCCATCTTGGCTTCCTCTCCGCTCCTCTGAGTCGCTCTCTGTCCCTGCAGCTCTTTGCTCTGCCTCCTTTTTCCCTGTCCAATCACAAGCCTCCTGCTGCACTAATATTTTAATGTAATTGGATGGGGAAAATCTTTGTGTGTGTGTGTGTGTGTGTGTGTGTGTGTGTGTGTTTTGAGACAGGGTCTCTGTATAGCCCTGGCTGTCCTGGGCTTTGTAGGCCAGGCTGGCCTCGAACTCAGAAATCCGTCTGCCTCTGCCTCCCAAGTGCTGGGATTAAAGGCGTGTACCATTGTACCTGGCTTTATAAGTAATGTTTTTATTAAACTTGTTACTAATTTTTCTTTTCCTTTTTGAAGTCTGTTAGAGTCATCAGTGAAGGGAAGTATATTGCTAATACAAAAATATTCATTTAAATATTTTTTGCAATGAGCTATTAAAACGGCAACAATTTAGTTATTGGTGAGAATTTTCCTTGTATCTTAGGTCTTCCTTATTCATATTTTTTAAATGATTTATTTTTAATTTTAGTTGTACATATTGGTGTGTCTGTGCACATGAATACAGGTGTCCACAGAGGACAGAAGAAGGTTTGGGATCCCTGGGAAGTAGAGTTACAGGAAGTTGTAAGTCACCCAGCAGGAGCACTGGGAACCAAACACAGGTCTCCTGCAACCACAGCGGCTCCTCTTAACCACTGAGCCTGCTCTCTACCCCACCATAGATTTTCAATCATTCTTCTTCTTCTTCATTTAAGTTTGGTTTTGGTGGGGAGAGCATAGATATTCTATCTAGTACTAGTGCCTCAAATTTGTAATCCTTCCACTTGAGAATCCTCGGTCTGAGGTTATGGGCACGCACCACCATGCCTGGCTCACTTATCTCAGTCTGAGGCTGTGGGCACGCACCACCATGCCTGGCTCACTTATCTCAGTCTGAGGTTGTGGGCATGCACCATCATGCCTGGCTCACTTATCTCAGTCTGAGGTTGTGGGCATGCACCATCATGCCTGGCTCACTTATCTCTGACCCCGGGAAGCTTATTTAAGGCAGGAAGGAGGAGCCTTTCTCTGTAGGGCAGGAAGGAGGAGCCTTTCTCTGCCTTCTGTGTAAGTACTTGCCATAAACATGTGCGTGTGCCATGCTTATTCTTGTCTATTCTCAGTTATGGCACCTTTTGTGTTTTTTATTATTTGTATTATGGAGTTGAGAATGGAACCCGTGCCTTTGCCCTGCCAGCGTCCAGTCCAGCATCACAGGGTAAACTGAGGCAGGCAGTGAAAGGGAAGTAGGGGTCAGCAACTGGCCAAATCTGCTTTATCTTTGGCAGTTCATATCTTAACTCTTTGTACTTTGTGGCCAAAAGCCCCTGGCTCTGGCAGTTAATTCCTGCTGATAACAGCAGGGGGTTAAGAAAAAAAGCTTGGTTATTTGAGTTTTTCTCTCTGACTCACAGGCTCCTCACTGGCCAGGCAAGAGGCTCAGAGTTCATCAACCCTTCATGAGCCAGAAAGAGAAGAAAAGGAAGAAAGGGAAAAGTTAAGCACACACAGACACACACACACAGACACACAGACACACAATACACACACACACACACAGACACACACAGACACACACACAATACACACACACAGACACACATGCACACACACACAATACACACACACACAGACACACATACACAGACACACACACAGAACACACACACACACAATACACACAGGCACAGACACATACAGAAACACACACAAACACGCACACACACACGATACACACACACAGACACACACACACGCACACACACAATACACACACAGACACAGACACACACACACAATACACACACATACACACACAGACACGCACACACACACAATACAGACACACAGACACAGACAGACAGACACACACACACAATACACACACACACACATAGACACACACACACACACAAGCACACACTGCTTGGTGCCAACCACCTGTCTCATCAATTCTTTAAGTGTGTCTTAGTCAGGGTTTCTATTCCTGCACAAACATCATGACCAAGAAGCAAGTTGGGGAGGAAAGGGTTTATTCGGCTTACACTTCCATGCTGCTGTTCATCACCAAAGGAAGTCAGGACTGGAACTCAAACAGGTCAGGGAGCAGGAGCTGATGCAGAGGCCATGGAGGGATGTTCTTTACTGGCTTGCCTCCCCTGGCTTGCTCAGCCTACTCTCTTATAGAACCCAAGACTACCAGCCCAGGGATGGTCCCACCCACAAGGGGCCTTTCCCCCTTGATCACTAATTGAGAAAATGCCTTACAGTTGGATCTCATGGAGGTATTTCCTCAACTGAAGCTACTTTCTCTGTGATAACTCCAGCTGTGTCAAGTTGACACACAAAACCAGCCAGTACAAAGTGTTTATGCATGCTTAATACATACACATATACCTATACACTTATGTATGGCAATACCTATAGACAGAAATAGACATATAGACACTTGGTGGATGGGGCAGAGCCCCAGATGCCGCACTTTATATATTTCTTCTCTCTGGCAATTTATAACGTCTTAGAGAAAAGTTCATTATAAAAAGTTCCTCCTAGATAAACTGTCACACAAGAGGGGGAGTTACAGAGCTGTCTATCGTAAGTTCAAAGCAGAGCTTCATTCCATGAGCTCATTGTAAGTTCAAAGCAACAGCTGCACCTGGCCTTGCTTTGTCATAGTGCACACCTGTGGCTTCCTCCTTGGCCCTAACATGGAAAGAATGTTTTTCTTTGACCCAAGTTTGTCCCAAGCCTATTTCTCTTCTTAGTGCAGTGTCTGAAAGCTCATCGTATCCCTACTTATGTAGCCTTTACTTACTATTGCACGAGGAGGGGCGCATTCTGTTCTTCATTCTTTATTGCATCTTTTCTGTCAAAACAACAAAACCATCCCCTCAAGCTCCTAAAATTATTTGAATCAAGTTAGGAATTCAGTGAACTCATTAACTCATCCAAACAGCTTTAATTCATGAAAGTTCATCTTCATGTTGATCTGCAGGACATTTGCCCAAGAGTGGGCTGATGCCCAGGAGTCAGTAGGCTGTGTGACAGAGGCAGGAAAGGCACAGCAGAAGTGAGAGGCAACCCTGGGATGAAGTCTCTGGGTCTGTGCTGCTCCAGAGGGCACCAGTCACAGCCATGCACAGTGGGCCATCTCCAGGAAACTCACTTGCTTGCCATAGCATTTTCCTAGATGGCTTCTGTCACTGAGACACATCTTTATCTTGCCTCCCCCACTTTTTTTTTTTTTTTTGCGGCAGTATCACTGGCTGCCCTCACTGCCCAGTAAGACACTATGTAGACCAGGTTGGCCTTGAACTCCTAGAGATCTGCCTGCTTCTGCTTTCCATGTACTGAGATTAAAGGTGTACAGTGCTATTATTTTAATCAATTATTGTGGCACACACACATACGTAAGGAACACAGTGGGCGTTTGTGAGTGTGGCACGTGCTGGCCATGGTGTACACGTGGTCAGAGGACAATGTTTGGAGGTCGGTTCTCTCCTTCCAGCATGGGATCTAGAGATTAAACTGAGGTCACCAGGCTGGTATGGTAATCACTTTTTTTTTTTTTAAACCTGAGCCATCTGGTAGTCCTTGTTTTTATATATTTTGATCCTTATTATTTGCCATGTTCTTCCTGGCTGCATTTGTATAATAGACTTTGTATTAAAAAGCAAGACCTTTGATAGCATGATCTAGAGTTGTAAATGGCTTTCTGTGGGCAGTGTAAGTGTGGATGACATTGTGGCTTTTTTTTCCCCATAGGTATATAAACTATTTATTAACAGCAAAGGCCCAGAGACTCATTTCTTCTTGGATACACCCACAGTACGGCCCCTGCGGCCAGTGGTCTTGGTGTGCTGACCGCAGACATGAAGGCCCCAAAAGTGGCGCAGCCCTCTATGGGCTTGACTTTTCTTCAGCCACTCCAGGTCCTCACTCAGCTTGTTGTCTAGACCATTGGCCAGAACCTGGCTATATTTCCCATCCTTCCCATCCTTCTGTCTGTTCAGGAACCAGTCTGGAATCTTGTACTGTCTCGGGTTCTGCATGATGGTGAGCACTCGCTTCACCTCATCCTCCGTGAGCACTGCTCACCCCGTCCACCTCATCCACCTCAACCTCAGCCCACAGCTTGTTTTCTATAACTCCGCATCATGTGTTCTCACTGGACCATTCCACTGGTACTACACACATCAGGCAGAGCGAAACGCTTGCCCGGTCCTTAGGCATATTGCGTAGAGAGATAACCGTACCAGACCTTTAGGAATTCCTGCTTTCACCTCATTTTCTTGCTGCTTTGCCTGCCAGTTAAGAGTATGATCATGGCCGGGAGAGGTGGTCTGTGCCTTTAATCTCAGCATTTGGAACGTCCCAGCATTTGACAGGCAGATCTTGGAATTTGAGGCCAGCCTGGTCTACAGAGTAAGTTCCAGGACAGCCAGGGCTATACAGAAAATCCATGTCTCAAAATAAAAATTCTTTTTTTCGTTTCTATTTATTTTTACCTTAAAAGTACCATTTTCTTTGCAGGAGGGAGGTTCTCGTGTAGCCCAGATTGGCTTAAAACTCCTGTGGAGCAAAGGTGACCTTGTACTTGAATTTTTGAAAGTTTGGGGGCAGGACAGAAAGACAGGAAGGGCTGAGTGTGGTGGTGCACACCAGTAGTCCCAGCACTCAGGAGGCAGAAGCAGGCAGAGTTTGAGATCAACCTGGTTTACAGAGCAAGTTCCAGGACCGCCAGGGCTACACAGAGGAAACTCTGTCCCAAAATACTACCTCACTCCCCACAAAAAAAGAAGGACAGAAGAATTAAGGAGACAGGAGAAAGAGCCCATAACTCCCCTGGAGCTGGGTTAAATCTTTCACTGTCAGGAATTTTGACAAGGTGACCAAATACGGAGAGAACTTTTCTGAGAAGCATGGCAAACGAAAGTGCTGTAGGCCAATGAGTCACGCCCTAAGCCAAAACTAGAGTGACCTTTGAGTGTAACCTTGCCAGCATGTCCTTCTTGTGTAAGTCAATTCTAAACCATGCTTATAGTCAAAAACACTTGTTGGGCCGGTGAAATGCATAAGTGGATAATGTAATGCCCAGACCATGGGGTCCCCACAGACCAGCAAGGACCACCAGGAGGATGCAAAACTTGTATGCAAAAGCAAAGAGTCGGGCTCTCCACCCTTTCCAGCACAGTGAATGGTGTGGAAGATGCTGAGCTGGGGCAGCCTTGCCTGTATACAGTTTAAGCAGGGCGAGGGGCTTTCCAACTTGGCAGTTACATGCCATGACTGGGTGACATTTCCGAAAGCATAGCTTGCACAAAAATTTTAGCTAGCATCATAAACTTTGCTATGGTATTCGTAGTTAACGAGTCATTTGCCTGGGAAGTGACACTGAGTATTTCTTTTTACCCAGGGTAGAGTGGCTGTTGTTTGGGGGGTGTCTTGGTTCCTGGAACAAGCTATGGTTTTTCCGTGTAATAAGTAAGTTCAAACTAAGGACAAGCTGGACATAAGATGGAGTCTGAACACAAAATAGAATTAGCTAGACTGGGTCCTTCAGATAAAAGCGCTAGCCATGCAAGCCTGGTGACCTGAGTTCAATTCCTGGAACCCATGTGAGGGTGGGAGAGAATGCAATCTAGAGGTGTTCAGTCACCTCCACACATCTGACATGGCAGTTGTGTCCACACACACGTTGTCATCGTTGTCGCCGTTGCAATCTGACATGGCAGTTGTGTCCACACACACGTTGTCATCGTTGGAGTTGATTGGCTCCTTTCTCCATGTGGGTTCTGGAATCTAATTCAGATCACCAAGCTTTGTGGCAAATTTCTTTTCTTTTGTTTGGTTTTTCGAGACAGGCTTTCACTGTGTAGCCCTGGCTATCCTGGAATTCACTCTGTAGACCAGGCTGGCCTCAGATTCACAGAGCTCCACCTGCCTCTGCCTTCCAAGGACTGGGATTAAAGACGTGGGCCACCATGCCTGACTGTGGAACATGTTTTACGTACAGCGCCATCTCACTGTCTTTAAAGGTCTCACTGTTTAGCTCAGACCTGGCCTTGAACTTTTGATCCTTTTGCTTCTGTCTTTGGACTTCGAGGATTACAGCTTTCCTCGGTTTCTCTTTGTAAGGTGGAGGCTTTGTGATGGTGAATAGCTGTTTCATGTTTTGCCATCTGGATTCATCCATAACTCTGATGGGGCAGGGCTTTGTAACTAATACCTGCAAGTGTTCAACAGTGATTCGTGGTTTGTTAAATGACTTACTGTAGGAATAATAGTGAAATGTAAGTGTGTAGGTGTGCGTGTGTGTGTATGCATGCGTGTGCACACACATGCATGAGTATTCAAGTGTGTGTGCAACCACACTGGGCACAATGTGGGAATTTTTCCTCCAGTTTACTGCGCAGTGAATGCAGTGACACTTCTTAACTCTCAGAGTATAAAATGTCTGATGCCCCGAATAAAGTTGGCTGTGGTGCAAGACCAAGCATCCAAATATATGAGCCTAAGGGGGGGGGGGTTGTTCTTATTCAAACCACCTCAGAGCCATAGTTAAAAAGTTGGAGGAAATATTAAAAAGCAGGAGACCACAAATGGCATAGATCTTTTTATATTTCTGTACAAACTGAAACTAGATGAGTTGTTGTGTGGTGTTTGGAGGAAGAGATAGGGAATTCGTGAAGGGACAGCTGGTGATTACAGAGTTTTGTTCTGAGTGGTGACAATTCTAAAATGGTGGCAATGGCTACACGTGTAAGTGAACTAACTGTACACACTAAGGGAGCCACCGCGAGTCATGCGTTACAGCCAAAGAACTGTAACCCAAGTTCTTAGTGTAGTACGACTTCTGTCCACCTACAGACATTATATATGTGCCTCCTACAGCTTTTAGTAGGAATTCATTGGCCTCAGAATCTTACCTCCTTATGCTTCCGAGTTTCCTAGGGGAAACTAAGAAATTATTGACCAGATACTTCCTTTTGTTGCAGTTCTGAAAAACCAAAACAGGCCAAGCAATCACAAAGCATGATCTTTGTTTGAATTAGGCAGTACAAACTGACTGGTCAGGGATGACAGCACAGGCGCTGCAGCTGTGTCTTTGAACGTTCATCTTCGGAAGTATTTAAACAGATGACAAACTTTATTGTACTCAGACTGTGAGTGATCGATCGGGGCCACAGAACAGATCTGGGAGCTGAACTCAGACCCTGAAGGGGAGTTGCACAGCATTTTTAAAGGAAGAAACCCTAAAGTTCTGCGGGGGTGGGGTGAGCAGTAGTGTTGTCCAATCATATTTTGACACAGGAATTGAGCAAGGGAGTAAGCGTTGGTGACTGAGCCTCATCCAGGCCACCAGGTTTCAGCATCCTTAACTCACGGCCTTGGCACTCAGGCCCCCCCCCCCTGGGCTTCTGGTCCAGAACCCAGAATGATTAAGGAACAAAGGAGTAGGTGAGCTACAAAGCTGCATGTAGTTACTAAGTCATGACTTGCAATACATTTACAACTGTGTGCCTTAGTCTAGATGACTGGCAACTTCCCTCTTTATGTTCTTTATTGGTTAACAGACAAACACGAATCACCTAAGGCAAGATAGGAGTTGTTTCCACCGCCTGGGAACATGACCTCAGTTTTGACCCTGCTTGCAGGATGCAGGTCGTTCCTGAGATAGCTGGACTCAGGTCACTCTCTCCTAACACTTCCAGAGCTGGGATAGAGCAAGTGCCTAATCAGGGCAAGGCCCTGGGTTCTGTGCCTTTCACTGCAAAACCAAACCAAACCAAAACCAATGGAGGACACAGGATGAAAGAATAATACACAGCCTTGTCAGTGGAACGGGAGTTACTGTGTGCTGTTTGATCCTCCTCCGGGACAAAAACACGCAGCGCGACGACGCTCTTCCATATTCGAGGTCACTTTTAAATGTCTGTGTTTATAAACAGTGGAGGTCCAGAAGAGACCAGGGAATTATCGGGCATCTGAGGACATCAGGTTCTGTTATTCAGGTGTAGCCTTAGCTTACCTGAATATTGGGCTGGAGTGTCTGCTATCCGTGTGAGAGTAGAGGCTGGAACTCTGTGGACACTGTCCCCAGTGCATAAGGATTCTCTGTGTGCTGGGGGTTGGGTGGTCAGGTTCTGATTGAGGAAACCATGGCTCCTGAGCCAACTGCAATGCGACAGGACCTTTGCACCTGAGCTGGGCATTCTGCGGTGGGAGGGGCCATGCCAGCTGCCCAATCCGTGTCTCTCAAGACAGGTGAGTGACACGCCGGGCATGCGTGTGTGAGGCACGTGATTGTGAGCACTGTGTGTTCTCCCTGTCCTCCTGGATCTGTGCCACATCCCTCGTCCTGCACAGATCAGCCCGGCATCCTGTGGACTTCCAGACACCTGATAAGCCAGAAATGGTGAGCTGGAAACGGAGGCACCAACAGGTCTGGGCAGGCCAGCTTTAGCTCACTGATGCAGCATGTGACCTTTTGGAGCTTCTGGTCTGCAGTGTGGACTTGTCGTGCTGCTTCCAGCTTTCTGGCCATTCAGGACCCGGCCTGAGGCTCCTGAGGTGCAGCTCAATGTGCTCGCTCGTCTACATACCTGCTTTTATACATTCTTTCGTTTGTTGACATCTTGGGATTTTATACAATTATGAACCACTTCACCTTTCTTTATACACATCTGACAGAACTTAGTAAGAATGTCACCTTCCCTGTTAGAAGAATGATGTTATGTTATGCCATAATTAAATTTGTAGAGGAAACAAGATAGACATTTCTACACTCTTAGTCATACATAATGGGCTAAAATCTACATGTACGGACTTTATATTTCTAAGTACATATGTATTTTAGAGACTAAGAAGGAAGGGTACATCTGAGTGTGTATGTGTGAGTGTGTGTGTGTGTGTGTCTGTACCATGGTTCACGTGTGGACATCAAAGAACAACTTGCAGAAGCTGGTCTCCACCACATGGGCTTTCTGGATTGAACTCAAGTTGCTAGACTTGACAACAAGTGCCTACATGCTTAGCCATTCCTGAAGGAAAGGATTCTAAGTATATCATACTAGCTCTCTCATGAGTAGAGCTGTTCTAGAACAGAACTAGACATTTGTAGAAAAAGAAATTACAAGTGACTCAAGCTCGAGTCTTACTGCCCTTCCCACTGTGGAGGGGTGTTTATGCTTTGCTGTTGCCCCTATCAAGGCTTCTTTTGTGGATTTGTTTCTATGAGGCAGTGTGAACAGGGAGAGTAAGAATCATGGAATAAATATCTGTAGATCAAAGTCAAAGAAACTGCTGGTAACTGAGTGTAGGTACCCAGTGTTACCTGTCTCACACATCCTCCTCTGTGTGTTCTGTGGGATGTTGTAGGAGCCACTGACCTTTGAAGATGTGGCTGTGTACTTCACCCAGGAGGAGTCGGTTGCACTGGATCCCTCTCAGAAGCATCTCTACAGGGAGATGATGTCAGAAACTGTCAGGAACCTGACTGCCATAGGTAAGGATGTCAGCATTTGAAGAAAATTGTGTCTTATTAGCTGTGACACTCAGTGGCTCAGCAAGTGGAAGAGAGTATTTTGGATTTGTCAGCAGGGACTCACTCATTGGACCATGAAAACAGAATTGAGTAACTTTTCTGAGTCCAGTAAGTTCTACTGTTTGCTCTGCTCTGTATTTTAGGAGTACAGTGGGAAGGTCAGCACACTGAAGATCAGTACAACATTCTTGGATGAAACCTAAGGTAATTTGTATTCACTGGGCCAACTGTTCCCACTAGTGTGAAACAGAGTAACTCATGAGTATATTACACTTATTAAAAACATAGATCTCATGGCTTATCATGATGTCCTTGAAGTTGGAGTCAACCTATAAAGCCTAATCTGTTTAAACTCTTTAGTATCTGGGAATATCTATCTATCTATCTATCTATCTTGAAAGACCAGGAGAAATTCAGACCCCCTAGCATCAAGAATGTAGGTTAGCCGGTTCAGTAACCCTGTTCCAGGAATTGGCCAACCACAAAAGTTAGATTAAAATCCTGAGATCAATCTCAAGAAGCAGGGAGTTTCTCCTTTTGATTTTTAGTACCCCCTTGTGATTTTTCACTGGTGATTTTCAGCATTTTCCAATAACATCCTCCCTACCCCCCTTGGGTTGTGGTTTTTTTTCCTTTAAATACCCCCTTTCCCAGCTATACGGGACCGAACTCCTCTACCCCTGTGTGGGATATGAGTCGACCCCAACACATTGGTTCCTGTCAATAAACCTCGTGGGATTGCAGCAAGAGTTCTTGAGGGGGGGGTTGCGTCATCCCGAGACTTGATTGAGGCTCTCCCCTCTTGGGGGGGTGTCTTTCATCTATCTATCTATCTATCTATCTATCTATCTATCTATAATGAAATAAAAACAACAAAACCCTACAAGTAAATAAGTCCTGCTTCAATTTACTTATCCTTCAATTATATTTTTAATTTTAAAGAATATGCTGTTTCAGTTTAGTTGCATTCAAACACTTTACAGAAAAATTACCTAGTTAATGCCCAAGAAATCCCAAAAATTCCTTTTGTCCTGACCCTGTTGACAACACACCTGTGGTTCCTGCTAATGAATTTAAAATGCTAAGAAATAAAACACTAACCAAAAGCGAAGTGAGAGTGAGGAGGGCAGGGGTTTTTAGCCTCCCACTTCCAGATAACAATGTATCCCTGTGGGAGTCCAGCAGATAACAATGTATCCCTGTGGGAGTCCAGCAGATAACAATGTATCACTGTGGGAGTCCAGCAGGTAACAATGTATCCCTGTGGGAGTCCAGCAGATAACAATGTATCCCTGTGGGAGTCCAGCAGATAACAATGTATCCCTGTGGGAGTCCAGCAGATAACAATGTATCCCTGTGGGAGTCCAGCAGGTAACAATGTATCACTGTGGGAGTCCAGCAGGTAACAATGTAACCCTGTGGGAGTCCAGCAGGTAACAATGTATCCCTGTGGGAGTCCAGCAGATAACAATGTATCCCTGTGGGAGTCCAGCAGATAACAATGTATCCCTGTGGGAGTCCAGCAGATAACAATGTATCACTGTGGGAGTCCAGCAGGTAACAATGTATCACTGTGGGAGTCCAGCAGGTAACAATGTATCACTGTGGGAGTCCAGCAGGTAACAATGTATCCCTGTGGGAGTCCAGCAGGTAACAATGTATCCCTGTCGGAGTCCAGCAGATAACAATGTATCCCTGTGGGAGTCCAGCAGGTAACAATGTATCACTGTGGGAGTCCAGCAGGAACCTGAGTCCCGACCTTGCCTACTGGCTTGCCCTCTCCATGGCTTGCTTGGCTTGCTTAGCTTGCTTTCCTGTATAACTGGGACCACCTGTCTGGAAGTAGCCATTTACATTGATCTAGCCTTCTTGAACAGTAATCAAAAAACAATACCAGGTAGATAAGCCCACAGGCCAGTCAGATGAAGGGAGTTCTCAACTGAGGTTACCCTCTGGACGACTCTAGTTTGTGTCTAGTTGAATAACACATCTCACTTTTTACAGAAGTCGAGTGGTAGAGAGATTTTCAGAAGGAAAAGAATATTTTCAGTATGAAGAAAGCCAGATTCCAGACTTTAGTCTGAGCAAGGAAACTGGTGACAAACCCTGGGAGCACACTGTGTATGGTAGAGTCTTTACTGCTCACGAATCTCTTCACAGTCATATGGGTGCTCACACATGAACACAGATTCTGTGAGTGTCAAGATGTCATGAAGACTCAGCCAGCTAAGACACATGAAGTGGAAAAGACTCAAACTATAGAAACACACTGTAAACACAGAAGTTGTGGTGCACTGTTCATTTCCTTAGCAAACTTTCAAAGACACTTGAGAATGCACAGTGGATATGGACCTTGTAAGTCTAAGGTATGTGGAGAAGCCTTTATATCCCACAGTACGCTTCAGACACGTGAAGAAGTACACATTCAAGATAAAACCTGTCAGCCTGCTCAAGACTCGGGTACTTCCAAAGCTTTTCAAATCCTCGAAAGCGCTCTCACGGGAGGTAGATGTTATAAATGTAAGGAGTGTGGGAAAGCCTTCCACTGTTCAGGTTCTCTGCAAGGACATTTAAGGGCTCATACCAAAGAGAGACCTTACACATGTGACACATATGGTAAAGCCGTTGGTCACAAGAGTTCTCTTTGAGTCAAAGTCCACAAGAGAGGGGATGGATACTGTGATGGATAGGAGTGTGGGGAGGCCTTCCTCTCTCTCTCTCTCTCTCTCTCTCTCTCTCTCTCTCTCTCTCTCTCTCTCGCTATGTCTCGATGGCACACCATAACTCTCCCTGGAAATGGGTCTTACATGTGAGGAATGTGGAAATGCATTTATTAGTCAAGTTCCACTTCAAGTACACGAAGAACTGCGCAGTCCAGAAGATCCCTGTGAATGTGACCCTGTGGTAAAACTTTACATAGTTCCAAGTCCCTTCAAAGACAGCAAAGAACCCAGACTGGAGAGAGACCCTGCGAGTGTAAGGAATGTGAGAAATCTTTTAATTGTCCCAGCTCCTTTCAAAGGCAGGAAAAAAACTCACACTGGAGAGAGACCCTGCGAGTGTAAGGAATGTGAGAAATCTTTTAATTGTCCCAGCTCCTTTCAAAGGCAGGAAAAAAAACTCACACTGGAGAGAAACCATTCGAGTGTCAAAAGTGTGGTAAAACATTCTCCCACTCCACGTACCTTCAGGTGCACGTGAAAACCCACAGGGGGAGAAACCCTATGAGTGTAAAGTGTGTGGGAAAGCGTTTCCTAGCTCAAGTTTCATTCCAGTACACAAGAGAACGCACACTGGGGAGAGACCCTATACATGTCAGGAGTGTGGGAGGCCTTCAGCTGCCCCAGAGCTTTCCAGAGACGTAAAATTACTCACACCGGAGAAAGATCCTATGAGTGCCCAAAGTGTGGGAAGGCCTTCAATCGCTCCAGCTCCTTTCAGAGGCACCAGAGAACCCAGAGAGAAACATTATAAATGTGGAGACTGTGGAAAAGTCTTTGTTAGCTGTAGTTACATTTGAATCCAAAAAAATGAACTCACACTGGAGGGAGGCTCTATGTGTGTGCAGAGTGTGGGAAAGCATTCAGTTGTTCCAGTGCCTTTTACAAACATAAAAGAACCCACAGTGGAGAGAAACCTGATCAGTGCACACAGTGTGGGGAAAAAATCTTCAGCCGCTGCGGAAACTACCAGTCACACACGAGGTCTCACAAGGAAAGACTTTACTAAGGTAGCAACCTATTTGTGATAGTTTCCTTCAAAAACCCGAAAGCACGCACACCCTGTGTTAGGGGCTACAAGAAGGCTCTCATTACACACCTTTGTAACATCCCCGAGGCTGTGTAGTGGGGATAATCCGTATGCATATCGAGTGCAGCAATGCCGTTTGACTTCCGTTTTACAATGTGAAGAAGTTCAGGTAGAGAGAGCATGCACAGTGGAATGTGACCTGTGAATGGTAACCTCCAATAGGCTCCAGTCTGCAGAAATGCATGCAGAGGGCGGGAGGGTAGCGCTGTAGTCAAAGGCTTGTCTACCCAGACTAATCCTATCACTGCCAAAGACACGTGGGTAAGATTAGTCCAGGCAGGCACATGGAATCCTCTAATCCCAGCATTTGTGGGCAGAGGCAGGCAGATGTCTATGAGTTTGAGAACCCATATATACTATTGTAAAACTACTCCTTAAATTAAAAAGACTAGTACATATTAGTCAAAAAGTTTAAAATGGTAGAGGTAGAAAAAAATAAGACTTGTTTTTAATTTATGTGCTGTTTTGTGTTTTATTTATTCTGCGATGAAATATGTGGTGATTTATGTACTCTTGTGTAGGTGCCCATGGGGATCAGAAGCAGGCCTAGGGTCCTATGAAGCTGGAGTTATAGGTGGAGTGAGCCACGGAAACAAGGGTGCTAAGAACTGAACTAGAGACCTACAAGAAAAGTGCATGGTCTAAACCGCTGGCCGTTTCTATCCCAGAAGAAAATTATAGTCACTTTGACTGAACATGGTGGCTTCTGCTTTTATTCTCAGTGCTCAGGAAGTGCAAACCATAAGTCAGCTGGTGGTGGTGTTGGACCCCCGAAGGGAGACCCTTATTCAAGTCTCAGGGATCGCTAGCCCAGAAAGCCACAACAGTCAAGCTTGCTGCAAACACACGAGGTTTTAATGGCACACAAACCAGCATGTTGAGGTCGAGACCCATACACCACGCAGGGGTAGAGGAGTCTGACAACGACCCTATTTTCCAGCAGGCTTATAAAGGCAAAAAACACAACCTAGGGGGAGGATCGGAGAGGAAATAGGGGAAGTCTAGGGGCGGATATTTACTTCAAGGCACCTGGGACATTGAAACATTTTGTGGTTGTTTTTCCCAAAAGTTCCGGGGAATTAGGCCATTTGGCCGGGGGCCGGGGGCCAGGGCCCGGGGCCCATGTTTTCAGGGCAGTCAGTATTTTTTTTTTCCTTTGGTGGCACATGTCTTTAATCCCAGCATTCCAGAGGCAAAGGCAGGAGGATTTCAGTGAGTTTGAGGCTAGCCTTGCCTACAGAGTAAGTTCCAGTGCAGCCAGGGCTACACTGAGAAGCCCCGATTCCACCCCACCCCTACCCCAAACAAAACAAAACAAAACCCAAATCAAAAAGAGCTGGCGAGGTGGCTTCTCAGATGAAGGAGTTTGCTGTCCAGTCTGAGGATGAGTACATGGTGACAGACCTTCACTTGCAAACCATGGCACACTTTGGACAGGCACACAAATGTAATTAAAAGAAAAAAAACCCAGAACAGGGGGAAGATGAGCCAGTTTTTTTTATTATTTTTATTAGATATCTTCTTCATTTACATTTCAAATGCTATCCCAAAAGTCCCCTATACCCTCCCATGAGCCAGTTTTTAAATATAATTTCTTATTTTGAAATACTCCATTCTGTAGGCCAGGCTGATGTGGAGTATGTGCCGTTGAAATGGCCTTGAACTCAGAGATCCTCTGCCTTTGCCTCCCCAGTGCTGGGATTAAAAGCCTGACCACACCAGTCATACAAGTTAATTTTAAAGTCACGTGAAAACTTATAATTCAGAAAAAGCTTACAAGTTTAAACAGTATGCGAAGCCTGGTGCAATGAATACACCCTGTTCCATGAAGGATGTTCTTGAGGGAATAGTATAAAAGACAAGGAGCTGGGGAGGGGGCTCAGCGCTTCTTAGCTCTGAGGCTCCTGCTGAGGACTAAGCTTTGCCCCTGAGACCCTCTTAGTGGCTCACACACATCTGTGACTCCAATTCCAGGCTATCCCATGCCCTCCTTTGACTTCAGTGGGTACCAGGTGTGCGTGTGGTGCCCATAGGTGTATGCGGGCAAACACTCATATATATAAAACCTATAGAAAGCATATAAAAGCTACAAACTGGTTTTCTTTCTGAGTAATAACAATCTCATGTGAGATCTCTGTATTATGGAATTTTCACTATTTATTTCCAAAGAGTCATCGTAAGAAACGTGAGTAGGTCATGTTGGCCTCGTTGGGGTTGTGTTCATCTTAATAAATGCTGTCTGCCTATCCTGGAGTGTGTTGGCTCCATGGCTGAACCACAATGTTTGTAACTCACAGGATTTGAGGAATGCCAGAGTGCCTTTGTCCCATAAAATGTGCTTCTCAGTGGGAGAGTCTTTTCTTACCAATACTTGGAAAAAGATGACTTGTGACTTGTGTTGGCGGAGGTGTGCACAGGTGTGTGCACATCTCTAATCCCAGCCCTTGGGAGGTAGAGACAGGTGGATCTCTGTGAGTTTGAGGTCACTCTTCCATGGTTGTCATTTCTTTTGATATCTTTGTTACACATCTCCCCCATCAGTTTGCTGAGAATGTGTGTGCTCTCTTGAACATCACAGAGTTCTCTGTGCTCTACTCATTTATTCTCAGTGTGTTCTCTCTCTTTAAACAGCATGCTGTGATACTGTAGGACCCCAAATATGGGGACCCCCAACTCTAGTCCAGGGACAGGAAGCACCCACGAACACAAGAATCCTCTCTTGTTGCAAGACGCACGAGGCTTTATTGGCAGAGCTCTGGGCCTACACGTACCTCACACAGGAGGCAGGGGAGTCGACCCTGAGGCTCGGAAGCTAGGGGTTTTTAAAGAAGCAAAGGGTTAGGAGTACAAGGAATTTTGACAAAGGCACGGGATTGGTTCATTTAAACATTAACAGAAAGATTACATGTCAGCAAAAAGGGGCATCAGGACTTTGTTCCAGTGGGCTTGGGGCTTATCTTTGTTCACATAACAACCAGTTGATGTATGACTTTACCCGGCACCAAGGGGTAATAGACAGAGGGGAGGTTCAGGCCAGATGGTGTGGACTTTAGACAAGATAACCCTGCCTGTCCTCGGATTGAGGGGAGATTCCGGCCAGATGGTGTTAGCTTAGATAATGTAGCCCTATTTGTCCTTGAATACCTTTTCATCTTTACAGCCAAGATGTTCTTAGGAATGCCTTAACAACAGCCCTGCCCTGGCATGCCTGGGGGCTGTTCTGCTTTGTTCTCAATCCCAGGACAACTCACAAGTTACAATATTTCATCTTCCTTTAATACCCATCTGTTTGCAAATTTGCCTATCCTGCCAGCTGAAATCTGATCACAAGGCCCATTGCTTTAGTCAAAAACTTTCTTCTTTGATTCTGTTAGCTTTTGCTGAACTAGGGGTTTAAGCCTGGGGGCCCCCTTTGGGCTAGACAAGTGCTTTGCCACTAAGCTATAGCCCAGCTGCATAAATTACATTTTTAAATTTACAGTGTCAGCATTTTACTGATTCCGGGTTAGCATAGAAAGTAATCTTTTCTTCCATTTCCCAGATGATGTTCCTTCTGCTTTTTTCCAACTTGTTTGCCCTTTAATGCGCTCCCGACACCACAAACACACACATACCTCTTTTTTTTTTAATTTTTTAAAAGATTTATTTATTTATTTATTATATGTAAGTACACTGTAGCTGTCTTCAGACACTCCAGAAGAGGGAGTCAGATCTCGTTATGGATGGTTGTGAGCCACCATGTGGTTGCTGGGATTTGAACTCCGGACCTTCGGAAGAGCAGTCGGGTGCTCTTACCCACTGAGCCATCTCACCAGCCCCACACATACCTCTTAATGCAGGTTCATTACCAAAGGAAAAGCATGCAGTGCTTGTCTTTGCCAGTCTGACCTATTTTACCAAAATGTTTTCCAGTTCATTTGGTTCTCCTGATTTTTCATTATGGCTGCATAAAACTCTGCAGAATTTTATGAACAGGCTTGTTTGTTTTCAACGAGGTCTCACTATGCCTTAGCTGGCCTAGAACTCACAAACATCTGCTTGTCTCTGCCTCTGGAGCACTGGAATTAAAGGCTATGCCACCACACACATTCATTTTCTTTATGCGTTCATCTGCTGACAGACACCTGGCATTTCCTGGGTGTTGGGAATCGAGCAGCAGATGTGCAAATGTCATTGAGAGGTTGATGTAGAGTCCTTTGGATGAGCCATTAGTTTCAGTTTTTTGAAAAACTTACTTACTGATTTCCATAGTGGCCAATCAAGTTAAATTCCTACCAGCAGCAATAAGGGTTCCTCTTTCCCTATGTACTTAGCTATTTTCCAACAGTTATTCTGCCATCTTCTAGTGTCTCCTCAATTTATTTGTTTGTTTATTGATGTTGTTTTGTTTTTGTTTTTTCAAGATAGGGTTTCTCTGTGTGGCTCTGGCTTTTCTGGAAATCACTTTTAGACCTGGCTAGGCTGTCTGAAACTCAGGGATCTATCTGCCTCGGCCTCCCAGGCTAGGCTGTCTGAAACTCAGAGATCTATCTGCCTCTGCCTCCCAGGCTAGGCTGTCTGAAACCCAGGGATCTATCTGCCTCTGCCTCCCAGGCTAGGCTGTCTGAAACTCAGGGATCTATCTGCCTCTGCCTCCCAGGCTAGGCTGTCTGAAACCCAGGGATCTATCTGCCTCTGCCTCCCAGGCTAGGCTGTCTGAAACCCAGGGATCTATCTGCCTCGGCCTCCCAGGCTAGGCTGTCTGAAACCCAGGGATCTATCTGCCTCTGCCTCCCAGGCTAGGCTGTCTGAAACCCAGGGATCTATCTGCCTCTGCCTCCCAGGCTAGGCTGTCTGAAACCCAGGGATCTATCTGCCTCTGCCTCCCAGGCTAGGCTGTCTGAAACTCAGAGATCTATCTGCCTCTGCCTCCCAGGCTAGGCTGTCTGAAACCCAGGGATCTATCTGCCTCTGCCTCCCAGGCTAGGCTGTGTGAAACTCAGGGATCTATCTGCCTCTGCCTCCCAGGCTAGGCTGTCTGAAACCCAGGGATCTATCTGCCTCTGCCTCCCAGGCTAGGCTGTCTGAAACCCAGGGATCTATCTGCCTCGGCCTCCCAGGTGCTGGGATCATGATACCTGGCTTTGAACTATTTAGTGTCTTAAAATTTTCATTGTGAAATCTTACACCTTCTTGGTTTGGTTTATTTTCTCTGTGATTGGCAAGCTAGATTTAACTGGATTTTTTTTTTGCTACTTTTTGTTCCTTTCAACTACTTCATTGTTTTTCTGCAGAAAGTTACTGGCTCTTGCACATTGACTATATCCTCCTCTGTTGAAATGGTCTATCAGGTCCAAGAGTTTTCTGATGGAATCTTGGGTCTAATATCTATGAGTTTATGTCATCTGCAAGTGAGGATAGTTTGAAATCTTCCTTTCCATTTGGTGTCTGTTTTATTGTTCCAGGAGAGACACTGAACACAGTATTAAAGACAAGTGTAACAGAGAGTTATAGCTGTCCGGCAGCCATGGGCGAACTGGGCTTACCTGAAAGGGGAGCTGGAAATGAAAAGGTAGAGGGGTGAGAGAAGAATGAAGCCAAAACAAAGGTTCTGATCAAGGCTCAAAGTTTAATAATAAGCTTCACATTTATAAAGAGAAAACCCACAAACCTCATTCCCTTCTTCAGCTGGAGAATGTTGTAGAACAAGGTCAGCATAGGCAGCCAAAACAGCTAAGTTCCCATGAGAACCTGCAACTGTAGCCAAGACAAATGTCTCTGTCCAGGTTGATAAGACCTGTTGTGGCAAATATTCAAGGCCTTCTTAGTCTGCTCAAGGCTGGGAAGGTTATAATTCCCCCTTTTCTGTTTTTAAAAGATGAGCAGTACCAGTTACTGCACAGGGTGGGGTGGGGGTGGGGACAAAAATCACTTGTTTTCTATAATCCTGCCTAGGGTATAGAGTATCCAGGCAACAGTGCCTGTCTTAGGTCGGTATCTATATTGCTGCTTCTTACCTGTCATGGAAGCAAACATAGCATTGATGTATATCCTGCCTTAGGGCTACAGGAGCTCAAGAACACTCTTACCCATCTCTGACTAACTAGTCTTCTGTAGCACACTCTTTCCCATACAGACTAAAGCCACAAAGGAAATACCAAAGCTGCACTTAATGCATCTCTCCATAGTGATGAATAAATGACATCGTGAATAACTGAGCTTGCTGAAAGCCATCTTGTATGAAAGCAGCCAACCTTTTTAAAATACAAGGTCCAAAAATTAAAAGCTACAATTTTTTTTAAAGATTTATTTTATTTATTATATGTAAGTACACTGTTGCTGTCTTCAGGCACCAAAAGAGGGCATCAGGTCTTGTTACAGATGGTTGTGAGCCACCATGTGGTTGCTCGGAATTGAACTTAGGACCTCCAGAAGAGCAGTCAGTGCTCTTAACCTCTGAACTATCTCTACAGCCCAAAAGCTACAAAATTATAATTAATGGTCCAAGCAATGTAGAAATTAAAGTTGTAAGCCATGGAGAAGTGAAAAACCAGGATTCAAACCATCCCTGATTCTGGTCTCTTTATCTTTTCCTTTTGGCCAGTCCTTCTTGAACTTTAGCCATAGAATCCTTTACTACTCCTGAATGATAGATGCAAAGACAACATTCTTTGTGGAGGGCTGCACACAGTCCTCCATGTTGACGAAATAAAAGATCAAGTCCTCTCCTGCTTTGAAGGACTACCTCATACAAGGAGGTTAGAGACTCTTGCAAACAAGAAATAGAAGTTTCTATCCTTTCTATATCTGTATCTAGTGCTGTTCTAAGGAACTCATAATTTTTCCTTGCAAAACTAAGGCAGAAGTGCCTGTAGCTGCTCCTCCCATACTGAGCCCCATCAGAACTGAAATAGTTAATGCAATAGCAAGTTCTCTCTTGTATCAAGAGAAGTCTCCATCCCAATGATCCAAGAGCTCATCATAAGGATGATAAATGAGTCTAGGAATAAGTTGAACCAACACACAAAAATCTTTGGAGTTATCAAATACTTGTGTATGAATGCAGGGGGTAAGACCTATGGAACAAACTCACTATCCCTCTTTTGGAGGAATAAACTAAGATGAAGAGGTGGAAACAGTAAGCATTTTATTACATAAACTCTGTCTTTTACCTTTATGAATTTTTCACTATGCAGGTACCTAGTCCAGAAACTTCATGTAGAGAAAGACCTATGCCAGATTTCTGATTCCATCAAAAACCACAAGAGCTATTAGAATAAGAAACATTGCTGGATAATAAAGCAATACCTTCATAGTAAGGAGGAGCTATATCATAGCAAAGCCAACAAGAGTGAGTGATATTAGGATAAGTATCATTATGCATATGAAACATGCCTACCATTAATTCTGTTAGGTGAGTAGCAAATGTAGAAAAGGTAGTGGTGGCAACTGTAGGGCTATGAGGGATACCAGACACTGGAGAAGAAAGTAAGAAAGCAGTATTACTCCTATTCCTATTAGCATTATTCTTCTCTTTATCTCGGTTGTTCCTCTTTTTTGGCCTTCTTTATGATCTTTTTAGGTCCTACTGAAAAAGACATAGGTGCAATTTTAAGCTTAATGGTAAAGAGTAATCCTTCATCATAACCAGTTTTTTATAGTCTAAATCCCCAAGTCCTTCCTTTAAGCCAGTCTTCTCTAACCTTTTTGTCAGACTCAGTGACGTTCACTACAATAGGGTTACAAAAAACCAAACCAAACCAAACCAAACCAAACCAAACCAAACCAAACCAAAAAACCTTACACAAGATCCCACTCCTGTCAAGGACCCAGACAACACAATTGAGGCACAACTAAAGCCACGACAAAAATAATGTTCATTGCCTTTGCAACTAGAAATAAACAGGCCAGGACCGGTTGAATTCCTCACTACTGTAATTAAATCTCTTTGCGGCTTCCAATAAACATTTCCTGTGGTCTCACGTCCCCAAGCAGCACTGAAAAAAATCTTTTGTACCTCCACAGTTGTGAGCCTGGGATCTAGTCCTGCCATCCTGGGGCACACATAAAAAGAACAAGTGCGTAGATTGTCTCTACACACCGGATGTCCCCATCCCAAATTTCCAATCAAACCTTTATGTGAGTAAGGTTTGGGGGAGGAGGAGTCTTTTCCATCACACTCAGGTAAACCTCCATGGGGTAATTGATTACATATATCCCAAGTGCCTAGGCCTGCTGCAAGCCGACAGGGATCAAAAACAAGATTGGGCCACCAGGTGTAAGGATGGTGTCTCAGGGAGCTGAGTGTATTTGATCTCCAGTGGCATAGAGACAACACTCCAGGTCAACTTAGCTGGCTGATAGGGATTCTGAACTGTCTTCACCATTGTATTACAAGGGCCAGGATCCATGTCCACTTGATGAACCAATCTTTCAGGCAGTCATTGAGCTCCATTTTCTTTCTGTGGGAAAAAAAAAAAAAAAAAAAAAACAACCACAAGCAGAACCTTGCCCCCATATTAAAACAGGGTCAGGACCATTCTGTGTATTAGTTAGAGAGTCTCGCCATTTAACCACGGCATATGAGCTGGAAAGTGACTGGATGCCAGTGCTGATCCGCTGCAGACTGACCTTTAGCATCAGTTTGCAAACAATTTAAAACAAATAAGACAAAGCAAGGTATGCTTTTGGCGACCTTGGAGGGCATAACTCCTCCTTTTTTTGTTTTCAGAAGCCAATTTTTCAGAGTGTGATGTGTGCATTCAACAATTCCTTGTCCCATAGGACTATAAGGAATTCCAATTTTATGTTCAATACCAAATTCCTTACAAAACTGTATAAAGTTGTTTCAAATATAAGCTGGCTGGAGATGGAGAGATGGCTCAGTGGTTAAGAGCATTGACTGCTCTTCCAGAGGTCCTGAGTTCAATTCCCAGCAACCACATGGTGGCTCACAACCATCTGTAATGGGATCTGATGCCCTCTTCTGGTGTGTCTGAATGGTATACTCATATACATTAAATAAACAAATAAACAAACAAACAAATCTTAAAAAAAAAAAGAAGTTGGCCCATTATCTGTCTTGATAATTTTAGGCAGTTCCATATTAAAGGCCTGTATGCAATGATCAATTACATTTCTAGAAGCTTCTCCTGTATGTAGAGAGGCAAAAATGAATCCTGAACAACTGTCAATACAGACACACATATATTTCAATTTTCTAAATTCTGCATAATGAGTCACACCCATTTGCCAAATAAAAACAAAAACTTGAGGGGAGGTAGGATTAGTACTCTCCATAAGAATATCAAAAAAGGATTTCAATTCTCCCGTAGTAATCTTTAAATAAGGACAAAGCCAATTAATATCACCTAACAGCTTTTGAAAATCATTTAAAGTTTTTAAACTTTCCCTACGGATAATTATCTTCTGGGGGATAAATGTTTTGATCTGTAAACCTAAAACCTAAATAATTATAAGGATCTTGAGTTTGCACTTTTTTCTGGAGCTACTTGTAATCCTTTATTAGCTAATGCCTGTTGTAAATCTCTATAACATAAAAGCAAGCCCTGAGGATCTTTTCCTGCTAACAGGATATTATCCATGTAATGTATGATGTATATTATTGGCCATTGCTGTCTTATAGTTTGAATGGTTTGTGCCACAAATTTTTGACATAATGTAGGACTGTTAGCCATGCCCTGAGGGAGAACTATTCATTGCTTCCTTTTCATTGACTCTTTAAAATTAATAGAAGGAACCCTGAAAGCAAATCTTTCACAATCCTGAGTGTGCAAAGGAATAGGAAAGAAACAACCTTTCAAATCTACCACAATTTCACAATATCCTCTAGGAATGGCTACTGGAGATGGAACCCCAGGTTGTAAAGCTCCTATAGGTACCATGATTTATTAACCTTTCTTAGATCTTGTAGCAATCTCCATTTACCAGATTTTTCTTACTAACAAATACCGGAGTGTTCCAAGGTGACTGAGATTCTATTATATGTCCTGCCTCTAGTTGCTCCTGCACAAGTGATGAGGCAGCTTCTGTTTTTTCTTTAGATAAAGACCACTGATCAACCCACACTGGGCCATTATTAAGCCATTGAATTTTATCAGCAGTGACAGTGGTCACTACCAAAAATACCCTGAGACTCAAGTGTTAGAGTGAGACTTAGGCCTTTCAAATGTCTTAATACCTTGTCCTTCCTTTCCCAGTCCTTGACCAGGTAAAATCCTTGTCTTAGCATTTGTCTAGTCACTACTTCATTAGGACTGCACATCATAAGACCCATCTGTGACAAGAGATGTCTTCCTCAGAGAGTAACAGGCAAATGTGGCATGACATAGGGTTGGATTTGTCCTGAATTACCTTTCTCATCTTTCTAGGGTAGAAGTTTGGAACTTTGTTTTGGGTTATTGGAATAACCAATTCCTTGAAGGTGAGTGAGAATATCAGATAAAGGCCAAGTTGATGGCCAATCTTGTCCTCTAGTAATTGTTACATCAGCCCCAGTATCTATTAATTCTTCAAAACTTTTTCCTTAAATTAATAATTTAAGGTTAGGCCTCTTATTAGTAATAGATTGAACCCAGTACATGTCAGAGGAACCAAAGCCATCCTTTCCTCTTTTACTCTTAACAAATTTGGAAGGAAGTGGATACAAGGGAATTAAAACAAGTTGAGCAGCTCTTTTATTAGCAGGCACAGCTATAATACCATGGGGGGAAGCAACCATAATTCTAATTTCTCCTGAATAATCATTATCTATAACTCCTGGGTAAATCTGTAGTCCTTTTATATTAATGCTGCTTTAGCCCAGACATAATCCCCAGGCCCCTGGAGTCAAGGGCCCAAAAACTCCTGTAGGCATCATCTGACCCATTTCTAGGGTTAGCACTGTGAGGTGGTGGAACTGAGGTCCAATCTTGCACTTCCTGGGGGTGATCTGAAAAGTTCAGAAATGGATTTCCCTGGTTTGGCAACAGCTTCATGGCCCTATAAGCTGAATGCTGTGGGTGTCTGGGGGCCTGAGGCTGACCCCTCTGCTAATTTCCTGACAAGGGATGGCCCTGATTATCTGTTTTACATCTATAATCCCTGGCCCAGTAGTTATCCTTCTTGAATTGAGGACAAATTCCTGGGACACAACCTGATTGTCTGTACATGCCTTTGTTCCTAGAGCAATCATCTTTAAAGTGACCCTGACCTCCACATTTAAAACATTCTTGGGCTGGAGAAATGGCTCAGTGGTTAAGAGCACTGACTGCTTTCCCGAAGGTCCTGAGTTCAAATCCAAGCAACCACATGGTGGCTCACAACCATCTGTAATGAGATCTGATGCCCTCTTCTGGAGTGTCTGAAGATAGTGTACTTACATATAATAAATAAATCTTAAAAAAAAAAACAAACCCAAAACATCCTTTATTCCCTTGTCTCTGTGAATGCATCTCTTGCACATTGGTTCCTTGTAAGACAGCATCCATAGCCAGACCCTGATTGTATGAGGGCCCAATTTCTGCACAAAGATGAATGTATCCAGATAAGACTGTCTTTGCTTTGTATGGCCTGATAGTGGTGTGACAGGCTGCATTAGCATTCGCATAAGTGAATGTAACAAAAGGAACTCCTGATTGAGGATCTCCAAAAAATTCTACCAGCTGCTTTTAGCAGTCTGTCCACAGATTCCTGAAACGGTTCATCAGGACCTTGTTCGATGCCAGATGAATTCCCACTGAGATCCCCTTTAGTTGGGAAACGATTCTAAGCAAGAAGAGCAGCCATTGCAACCTGGGCATACTCTCCTGCAGGTAGCCTGATCTGATTAGCATTACCTTCATATTGACCTTCTCCTAAAAGCATGTTAATATCCTATTGAGCATTACCTGCCTCAGCATCCATCAGAGCAGTTCTTTTACTTGCTTCACACCATTTAGAAATCCAAAGTAAGTAATCTCCTCCTGACAAAGTAGCCTTACATACAGTTTTCCTGTCTTGAGGGGTTAAATGAGCTTCCATCACAGTATCCAACAAAGCCTGTGTAAAGGGAGCTATCGGGCCATACTATGCCACAGCTGTTTTTAACTCTTTTATCACTTTGAACTCTAACATTTGATATTATCTGACTACATTGCCCTGCTGATCAACTATCTCAACTACAGAAAAAGCCAACACTTCAGATGTATCCTGCCCCTCTCTGCAAGCCTGATTCACAGCTTTCTAATGGAGATTGGCATATCAGGATTGTTGCTCTTTCCTGTACTTGATGCACTCTTTAATTCTTGTAGTTCATTAGTCAATTTCTGAAGCTTAACTTCTAACTCTAATTTATAGACTTGCATGTCCTTCTGAGCAGCATTTCCTACATTAGAGGCCATAGGCAGAGCAGAAAGTACAAAAGGAGGCCAATCCTCATTATAGTATTTGACAGCCTCTTCTTCTAAATCTTCTTCCTCCTCTGCATCTAATTCATCATCAGTGCCACCTTGACCTTGTCACTAGAATTCCCCTGATGTTGATAGCCATGATTTAATAGCTGTGACGTTAATAGCTGACCCATAAGTTCAAAACATACTGCTGCTTTGCTGACCAACCACAAGGGCAGGCAGAGTGATGGACTAGGCCAAAGGTGACTTAGTCACCCTATACAAACCAACCAATGCCTGAAAGGGTTACTTGCTACACCAATTTGAATAAACCAGCTAGCTGGGCGTAGTGGCGCACACCTTTAATCCCAGCACTCGGGAGGCCGAGGCAGGTGGATTTCTGAGTTCGAGGCCAGCCTGGTCTACAAAATGAGTTCCAGGACAGCCAGGGTTATACAGAGAAACCCTGTCTCAAAAAACAAACAAACAAACAAACAAACAAAAAACCAAACCAAACCAAACCAAAACAAAACAAAAAACCCAAAAACAAAAAAACCAACAACAAACAACAAAAAAGAATAAGGCAGCTAACCCTGTTGCCTAAATCTGCCCCTTACAGGGTAGAAAAAGTGTGTTCTTTCTTTGTTCTGGGTCTCTCCTCTTGCCTGCGTGCTGAGGGGGTCCCCCAACATGTTGGGTCAATTAAAAAAAAAAACTCTTGTGGTTTTTAGCAATGGTGGTCTCTGTGGTCTTTGTGAGTGGGGATCTTTTGGCAGACTCCAACACAACAAAGGCCTGTCTACTCACTTTTTGAGTGGGTTGGACAGCAATGAATGGCTGGGTACATATGGATGGGAAGTCATTTTTGTTGTTTGAGACAGGGTCTCACTTTGTAGAACAAATTGACATAAATCAGCCTGCCTCTGCCTCCTGGGTGCTGGGATCAAAGGTGTGCCTGATTTTAGATCCTCCACAGCAGCATGTTGGCATTCCCATTTACCATAGACTCAAACACTTGTAATCTGTTCTATTTTGCTCTTCATCTGACAGCTGTGTTGAGACCTGGGCAGTCAGATATTTGAGAACCTCATTCTCATGCTCTAGTTTGTAGCTTGCTGCACCTGGGTGAACTTAACTAGACTTTCACAAACTACTGGGCTGGCAAAAAAGACCCATGTGGTCTCTTCCAAGTAGAAATAGTTCCAGAGTGGGCTGGGGAGACGGTTGTCTTGGTGTGTAAAGTGTTTGTTGAATAAAGCATGAGACCTGAGCTTGGATCCCCAGTACCCATATTAAAATCCCAGTGCTTATAATCTCAGTGTCAAACTCCACACGCAGTGAGAGAGCCTGTCTCAAAATAAAACACAGGAGTAATATTAACCTCTGACCGCTACACATACTCAAACAGTATGAGATCACACATGTGCACACATACACACATGCATATGTACACACAGGCTGCACACACACATACACACACATACTCACACACACACTCACACACACTCACACAGACACACACTCACACTATTTCTGAGGCTCATCTTGATACATTCCATGTATACATCTTAAGCTAGTCTCTGGTCGACATTTTTCTGTTAGGTTTTCGGTCTGGAACCAGTGCAGATGCCACAGAACTGTCTTTCTTTCCAGTCCTGTAAATTGTGGAATCACATGTACAGCCAACATAAATCTCTGCATGTGTGTGCCGAGTACCTACCTATTAAGTCCAAGTATAAGGAACACCCCTGTTTATTTTCCAGCTATTTGTGGCTAGGGTTGATTAGGGAAAATTCCCCTGATATGTCCATATGGCGATGCCTTCCAGAGACAGCTGTGGGAAGGAGATGGCCACTTTAACAACCAGCAGGCCAAGTCTCACCTGCACGGGGCTCTGAAGTGTGTTTAATTAAGACAGCTCATCTCTGGGGGGATTTCTGGAAGAGAGTGATGGGCATCATTTAAGAGACCTCAAGCAATTGGTACTTGGACGCAAGAAGTTGGCATAGATGGACCCAGGGAACTGTTAAATGGGAAGAGTATTCTCAGAGCCACCAGGAAGACGCTGTGGTGGTGATTTCCTATGCAAATGTGCAGGGCCAGCACATGGGGATTTTCTGCACCAGGTGCCAGAGTGTCAGCCATAGAGGACTCCCCACAGAGCAGGAAATGGCTTAAGTTAGTCCTGGAATTGCTCACAGCCTAGTCATCCAGGGAAGACTGTCCTTCCTTCCTTCCTTCCTTCCTTCCTTCCTTCCTTCCTTCCTTCTATTTTTTAAAGATTTATTTATTTATTTTATGTATGCGAGTACACTGTAGCTGTATGTTGTGAGCCTTCATGTGGTTGTTGGGAATTGAGTTTTTTTTAAGGACCTCTGCTCACTCTACTCACTCTGATCGGCCTGCTCTCTCTAGACAACTCTGCTCACTTAGGCCCAAAGATTTATTTATTATTATATCTAAGTACACTGTAGCTGTCTTCAGACGC
Organism: Mus caroli; assembly: GCF_978045245.1. Lineage (NCBI taxonomy): Eukaryota > Metazoa > Chordata > Mammalia > Rodentia > Muridae > Mus > Mus caroli. The sequence continues at coordinate 19,198,214 of NW_028227266.1, forward strand.
ACCAGAAGAGGGCATCAGATCTCATTATGGGTGGTTGTGAGCCACCATGTGGTTGCTTGGATTTGAACTCAGGACCTTTGGAAGAGCAGTCAGTGCTCTTACTGTCTGAGCCATCTCTCCAGCCCCAGGAAAGACTATTCTGATGTAATAGAAGCCCCTCAAATTGTATTTTGTCCCAACACAACCAGACCAGGTCACACCCACCTGGGGCACTTGTTAAGAATCAAGACATATGCTGGGAAATGGTCCACTCAGTGAAAAATGCTTGCTGTGCCAGCATGAAGCCCTGACTTTGATCTCCTATGACTTACATGAGAAGATAGGTGCACGCTGCACACAGTCATCCCAATACCAGGAAGGTGGAGGCAGGAGGATCCCTGAGGTGGGACAACCAGTTCTAGATGAATTTGTTTAGTGAGGGACTCTGTTTCAGAAAAGTATGGTAGACACACACACACACACACGAGGGCAGTTTTCAATAGGCCCCAGCCTCTGTCCCAAAGATTCTGATTCCATGATCTGTGGTAAGATATCTTACCAATACCTCAGAATTTCTAGTTGGTGTTCCCTGGCCATTCTTTGGGAATCCCTTCACAAAATGCTTCTATCATGGCCTCTCTTCAGAACTCCTGGTTCAGATATCAGCGTATGTACCAAGCTGTCCCAGCCTATCTCAGTGACATCATCCTCTCCTGGGGTCGTCCTACAGGAGGGCTACCCTCACCACATGCCTGTGCTCAGGTTTAGGAGCCACTCCTACACTCTTCCTCACGTTCAGCTCAGCAGCACCCTCCCGACACTGCTTCTGTTGAGCCACTGTGGTCCAGCTTCTTACCCTGTATCCTGAAGCAGCTGCCCACGTGACAAGACCCCCCCCCCAACCCTATATTCTGCTGCCCAGTTGCTCTCAGGATAGGCAGTGCTACTCCCTGAAGTAGCACTAGAGGGCCTTTCACAGCTGTGCCTGCCCACTCTCATCCCCCAGGGCTCCCTCCCTGGTGACAACTCCTGGACCTGCTTTTCCCTTCTCCCATTCCACTTGCATGATGGAGTGCCTTCCCAAGCCTGTCCACTAGCTGACCTTCTGCTGGAGAGCAAGGATCAACATGGACTTGACTTGCCCTCTCACCATCTGATGACTAAGCCCAGGAGGTCGGTGACATGCTCGCTTCCCTAGGATTTGTATCCTACAGGCTTACCCATCCTAAGTGCGCAATTTGTTTTGTGTAGCTGAAGAGCTGGGTGTTTGCTAATTTCAGAACATATCATTAGCCCAACAGAAGTCTTGAAGCTACTTATAACCCCTGCCCCACCTCCCACCCTTGTTCCAGGCAGCCAGAATTTATTTTCTGTGTTCACAGTTTTACACACTCTGGACTGTGGGTGGCAATGGGATGATAAGGTGAGTGTCTCCCTCCCTGCTGAAGCCTGTATCTGCTTGCCAAGCTGCAGCTCCCTGGGTAGACATACTCCCATTGTATTTATTGGGTCCTCAGAGGATGGGCACTTGGGTTGCTGGCACTTTCTAACTCTCACAATTGGTGCTAGCATGAGTGTTCACATACAAGTATTGGGTTGTGTTTTTCCATCCTATCTCTGCTTCAGTTTGCCTGTGAAATGTCTACCCAAGGCCTGTGGCTTAGTCACCAGCTTGTAGCACTGTTGTGAGGCAGTGGGACACACCCATGTCATCCCCTAAACCCAAGTCCCAGTAAGTGTCAGTTGCTGTGAGAACTTGGCTATCTGGAAATTTTCTGTCCATAAAGCACATGGTTCCAGAAGCCCCCAGAAACATAGGTGACATTTTGCTGCAAATCGTGACAGCTATAAAGGTGGTTCATGCAGTAACAAAGCCAAAGCAATTCTTTAGACTAAGAATCCTTCCAGACTCTTGGTTGGGACAAGACCTCCTTCAAGAAGCCAGCAGTGCAGGAGTCAGGGAGCTAGCTCATTGATTAAGAACACTGGCTGCTTTTCCAGAGGACCCCAGTTTGATTCCTAGCACCCACATGGAAGTTCACAACTGTCTTAGTCAGGGTTTCTATTCCTGCACAAACATCATGACCAAGAAGCAAGTTGGGGAAGAAAGGGTTTATTCAGCTTACACTTCCATACTGCTGTTCATCACCAAAGGAAGTCAGGACTGGAACTCAAGCAGGTCAGAAAGCAGGAGCTGATGCAGAGGCCATGGAGGGATGTTCTTTACTGGCTTGCCTCCCCTTGCTTGCTCAGCCTACTCTCTTATAGAACCCAAGACTACCAGCCCAGGGATGGTTCCACCCACAGGGGCCTTTCCCCCTTGATCACTAATTGAGAAAATGCCTTACAGTTGGATCTCATGGAGGCATTTCCTCAACTGAAGCTCATTTCTCTGTGATAACTCAGCTGTGTCAAGTTGACACAAAAATAGCCAGTACAATTGACCCCTTGTCAACTTGACACACAAACACATCACTAGTAAGCCTCAACCCTTACATTCTTATTCATCCCCAAGATCTAAATAACTTTAAAAGTCCCACAGTCTTTACATATTCTTAAAATTTGAATCTCTTTAAAATATCCATCTCTTTTAAAATCCAAAGTCTTTTTACAATTAAAAGTCTCTTAACTGTGGGCTCCACTAAAACAGTTTCTTCCTTCAAGAGGGAAAATATCAGGGCACAGTCACAATCAAAGCAAAAATCAATCTCCAACTGTCCAACGTCTGGGATCCAACTCACGATCTTCTGGGCTCCTCCAAGGGCTTGGGTCACTTCTCCAGCCATGCCCTTTGTAGCACACACGTCCTCCTCTGGGCTCCAGATGCCTGTACTCCACTGCTGCGGCTGCTCTTGGTGGTCATCTCATGGTACTGGCATCTCCAAAACACTGCATGACCCCTTCAGTCCTGGGCCTTCAATTGCAACTGAGGCTGCACCTTCACCAATGGCCTTCCATGGCCTCTCACAGTGCCGAGCCTCAGCTGCTCTGCATGACCCCTTCATGCCTTCAAAACCAGTACCACCTTGGTGAATCTTACATATTACCAAGTCCTGCTGCAGCAGGAGTACAACCTTGGCTATCTCTGGAAGACAGCCTCTTTGTGCTTTCAGAAAACACTTCCCAGAAGATATCACCTCAATGATGCTGGTCTCTTCTTAATCACCGCTAATTTCTTAGCTCCAGCTAACCAGCATCAATAGTCCCAGTAATGCAAAATTTTTGCTTTAGTAGTTCTGGTGTCTTGTTAATCACAGCTGATTCTTCAGCCCCAGCTAACCAGAACTACAAAATCTTCACAATCAAAGCAGCAATGGCCCTGAAAAGAGTCTTTAATTTTCCCTCTGAAATTTCACAAACCAGACCTCCATCTTCTGCACTGTTCTCAACATTATCTTCCAGGCTCCTACAATATCTGACAGAGCTCTTAACAACAAATGGATCTTCAAGCCCAAAGTTCCAAAGTCCTTCCACAGTCCTCCCCAAAACATGGTCAGGTTGTCACAGGAATACCCCACTCTGCTGGTACCAATTTGTCTTAGTCAGGGTTTCTATTCCTGCACAAACATCATGACCAAGAAGCAAGTTGGGGAAGAAAGGGTTTATTCAGCTTACACTTCCATACTGCTGTTCATCACCAAAGGAAGTCAGGACTGGAACTCAAGCAGGTCAGAAAGCAGGAGCTGATGCAGAGGCCATGGAGGGATGTTCTTTACTGGCTTGCCTCCCCTTGCTTGCTCAGCCTACTCTCTTATAGAACCCAAGACTACCAGCCCAGGGATGGTCCCACCCACAGGGGCCTTTCCCCCTTGATCACTAATTGAGAAAATGCCTTACAGTTGGATCTCATGGAGGCATTTCCTCAACTGAAGCTCATTTCTCTGTGATAACTCAGCTGTGTCAAGTTGACACAAAAATAGCCAGTACAACAACCATAACTCCAGTTCCAGGGACTTGGTGCCCCAAGGACGCCAGTACAACCTGGTACACATACATGCAGGCAAACACACGTACATATAAAAGAAATGACATTTTTTAGAAAAAGCTGGATGGTGCAGCAACTGGCACTTGCGTATTTGCTTACTATAAGAATGTGCTGGTATTTGTGGACACTTTCTCCAGGTGGACAGAGGCATTCCCAACTAAGGTTGAAACAGCAAAGGTAGTGGCTAAGGAATTGCTGGAGAACATGTCACCCAGGAATGGATTTCCTCATATGATAGGGTCAGACAGTGCACTGACATTTGTGTCCAAGGTAAGTCAGGGTGTCGTGAAGTTTATTGGGGCAGATTGGAAATTGCATTGTGCATACTGACCCCAAAGTTCAGGACAGGTCAAAAGGGATGAATAGAAGATGAAAAGAGACCTTAACTATATTAGCCTTAGAAACTGGCAGGGACTGGCTGATTCTCCTTCCCTTTGCCCTATATCTGGTGAGGAATTCTCCTTAGCAGATGGGACTAACCTCCCTTCAAATTATGTATGGTATCCCAGCCCCCACTGTACCCAGCCTGCACTCGGCAGCCACTGCAGAACTGGAAGATGATGATTTAATACTTAGGGTTACACTCAACAAATAACAGTTATTGTGTGTAACCAACATTCACTGAGGTGAATTCAGAGAGAGAAAAAAACCAGAGATGGGGGGGGAGAGGGAGAGGGAGAGGGAGGGGGAGGGAGAGGGGGAGGGGGAGGGGGAGGGGGAGAAGGAGAGAGAGAGAGAGAGAGAGAGAGAGAGAGAGAGAGAGAGAGAGAGAGAGAGAGAGAGAGAGAGAGACTGTAGGCTATCTCCAAGTGCAGCCTCAGAACAACAATAGGTCACTTGTCAGCTTGCATCTGCATCCTTGCCTGAGACTCTGATGTAGTAGCTACCCCATAAGCTTCTAAACATGTTTGGCCTAAATTATGTGCCCTCTATGAAGCAGGCCTGATTCTGGACTTGCATAAGTTTCAACCAGGAGACTTGGTCTATGTAAGGAAATTTCTCCAAGATGGTCTGAACCCAGGTGGAAGGGACCCCTTACATCATCCTGTTGACAACTGCCACCAAAGTGGATGGAATCACCAACTAGGAGCAGTATACTCACACCAGACCTGCTAACCTGTTCTTTACTAGATTAGACTACCTGACTCCAGCCACGCCAGAGTGGAGGGCTCTAAAGAGCACCAAGCCCCTCACGTTAAAATTGACTCTGTCCTGTGTCTACATCTCTGCTAACAGTACGGATTGCAGCCCACTCTGTCCTGTGTCTACATCTCTGCTGACTGTACGTATTGCAGTCCCTAACCCACACCAACCTTTTGATTTAACTAGGGTAACTGGCAATCCCAAGACTGGCTATTGCACCCAACTGGCCTATACAAAAGGGCCAATCAGAACTTCCTGGTTCCCAAACTTGATTTTTGATTTGTGCTGGCTAGCTGATAACTCATGGCCCAACACCCAACAGTCTCCTCAAGATTCATACCCTAAATGCCGATGGAGGACTTTTTATGTATGTCCAGGGGAAAAAGAACGACCAAATGTGGGGGTCCTGAAGAGTTTTACTGTGCTGCCTGGGGATGTGAAATGGGGGGTGGAGGATTTCAAGAGTGTCTGCAGAATAACTGCTTTTTGCCTTTGTGTACTATCTGAGTCTGGGGTATCAGCCTCAGGTGAATCACAGACCCTTATGGGGAGATTGGAACAGGACAGCCAGGACTACACAGAGAAACCCTGTCTTAAAAAACCAAAAAAAAAAAAAAAAAAAAAAAAAAGGAAGGAAAGAAAGAAAGGAAGAGAGAGAGAGGAAGAAAGATTGGAACATACTGATTTGACCCTCTGACATTGCCTGCCTAAGGAAACTAGGGTACAAGCTCTAAGAGACAGAATTTGGGCTTCTGAGGGACCCTTGGGGGAAGCTGCAAGGGAAATTAATATTTCGTGTGGAAAAGAGTTTGAAAAGCATTGTAGAAACCGATATTTGGATGAGCTCAATAAACAGGAGGAAGAGATTTGGCAAATTTAGACAAGCTAAAAATATGAACATTAATTACCCTGACCTGTTCAGCACCTTTGTGTTCTCAGGCTAACAGTGTAGCCACATGTTGTTGCCCAGGTGAGCTATGATTTGGAGGCTTTTCTCAGAGTTAAAAGTTAATATATAACTTGCTTTTGCAGACAATGAACTGTGCCTTTGTATGTACATTGTGCTTTCTGGTGACATAGCTACATGAAGCTTTGTGGGAAAAATAATGGGTTTGAGGAAAATAATGAAAAGGTTTTTGATTATGTATTATTGTATAACAAGGAAGTGTGTAACCGATAAAAGACTGAGGTGAACTCAGAGAAAACCTGAGAGGAGGGAGGGAGAGAGAGAGAGAGAGAGAGAGAGAGACTGACAGATGAGACAGACAGACAGACAGACAGACAGACTGCAAGCTGTCTCCAAGCACAGCCTCAGGACAACAATGGGTCACCTGTCAGCTTGCATCTGCATCCTTGCCTGAGACTCTGATTTCACTCTGTCCCAATTCTCCCTTCTCGAGACCCTGGAAACGACTGAGGCTGGTCCTTGGTAGGACACGTACAAACTACAGACGTGAGACTGAAAGCATGGGGAAGTCACCTACTCTTAGGCAGTTTCTCCTAGGTTTTCTCAGCGCTTTTGTATTGGAAGACTCCCTCAGCCTGAACCCAGTGAACTTCAGCTGGTGAAGCAGAATCAGCTGCACAGAGCATGTCACAGCCTGCTCCTTCTGGCTCCATTCCCACGTCGTGAGAACCTGATCCCAACCAGAGTTGACACTAGCTCCCTTACAGTTTCTCATAAGTAAGGGGACACATGTGGTTACAGAGAATCCCAGATGTCATTCTTGATGAAGGGCTCATTTCTGGGGAGGTGTGTCCTATTGTTAATTGATACTAATGTTTAGTTATCTCCATAATACATAACAGTGTATTACTTATACTGTTTTTAAAAGGAGGTTCTTACTGTGTAGATTCGTCTGGCTTGAAACTCTCTATGTAAACCAGGCTGGGCTGAAACTCTCAGACCTCCACCTGCCTCTGCCTCCTGAGTGCTGGGTTCGATAACACCGGATGATAAAGTTGCTATCAGTATTCAGATGCGAGGTAGGTGTGTAGGCACATACCAATAATCTCTAGATTTAGCGATGAGGATAATTAGGAGTTCAAGTACACAGCTACTACATAGATAATTGGAAATTTGAAACTAGCCTTGGCCACACAAGACTCTGTCTAAATCAATCAGTCAATTAAACAAAAGCCCAAACAAAATGAAAATCAGAGCAATCCCCGGGTCCTAAGGGAAGGAAATATAGAGAAGGAACACCAGAAAACATTCCCGAGATGATTAAAAGAGTAAATATTTAAATACATATGTAAATCAGAATAATTGTAGAATTCTAGTTTGTTTTAAAGTGGTTCACACAAGTTTGTATTCTCAGTATTTGGAGTCAGAGGCAGATGAGGGTTCAAGGCCTGTGTGGGGTATACTGAGAGTTCCAGGCTAGCTTGAGTTATATAACAAACCCTGTTTCATAGAGAAAAGAAAGGAATGAGAAAATAAAAATGAGTGGATATGGTGAGTATCCTATCTACACAGGATGGAGTTTAACACTTTGGGGTAGTTATTATCACAGCCTTTTTAGTCACGCCGAGATCTATTTGTTTGGATACAAATTTGTTGACTGACACGATTCTTACTTTTTTTGTTTTTTAACCAAAATGTCTACAGTACAAAAGTCTCCTGAAGGTGAGGACACTACACAGTTCCCCTCAGATCCTAGCTCACTACTACATTGGGCTCAGCCAGGAACAAAATTCGTAGTAAGGATTGCACTGTGTAACTGTAATGAAAGACCCCCGAAGGGAGACCCTCACTCAAGTCTCGGGACAGCCGCGAACCCAAGAAGACACTGAGACCGAACTCAGAATATAGGAAGGAAGATTTAATAAAGCAACAACAAGCAAGCACATGAACCAGAGCTCTGGGGCCGAAACTCATACACCAAGCATGGTGTAGAGGAGAATCGACCCCGACCCAAATTTTTCACAGGCTTATATAGGAAAAAGCCAGGGGGGAAGCAGGGTAGGAAAAGTACAAGTTTGCGTCACTAAGGGGTTTTGCCAAGGGTTTTTCCAAGGGGCTTTCCAAGGGGCTTTCCGTAACCAAGGGGTCGTGTCCTATATTTTGGCAATGTACCCGATCTATTGGAACATTCTGAGGTTGTTCTCTTTTTTTTTTTTTTTTTAAAGATTTATTTATTTATTATATATAAGTACACTGTAGCTGTCTTCAGACACTCCAGAAGAGGGCGCCAGATCTCGTTGTGGATGGTTGTGAGCCACCATGTGGTTGCTGGGATTTGAACTCTGGACCTTCGGAAGAGCAGTCGGGTGCTCTTACCCACTGAGCCATCTCACCAGCCCCGAGGTTGTTCTCTTATCTCAAAAATGTTCTTGGGGTTGCTCCAGGAAGCCTTTATCCTTTTATCTAAAAAATGTTCTTGGAACAGTCTTCAGTTGGGAGGGGTTGGACTCTGGGGTGAAGAGTTCAGGAATGTACTCTGGGGTGAAAAGTTCAGGAGTGTTCCGGGAATCAATCTCCAGATGGGAGGGGTAGGACTCTGAGTTGAAGAGTTCAGGAGTTCAGTAATTTTCCTCCTTCAGTAACACAGACGCCGCTGACAGGCCTCACACAGCAGCAAACCGTTTCCTAAGCCAATCACTTCACGTACATCCACACAGACGACTATTGAACAGTGTGGATGGTGGAGTCTCCAAACCCAGATTCTGACTGAACTGGATGATCTTAAGTTCTTTTTTTTTTTTTTTTTTTTTTTTCGAGACAGGGTTTCTCTGTATAGCCCTGGCTGTCCTGGAACTCACTTTGTAGACCAGGCTGGCCTCGAACTCAGAAATCCACCTGCCTCTGCCTCCCGAGTGCTGGGATTAAAGTCGTGCGCCACCACGCCCGGCAAGTTCTTATTCTGGATGTATATGCTACATGGATTCAACCATTGTGTTGCCATCAGTTTCTGTTTAGGAAAGGTTTTTCCTTGTGAGTATCAACAAACTCAAGGCACAATTCCTTGCTTTGCTGTGTTCTTAAATGGACACATCTGGACAAAATGGACAATGTTAGTTCATTTTACTAAACCATGTGTAAGCACAGTATCATAGCCTACAAATACTCAACGGAATGGAGGTAAGACGCATATGTGGGGCACATTATACAAGCCTTTAAATTTTCCTACATTGTTAATGCTGAGATTCACCAGAAAAAACCCCAACTCCACCATTTTGAGCCAAATTTGAAGTAAACTTTATTAAATATTGACCAAGAGATGGACTTTGGTTAGAACCACTTATTTCCTGTAATTTCCCAGCTGAAAGCGGGCCCGGGTCACGTGCTGCAGGCCCGGGTCACGGTCACGTGCTACAGGAGTTTGTAAAGACAAACCCATAGGCTACCCTCTACTTTCTTTGCCATGCGGTTTCCTTATTTTCCAGGAACTACAGCTTACAGATTTCCAGGAAGTTACCTGGTCCCCGGGCAGGTGGGGCTTACACGTTAATTTGGGATATTACAACATGACAGATTTAAAATGTTGTTGGTCTTCTATTTGGTTATTATAGTCTGAATGTTAATACAGAATGAATGAAAACAGTATAATTACACATCTGCATGAAAGGGCCATAATGCAACTCATTACTCTGAGCATTAGCCGTGGTTTTAATAAAAAAGTTTTGCAGTACTGTTTTAAATTTTGTGTTAAAAATTGCTTCTCAGGCTGGAGAGATGACTCAGCAGTTAAGAGCACTGACTTCCAAAAGGTCCTGAGGTCAAACCCCAGCAACCACATGGTGGCTCACAACCATTCGTAATGAGACCTGACGCCCTCTTCTGGTGCATCTAAAGACAGCTACAATATACTTAGATATAATAATAAATCTTAAAAAAAAAAAAAAAAGAAGGAAAGAAAGAAAGGAAAGAATAGAAAAAAAGAAAAAATTGCTTCTCAGCCGGGCGTGGCGGCTCATGCCTTTAATCCCAGCACTCAGGAGGCAGAGGCAGGCGGATTTCTGAGTTCGAGGTCAGCCTGGTCTACAAAGTGAGTTCCAGGACAGTCAGGGCTACACAGAGAAACCCTGTCTCGAAAAAACAAAACAAAACAAAACAAATTGCTTCTCATGTAAAGCCCCAGAGGGGCTTTGCCTGCTGGAAAACCCCAAGTGAGACAAGATCTATGCAAAAGCAAGATGTTTATTTTTTCTGGTGCGCAGGGATAGATCTTCAGCAGTCTCGCAAGCAAGAGACAGGAGGCGATCCCGGTTCTAGCTTACAAGCACCGTATACTTTTTTTTTTTTTTTCTTTTTTTTAGAGGGCAGATTACAGTAACAGCTTCTAGGCACTTGGTGATGGCTAGACCTTTTGTCTGATTGGCTGGGTGATATCTGATCATCCCTGGAGAATACCTTCGTTCCCCACAGGTAGCCTTGAGCCCGCACTTTTTTTTTTTTTTTTTTTTTTTTTTTTTTTTTCCTGGTAAGTGTTTTGTCGGAGTCGGCCTGGGAAATCGTCCTGGAGCCCGGATCGCGAAACTCTCCCGTGGGACTTAACGCCCTTTCCTGGAGCCTTCTCAGGTCTGGGTTGGGTCAGAGTTGCTTAATCTTATCATTTATCCACAGCTCAGCAGCACCACCACCCCCGCCCCCAGACACACACATACACAGAGAGAAACACACAGACACACACATCACATCACAGTAAGAAAACTTCACGGAAATGAAAAAATTATTGTGATACCGTTTTTCTGTCCGCTAAGACTTTCCGTATGATCAGACAGCCTTATGCCCATTGCTACGCCCCGCCTTCCGTCATCGATTGGTGCCTTTGACTGTCACTCAGGCCCTGTGACCGGACTGCTCTGACATGAGGAAGTTGGGTGGATTTAGAAAGTTCAGCGGAGGTCTGAGCCTGCCATCTTGGGTCCTGTGGTCCCCAGGCGTCTGTTGGGGACAGTTGTGCTGGTGGCGGAGACCGAGTCGCAGGACGCTCCCAGCCCCATCATGGTGAGCTCGGCGCGGCGTCCCTGCGGAGCCGGTGTGGATGGCTGTGGGATGGGGGCTGGGCGGGCTCCGGGCACCCCGAGGCGTCCTATCGCGTCCGGACCATGCCTGGGGACTCGAGCTGGCTGCAACGCCCTGCACAGCTCTGCCACCCACAGGCAAGAGACAGGAATGCCTGACCGCTGGGTCGCTTCAGCGCCGGTGTCACACTAGGAACTCTGGGCTTCCGATACCTGCAAGGTTGGGATGGGGAACTCTGCGCCCTGTCTGGAAACTCTCGGAAGCTGGGTGCAGGGAGCTGGGTCTAGTAGGGGTGACTCTCCATCTGTCTGTCACTCTTGGATAGGCCTGTCAGTGTCCTGGCTGTCACCGAGCTGGTGAAGCCCACATCTGCTCAAATCAGGAACTTTATAGACTTGGGAGATGTTGATAGAACCTATCCTTAGGATGGGTGAGAGACTAGTGGGTCTGAAAGGATCCCTGAGGATTAAATATTTGCGCATTAATTGGAGGGAGTGGGGAAGATAAAAATTCAGTTCCTTATCCTAAACAGTAGTTTTAAAGTATCTGATAGACTTAATCTTAAAATTGCTGAGGTACAGGAATAGCCACGCATTGGATGTGTGTGGTGCAGACTGTGACGTGGTACCGAGGAGCAGAAGGCAAGGGGGAAGCAGTATGACTATGAGATCTCTCCAGGCCCTGAGTTGGTTTTTTGGTTTTGTTTTGGTTTTTTTTTTTTAGATTTATTTATTTATTTATTTATTATATGTAAGTACACTGTAGTTGTCTTCAGATGAAAGACCCCCGAAGGGAGACCCTCACAAGACGGGACAAGAGCTCAAACCAGCAAGCTGGGGCCGAGACTCATACACCACGCAGGGGTAGAGGAAGGGGTAGAGGAGTTCGACCTCTACCCTATTTTTCAGCCCCGACCCTATTTTTCAGCAGGCTTATAAAGGCAAAAACCACAAACTAGGGGTGAGTCTGGGGGCGGATATTTACTTCAAGGCACCTGGGACATTGAAACATTCTGCAGTTGTTTTTCTCAAAAGTTCCGGGTGATTAGGCCATCTGGCAGGGGGTAGGGGGCCGGAGCCCCGGGGCAGGGGGCCAGGCCCGGGTGATAAGTTCATGTTCTCAAGGCAGTCAGTATTTTTCCACTCTTCACAGACAACACCAGAAGAGGGCGTCAGATCTCATTAGGATGGTTATGAGCCACCATGTGGTTGCTGGGATTTGAACTCAGAACCTTTGGAAGAGCAGTCAGTGCTCTTAACCGCTGAGCCACCTCACCAGCCCCGAGTTGCTTTTTTTTTTTTTTTTTTAAGGCAGGGTTTTAGTATGTAGTCCTGGCTAGCCTGGAACTTAATATGTAAACTAGGCCAGCCTATAACCCACAGAGACCACCTGTTTCTGCCTCTGAGCAGGATTGCAGGAATGCACACACACCTTGCTTTTCATTTTTGACAGTTTGCTTTATTGCGTTTATTTATAAGGGGGTATGCTATAGTGTGCATGTGGTGGACATCAGGCTTGGTGGCAAGTACCTTTTCTAGCTTGGCTTTAAGACCCCAACCCTCGATCCACTAGTGGTACTTACTTCGAGATGCCCCCGAGTGAGACACCGAGACACAGATCGATGCAAAAGCAAGAGGCCTATTTTCCGGCACATCAGGATCAACCTTCAATTAGACCCTCAAGACAAAGTGACTAGGTGACCCCCGAATGGCTATTACAAACAGTTTTTATAGTTTTTAGGGGGCACAGGTTACATCAGCAAGGTTCCAGTTTAAACTTATTGGCTAAGCATATTGACTTTTAAATCTATTGGCTAGCAAGCATGGGCAGATCATGGCACGCATTTGAACTCTATCTGGGACTTTGCAGAGGGTCAGGTGACTATCAGTACATTTTCTCAAGAATGTTCCTGCTCCTCCCAAGAACTGTGGGTGGAGAACAGAACTTTGCCTAGCCTTGACCCCCAGCAGAAAAGGGAACCTGTGTGTGTGGGGTGGTGGTGGTGGTGTAAGACTGGCAAAAGCCCTTAGGGCCCTTCACAGCCACTGTCAGCCCAAGCTTTTAATTTTTTTGTCCATTTTATCTATATTTTCCCAGTGACTAGCATAGTTAAATTGTTGAAAATGGGTGCTGGCAGCACAGACGCTGCATTCAAACTTTGGCAAGATTTTCCAATAAAGCCTGGCATTTACAAGGAAGAAAAAGCCAGTGTTTGTTTAGTTGTATCTGAGACCTATTGAGTTGAGAGCTTTCAGGGTCAGATACGGTTTTTAAATTGGCTGGAGCTAGTTACTTGAATGACTCTCTTTGTAGGGACTGTAGATACCAGGACTCAGCAGAGTACGGCGAGGATGGTTGGGAGTTGGTGGATTTCATTTTGTAATACTATTTGGGATTAGCCTTTTCTCCTGGGTGTTTAAGACCTTGTAGATAGCCACACATTAGACCCTGTTATGGTTAGACAGGGCTCCTTGAGGGTTTCTTTGAGAAGGTTGTTTGGAGAACCTTAGCCTCTTTTGCTCCTTTCAATTAGTTGTGTGATGTGCGGGGTGGGTCAAGGTCTTGGTAAGAAGTCTTTATCCTCTGGTCTCCTGTGACCTAGCTAAAATATTGATTGTCATCTCAACCCCTTGTCTTACTGGTCTTAGATTCCAATATAACTGTTAAATGCCCATAGTGTAGTTACAACAGATTTGAAGGACAAATTGTGGTTTGAAACACTGCTGTTCTGTAATGCTAAAAACTTGACGTACAATAAGACTTTTTATAATTGAAATATTTTGTTTTAAAGTTTATCTATTTAATGTATGAGTGCTCTGATGCACAGGAAGAAGAGGGCATCAAATCCCCTTATAGATGGTAGTAAGCCACCATGTGGGTGCTGGGACTTGACCTCAGGACCTCTGGAAGAGCAGCCAGAGGTCCTGCTCTTCTTAACTGCTAAGCCAGCTTACCAGCCCCATTTTTTAAAAAAGCATTTACCATTATGCTCATCTAAATATTTATTTGTTTTTATGTATGAGTACTCTATCTGCATGTACATCTGTATGCCAGAAGAGGGCATCAAATCCCATTATAGAAGCCACCATGTGGGTGCCAGGAATTGAATTTAGGACTTTAGGAGAGACTGAGCTATCTCTCCAGCCCTGCATTTAAAATCTTGACAAACTTAGTAGAAACTGCAAAAAAATTTTTTAACAAAACATATTGTCTTTGCTCTTTGAAAGCTTTATGTATTTTTAGCAATGTCCCTTAAGTTAGTTTGTGTAAGTCTCATTGTGACATGAATTTTCTGGGTTTGTTTTTTTTTTTTTTTTTTTCTGATCTCCTTTTCACAATCCTTTACTTCAGTACAAAACTATTTTATCATACAAAGCCCTTGCCAAAAAGCACTATTTCTCATCAGGATAGTGTCTCAGAGTGAAGAGGCCATAAAAGCCTGCACATAGATCACATCTAATTACTAAATTTATAATAGTTAAGCATTTATCTTTCTTTAAAAACTCTCTTGAGAAGTTCGTATGATATATGTGCTTTGTTCAAATCCTCTCTCTAGCTCCTTCCATACCCACCAAAACAAAAAATTTTCCCCCAACTAATGTAATTTAAAACAAAAACAAACCCTCACACTACTTAGCGCTGCCAGCATGAGAAGGGTCTAGGGTCTTTGCTGAATGTGGGCAGCCTGGGCTACAGCCACGGCGAACTTTACTCTCCTTGCCTCGGAGCCCCTCAGCCCAGGCATGTTGGAATTTCACCTGACTTAATCTTGAGCCTGTAGTCATAGCTTCTGTGAGTTCATGAGTTCAATGTCCCTGACAGGTCGGGAAAGCAGTGTTTCAGAGCAGTCCTCGGTAGCACCTGCCTCTTAGACTCTTTCTTCCCCTTCTCCCAAAATGATCCCGAGCCTTGGGCATAGGGAATGTGGTAGAGGTGCGCCATTTGAGGCTCAGTTGTCCAGTGCCTTGTTCTGTACACTTTGACCAGCTGGAAGTCCCTGCATTAACCACTGCCTGCTGCAGAACAAAGTGTCTTCAGGTTAGAGGGGATGTTGGCAGCTGCAGTTTCATATCATGTCTGTTTAAGTAATGGTAGTTAGTTCTTCCCTAGAGCTGTGCATCTTTATAGCTTGAAAGAGATATTCATGTGTCCAGGTCCCTTTGTTCCCAGAGCTTTCTGAATTATAGCCTGTATTCCCACAAGCCAACTGTTAAAGATATGGCAGCAAGTATCTGGACAAACTCCTGATGAGAACTGGAGGGTCTGGGTCTGTCTGTGCAATGCACTTTCATCAGGCTGCTGGAGGTCTAAGGATTCCTGCCCTGTTAGCTCCCTGGAGCAGGTTAGAGGAAAGCTCGACTGACTGTCAGCAACAGCAGTTAACAAAATGCCCTACTAGAGAGAAATGGGACCTTTGAGGTCAATTTTTCAGGACTGACCAGGAAACGAGTGGATTGTTTTCCATTAGCATATAGAACTGAGAGTTTGCTCTGGATCTAGATAGGTTACTGTAGACCTCTATGCACTGGACAGTAGGGTTCTAGCTATATGTACCTAGTCTTCCTTTCCTCGGGGTGACGTGAGGTGACTCGACTCATTTCCAGGTCTCTGGCGTGTTGTCTGGGGTGGAGGTTGGTGTGCTTACTTTCACAGTGTAATCTGTCAATTCATTTTTGCTTTTGAGGGGACTTGATACATGTGTAAATGTTTATTGACCTTGTTACCTTTGTGTGGAAGTAAAGTCAGGGATTCTGAAATGCTTTATACTTGAGACCCCATTTTTCCACCAGGAAATATTTTTATGTCCTTAGATATTCATCTGTACAAAATAGATGTGCATATGAAACATTTGCTGATAATAAGAACTTTATTTTAAAATAATGTTTTGCCACATATCTAGCATTGATATTTTTTAAAGGTGCAAACAATTTTGCATACTAGTGAGACGGATTGCTAATGCGTCTGACGTATTACAGTGCACGGATAAATGGCAAGGGGTGGTGGTAGGATAATGTGAAATGTGTTTGTTTTCTACCAAAAAAAAAAATAGGGCTGGCGAGATGGCTCAGTGGGTAAGAGCACCCGACTGCTCTTCCAAAGGTCCAGAGTTCAAATCCCAGCAACCACATGGTGGCTCACAACCATCTGTAATGAGATCTGACTCCCTCTTCTGGTGTGTCTGAAGACAGCTACAGTGTACTTACATATAATAAATAAATAAATCTTAAAAAAAAAAAAAAAACCCAACCCAAAAACCTGTGATTCAGAAGAGCAGATAACTATGTAAGGAACAAGAACTGCAGTTTATAACATACTTAAATCTGAACCAGGGTCTTACAGCTGACATGCATTGGTGGTGTGATGGCATGTACTATGCACAGCATGCATGTTGCATATTCTGAATGTAGAATCCAAAATAAATTCAAGACCACTCAGCCCCTTCCCCCTCTGAAGGGACTTTCCAAACTACACTAGCAGGCTAAGTACAGAGCCAGATAAGGAAGCTGGCTGACTAAACAATGCTGAAAAAAACAAAACAAACAAACAAACAAAAACCCATAAGGGCAGGCAGAGTGAGGGACTAGGCCAAAGTCCCTATGCAAACCAGCCAATGCCTGAAAGGGTTACTTGCTACGCCAATTAAAATAAGCCAGCTAGCCTTGTTGCCCAAATCTTCCCCTTACAAGGTATAAAAAGTGTGTTCTTGGTTTGTCTGGGGTCTCTCCTCTTGCCTGCATGCTGAGAGGAGGGTCCCCAATGGGTTGGATCAATAAAAAAAAAATCCTCTTGTGGTTTGCAGTGATGTCGGCTCTTGTGGTCTTTGTGAGTGAGGGTCTTTTGGCAGACTCCATCATTAACAGATGCTACAGTGAAGTCACGCAGAAGTGCAAAGTTGAGCCCTGTACTGTTGGATTCAGTACCCATTTGATTTTGGATTAATCTTTGGTTGCATGTTCCAAAAGCTTTTAGTTTTTTCAGTTTTTTGACCTGTACTATCAGTTGTGGGACCCCACATGGTGCTGCAACTTTGTGCTGGATATCAACTTGACACAAGCTAAAGTCATTTAAGAGGAAGGGATCTCAATTAAGAAAATGCTTAGTTAAGATGGAGCTGTCAGCAAGAATGTAGGACAATTTCTTAATTAGTGATTGATGGGGGAGGGTCCAGCCCGTTGTGGGAGGGGCCATCTCTAGACTGGTGGTTCTGGGTTCTAAGAAAGCAGGCTGAGCAAGCTGTGGGAGCAAACCAGTCAGCTGCACCACTCCACAGACTCTGTACAGCTCCTGCCTCCAGGTTCTGCCCTGCTTGAGTTCCCGGCCTCACTACTTTTGATGATGAGCTGTTATATGGCACTGCGAGGGAAAGAAATCCTTCCCTCCCCAAGTTGCTTTGGTCATGGTGCTTCATCACAGCAATAGTAACCCTAACTAAGTAACCCTAACTAGCTGGTTAGACTTGTTCTGTGGAAGGTCCTGAGAACTGAGCTCAGAGCTCTGCTCCTGCTAGGCAGACATGGTAACATAGTGTGGTGACACCAGTCTCAGGATTTGCATTTTTTTTGGAGATTGTTATTTTTGTATTGTTATGTTTATGTATTCTTTCCCTTTGCTCTTAATGACACCTACTTTACACACACATGTGTCCTATGAGTTTTGTGTTTGCTGGAATTAGAAAACTTTCTTCATGTTTACTTGAATCACTTTGTTGAGAGAGATAAAGATGCTTGTATTGATTTTTCTTTTTTCCATGATATAGACTACAGTCAAGTTGTACTTTCTGTAAGAAACTAGTAACACACACACACACACAAACACACACACACACACACACACAGGTTGGGGTAGGAGGAGTGGACTCCCATTTTGTGCCCCTTAAGCTGAAGAGAAACGTCATTCCAGGGGTTGGTGTCCTTTGAAGACATAGCTGTGTACTTCAACTTGGAGGAGTGGCAGGACCTGGACACTGCTCAGAGGACCCTGTACAGGGACGTGATGCTGGAGACCTACAGCAGCCTGGTGTTCCTGGGTGAGTCAGACTCAGCAAATAACTTTTCCTTGATTAACAAGTGTGGGGATCATCTCTCACTCTAGAGATGTGTTCTTACTTGAGGCTAGGTCTATGTGTCTGAGTGTGAGCACCATGTGTGGGCACCTGAGGACACTAGAACTCACTGAATCACAGAGCTAAACAGCCAATTGCCAGCTGCCAGGGTTGGATACTGGGAACTGAACTTGGTCCCTGTGGTGGTTTGAATAGGAATGGCCCCCATAGAGTCGTGTATTTGGATGCTTGGCCCATAGGGAGTGGCACTATTAAGAGGTATGGCCTCACTGGATTAGGTATGGCCTTGGAGAAAGTATGTCACTGCGGGGACAAGCTTTGAGGTCTTACATGCTCAAGCTATGCCCAATGTGGCACACAGTCCCCTTCTGCTGCCTGTGGATCAAGATGTAGAACTCTCAGCTCCTCCAGCACCCTGTCTGTCTGCATGGTGCCCTGCTTCCTGCCATGACAATCATGGACTAAACCTCTGAACTGTAAGCCAGTCCCACTTAAATGTTTTCCTTTATAAGAGTTGCTGTAGTCACCGGGCGGTGGTGGCACACGCCTTTAATCCCAGCACTTGGGAGGCAGAGGCAGGCGGATTTCTGAGTTTGAGGCCAGCCTGGTCTACAAAGTGAGTTCCAGGATAGCCAGGGCTATACAGAAAAACTCTGTCTTGAAAAAACCAAAAAAAAAAAAAGAGTTGCTGTGGTCATGGTGTCTCTTCACAGCCATAAAACCCAAACTAATACAATCTCCCAAGAGCAGCATTTGCTCTTAGCCCTGGAGCCATCCGTTTAAGCCTTCTGAACTTTGTTAATATTATTTTGGTTTATTTATCCTGCAGTTTAATGCCACATGAAGATGCTCTTGTAGCCAGTGAAGAGTGAGAATTTAGATCCTTTCTGACCAAAGTCTCTTACTCACTCATGAAAGAACAGTTCCAAAGGCAGCTGTGGTTTCTTGTTAGGGAACTGGGCCAGCGCTCTGGCACCATTTGCTTACTATTTCCAATTTACAGACCCCTGCATTGCCAAACCTAAGTTGATCTTCAATTTGGAGCGTGGATTTGGGCCATGGAGCCTAGCAGAAGCTTCAAGCAGGAGCCTCCCAGGTCAGTAAATGTGTGCTAGGAAGTCAGCAGCAGACAGAACACTCCTTAGATAATGGTCGTGCTGAGGTGCTCTTATTGAATTTCATCCAACCCAGCCCTGAAACAGCTAGTCACATGCATTGTTTTTATTAAATCATTTTCATTTTACTAAGTCCAGTTTTAAAAGAACATTCTTGGTGTTACTCTATCTCTGTATTTTGTTGCTAAACTTATTTCATTTTCATTGCTGGGTCCCACATTAGTGGAAGAAGAGGACAGACTCCCTTCAAGTCGTTCTTGGACTTCCACACGTTATGCACTATGTGTAACACACACACAATGAATGAATGTATGAATGAATGAATGAATGAATGAATGAATAAAATTCAATGAAAATAACAGAACTGCAGCTTGTGAGTCTGGCATACAGAAGAGAAACCAGAGCAGAACTAGAGCAGAGAAATGTAGGCACACTAACCATTACTTAGGTGTGGAGTAATGTAGGCACACTAACCATTACCTAGGTGTGGAGTAATGTAGGCACACTAACCATTACCTAGGTGTGGAGTACTGTAGGCACACTAACCATTACCTAGGTGTGGAGTA
The DNA here is from genome assembly GCF_978045245.1 of Mus caroli. Classification (NCBI taxonomy): domain Eukaryota; kingdom Metazoa; phylum Chordata; class Mammalia; order Rodentia; family Muridae; genus Mus; species Mus caroli. Next base: position 19,218,036 of record NW_028227266.1, read on the forward strand.
CTGTAGGCACACTAACCATTACCTAGGTGTGGAGTAATGTAGGCACACTAGCCATTACCTAGGTGTGGAGTAATGTAGGCACACTAACCATTACCTAGGTGTGGAGTAATGTAGGCACACTAACCATTACCTAGGTGCAGGAGTAATTAGAATCACAAATTCACATGATCCAAAAAGACTTTTTTAACGGTCATTAATATTATATTATATTTAATATTGCTAAAAGTACAAAAGAAAGAATACAGGAAACTGGAGGAAGAGGAATGTGCTTAGTTAGTTTAGGAGGCAAACATATTAGCATAATATATTTCTTAGCAAAGACTGTAATGACCAGAAAGCATGGGCTCACATATTTTAAACAAAAATTGTGAAGCAAAATTACTTTGACCAACAAAGTTGTCCTTTAAAATTGGAAAGAATTGATGGCTTTCTGCAATAAGCATGAATTAAACCTACGTTTCCACAGTAAAACAAAGCAAAGAGATGTGAGTTAGAACCCTGGTTTCTTAGTGTAAATTACTATTTATTATGAAATATGTACCCTTACCATAGGCCTGTAAGTGTCTTAGTTGGGATTTCTGTTGCTGTACTAAAACATCATGGCCAACTTAGGGAGCAAAGATTTATTTCAGCTTACAGTTCTGCAGCTCAGTCCTTCACTGAGGGCTGTAACTCAAACAGCAGGGTCTAGCACAGAGACCTTGCTGCCTACTGGCCTGCTCCTGTGGCTTGCTTCTTAGGGGGCTTAGGACCAGCAGCCCAGTGGTGGCACTGATTATTGGCCCTTGCACACCATTCAAGAAATGTACCACAGGCATGCCCACAAGCCAGTCTGGTCGGGGCACTTGCTTAGTTGAGGTTCACTCTTTCAGAATGACTTTAACTTTGTCAAGTTGACATAAAACTAAGGAGTACAATAAGCATCTGAAGGCATGAGCTTACTTTTATGTTTAAATTCTATAGAAATACCCATGTATTATTGAGTTGTGATATTTCTAATGATAGGTGTTCATAACGTGAGTACTCTGATTGACACCAGCAAGAAAATTCCTAAGACACGTTTGCGGCAACTCAGAAAAACTAACCAAAAGACACCAAATGAAGACATGATTGAAGTAAGTAAAACATGTAATGCGAGGTCAATAGGAAGAGTTTGCATGCCCACACACAGGAAGTGAACATGAAACTGTCTCGTGTTTAACCCTGGCCGAAGGTGGTGCTTTCCCTTCGTGAGCCTGATAGATGCAGACTGCGGGAGAACCTGGTAATGGTCATCTGAGTAAGTGACCAGACTCATCAGCATCTTGGTTTGCATGACAATAAAGTTCATAGTGTTATAGTCAATATTTTCAAAGAGGGATAGCTTTTGAAACAAAGGCGATAGTATTGATACATAAAGGAGTTTCATGTCAAAGAGACTTCTCATAAACTCTATAAATAGTTGAAATATTTTCCTGGCCCAAGACATGGCTTATGTAGAAGCAAAGTACTAGGTGTAGTGTTTGTATAAGATGTTGTGTAAGGAGACAAAATCAGTAAATGGTAAAGTGCACATGGGAAATTTAGTGATTATTAGAAACCTTTCATTAAGAAATCATAACTCAGAGGCTGGAGAGATGGCTCAGTGGTTAAGAGCACTGACTGGTCTTCCAGAGGTCCTGAGTTCAATTCCCAGCAACCACATGGTGGTGGCTCACAACCATCTGTAATGGCATTGGATGCTGTCTTCTGCTGTGTCTAAAGACAGCTACAGTGTACTTACATACATTAAAAGAAAAAAATCTTAAAAAAAAAATCATAACTCAGAATATCAAGCAGCTCATTCTAGGAAAAACAGCACCAAGAAATCTAACAAATTCTTTCGTTTCAAGGCAGAACTAAAGGCTCGACAGGAAGTCTCCAAAGGGAAAACACCCCGACATAGAAGAGCCCCTGTAAAATCTTTGTGCCGCAAGTTACAGAGAACCAAGAATGAGACATCATACAGTGATGGGAATCTCTATGAATGTAAGGACTGCGAGAAAGTTTTCTGTAATAATTCAACCCTAATTAAGCATTACAGAAGAACTCACAATGTGTACAAGCCCTATGAGTGTGATGAATGCAGTAAAATGTACTATTGGAAGTCAGACCTCACGTCTCATCAGAAAACGCACAGACAAAGGAAGAGGATCTATGAGTGTAGAGAGTGTGAAAAGGCTTTCTTCCGCAAGTCTCACCTCAATGCACATGAAAGAACCCATTCAGGTGAGAAGCCTTACGAATGCACAGAGTGCAGGAAAGCTTTCTATTACAAGTCTGACCTTACTCGACATAAGAAGACTCATCTGGGTGAAAAACCTTTCAAATGTGAAGAGTGCAAGAAAGCTTTTTCTCGAAAGTCCAAACTCGCTATACATCAGAAGAAACATACGGGTGAGAAACCATATGAATGTACAGAATGCAAGAAAGCTTTCTCCCATCAGTCACAACTCACTGCACATCGGATTGCTCATTCATCTGAGAATCCTTATGAATGTAAAGAATGCAATAAATCGTTCCACTGGAAGTGTCAACTCACAGCACATCAGAAAAGGCACACAGGTAAGTATGGGGATACCTGAATAAATTAAAACTAACAACACTCCTGCATATGTATCCAATCAAATGAGGCAAATCGTTGCCTATTACAACATAAAGCACGTAACTGGTATACCACACAATCCCACAGGACGAGCAGTTACGAAAAGAGCCCATTGATGCTTATTAAACAAAAAGAGTAATAAAAACCTCCAGGGACAGACTAAATAATGCTTTTTTAATTCTAAATTTTCTTACTGTTGGTGAAAAGAGAACAAGAGCAACTGAGAGACACTGGGTTATTGAAAAAACTGAGGAACTAGACCAACCAATAGACTACAAGGATGTGTTGACATTAGGATGGAAACCTGCAATAGTTTTAAGATGGGGACATGGTTATGTGTTGTGGGAAATAATAAAAGAACCAGCGCATTCCCTCGTCTTGTGCTGGCAACTCAAGCCCTGGTTGCCTGGCCGGCCATGCACTCTAGGGCAATGACTGACCTGTTTTTATCTCATGGAGACTCTGACTCAGAACCCCAAAATCTCTCCACCCAGCTCACTAAGTTCCTACGGGTGGGCTGTTACCACGCCAGCCCCATGCTTCAACTCCCCCAAGACCTTTGCAGTGGACCTCAGGCAAACCCACACTTTGCTGCCATACCTTTCTCTCTTGAACCCAGATAAGCCACCACACGAAGGAAAACGCAACACAAATGTAGTTCAGAAACAATGGTAACTCAATTGCTGAGCACAACAACTAAAATCCTAACTTGTAAGCCTTATTAAACCTAAGTCCTCTGGTAATCCGCCATTGAAACCAGGAGGCACCTTTAATTACATCTTTTCCTCAGCTGTCCCCGTCCAAAAAGACCTAACTCTCTCCTGCTTCCTCTCTTTTCCCATCCAACCCAGAAGTCCCACCTCCTTGCACCGTGATTGGCTCCTTTATTCATTAGGGGATTGGTTCACAAGAAGTCACCTGAGTACTTAACTCCTTGTCTTCAGCCCCTCCCAGGAGAGCGGAGTTAGCATCAAAATACAAACAGTACCAGGCCCATCCACAATAGTTATGCTCATGTATCTATAGAAAATGATAAAATATAGTTACCAACAAAACCTAAAGATTACATCTGACCAGGGAAAAGCTCTTATCAGCTGAGACATGAATGTCTTCACAAAGCAAGTAGCCCGGGTGATTTACTCTCACAGACTGTCTTCAGTTACTGATTGCTCCCCCAAAATGCATGCACATCACCCTCAAAAGGGCTAGCCCGAATAACCAATCACACAAAAACTGGATAATAAATACATAGACTTGACAACACAAAGACTGGGTAGACAACACTGAGAATACACAACTCAAAAACCGGGCAATAAATGCTACAGCTAGCTTTTTCTAAAAAAAACTAACCATTTCAAGCTGGGCGTGGTAGCGCACTCCTTTAATCCCAGCACTCGGGAGGCAGAGGCAGGCGGATTTCTGAGTTCGAGGCCAGCCTGGTCTACAGAGTGAGTTCCAGGACAGCCAGGGCTACACAGAGAAACCCTGTCTCAAAAAACAAAAAAACTAAAACAAAACTAACCATTACCCTCTCCTCAGGCCCCAAACAGAAATTGTTCACTCCAATTCAACAGGAAGTAATTATAAAGGCCGTTGTCCCGATCCCTTAAGTCGGAGTGGATGGTTTTAGTCACTTGATGTATTATGGTTGTTATCATCTAGGGTGTTAGGTTGTTTTGTTTAATTATTCCATATTAATCGAAATTTAAGATTGATTTGTTTAATTATTATATATTAATAGACATTTAAGATTGTTTTATTTAGTTATATTATTAAAATTTTTAATTGTTTTGCTAAGGGCTGGCAATATGGCTCAGTGGTTAAGAGCGCTGACTGCTCTTCCAAAGGTCCCGAGTTCAAATCCCAGCAACCACAGGGTGGTTCACAACCATCCGTAATGAGATCTGATGCCCTCTTCTGGAGTGTCTGAAGACAGCTACAGTGTACTCACATATAATAAATAAATAAATCTTTAAAAAAATATTGTTTTGCTAAATTATTTTTTATTGATAGAAATTTAAGGTTCTGTTGTTTGACTACATAAACTGGTTAAGGTGTGATTTAAAGTTCTAGTTTTATGGTTTTTTTTAAAGATTTATTTATTTTTTATTTATATGAGTACACTGCAACTGTCTTCAGACACACACACACTAGAAGACACACACACATTACAGACGGTTGTGAGCCACCATGTGGTTGCTGGGAATTGAACTCAGGACCTCTGACAGAGCAGTCAGTGCTCTTTCTTAACTGCTGAGCCATCTCTCCAGCCCATAGTTTTATGGTTCTTATAATTGTTTCTACTGTGTGTAGATTGTTAGAAAGAAAGAGTTTTTTAAAACAGAAGGGGATATGAACTAGAAATTTCAGGTTTCTTTAGTGACTCAGTTCTCATGTGATGTTTTTCTGGAAATTGTCTTATGAGAACAGATACCTGGTGTTTCTCTGGAAGATGCCTGGAAAAGGGTCATGTGACTCACTTGATCATGGTTGCCTTACCAGCTTGGCTGTACAACAACAAAAGCCCTTTCAGTTTGAGTCTTACATGGCCACCCAGTTGTACACAGAATATTTGGGCTTCATCTTGACTTTATGCCTTCCTTGTCTTGATTTATCTCATCACCACATTTGTAAGCACTTTATGTCCTGACAGTCTTATGACAGTGAACGTTAATGAACTGTCTCTCACGTGGCCATTCCAAACACCACACTGCCTGGAGATGTGTAGGAGTAGTGAAATTGCTATTTGTAAGGCATAGCTCTCAAGGCACTCTTACTGACAGTAAATTATGGTAAACCAGGAGACAGCTTTGAAACCCCATTCCTCCCACTGTAAATAGCTCCACTGGCAGTGATGACTTCCCTTGGTGTGGGTCGCCAAATATTCATGGGTCACAAGTCTCAGCTACAAGAATATATGTAATTTTATAGTTAGACCATGGTTATCTTACTGTATGGAAAACCTGAAAGTGAATGTAGATTAATTTTACTCAGTAAAGTTGGTGATTAGACAGAAACATTTTAAAAGTTAGAACATAGTGTCTAAGAACAAAATTCCACAACTCAGTATTCTCCTGCATGAGGAGAATCAGGAAAAGGAATGATATACAATACCACTGGTAAATACATTCAAATCTGTCTGCTGGTTTTAGAAGAGTAATGGAATATAGAAACTTGGAATTAAAAATGTACATCCAGGGCTCTGGAAGAAGGTTAAGTGGGTAAGTCATTTCCCATGTACTTCTGACGACCTCCTTTCACGTTTCCATAAGCTATGTAAAGGCCAAATGTGGTAGTGACACAGGCATCTGTAATACCAGCCAGAAGCGTAAGAGCACAGTGGCAGAGTGAGAGAGATCCTGCCTTAAAAAACAAGGGTGGAGGGAGAGAACTGACTTCAGAAAATTGTCTCCTAAGGGGCTGGCGAGATGGCTCAGCGGGTAAGAGCACTGACTGTTCTCCCAAAGGTCCAGAGTTCAAATCCCAGCGACCACATGGTGGGTCACAGCCACCTGTAATGAGATCTGACGCCCTCTTCTGGTGCATCTGAAAACAGCTATAGTGTACTTACGTATAATAATTAATAAATCTTTAGACCGGAGCAAGCAGGGCCAACTGGAGTGAGCAAGGTTGAGCAGAGCAAGCAGAGGTCCTAAATTCAATTCCCAAAAACCACATGAAGGCTCACAACCATCTGAAGAGCTACAAGTGTACTCATATACATAAAATAAATAATTGTCTCCTAAATGTGCATGCATACACACAATAAACAAAAGCCTAAATCCATTCCTTAGTTAGTTCCAAAAAGTTAATGTAACAATTCTCACTATTAAATATTATTTAGTAACTAACACTCTCCTGTTTGTTGGTTATTTATGCATTTTTCAGGGGTAACTTACTTTCAAGAGGTAGTTTTCCAACAGATCACAGTATCTGACTGGACTGGCAATTTGAATGAGAATGGTCCTCATAGACCAACATGGACTTTGGGCATATGGCATTATAGACTTTGTGAAGGTGTGGAGCAGGTGTATCATTGGGGGTGGGCTCTGAGATTTCAAAGACTGGAACTGTTCCCAGTGTGTTCTCTGCCTTTATGTGGATCATCATCACGTGAATGAACCTGTTGCTGCTACCATGCTTTGCTCTGCCGTCCTGGACTCTAACCCTCTGAACCGTAAGGCTAAATAAACACTTTATTTTTTTTTTATAAGTTGCCTTGGTTGTGTTTTGTCATAGTAATAGAAAAGTAACTAAATATACCTGTCATTCTTCATTGTACCCCAGTGATCACCTTGCACGGCTGTCACCTAGAATGCATGAGGCTCATCCCTTCTCCCTTATTCCGTTACCTTTTAAAAATGCATCATGTGCCCTTGCTCCTTGCCTACAGTCTCACTTGCCTATACTGTGTTCAAAGTGGCGTTGAACAGCTTTGGTCTAGGAAACCCCACATTTACTGTGGTTTTTGTGCATGATCTTTTTTTTGTTTTGTTTTCCGAGACAGGGTTTCTCTGTGTAGCCCTGGCTGTCTTGGAACTCACTTTGTAAACCAGGTTGGCCTCGAACTCAGAAATCTGCCTGCCTCTGCCTCCCGAGTGCTGGGATTAAAGGCGTGCGCCACCTCGCCCAGCCTTGTGTATGATCTTAATCTGAGAGGTTTCATTGAAAAAAAAAATCGGATTTACCTTTCTAATGAATGCTTTATGTAATTGTTTTCTTCTGAGTCTAGCATGGCAGGACATGGTTCCTGCCCCCTGGGACTGGATAGCAGGCGTGGGCCTCAGGAATGTCATTAGCTGCTGTGGTTGTAAGGCTTGTTTGTATAATAATGCACATATTTCCATGTTCTTCCAAGGAATGCTCTCTCTGCTAATGTTAATGACTCCACTGTAATCAGAGACAGCATGAGTCCAGAAGGCGGAGGCATGGCTAATGTCTCATCTGTTGTGCCCAGATTTTAAGACCACCAGGGACCACAACTCTGATGCAAGCTCATGAGAGTCTTTATTCTGGTTCGGGCTCCAGCCCCAAATCCCCCTGACACAGCAGGATAAAAGAACTGCCCCCAAGGTCTAGGGAGAATGGGGTTTATAAAGGGAAAAAAACCTCAAGTGGAGATTTCCAAGCCTTGGCTTTACATGATTGGGTAAGAGGGTACAGGAATGTATAACACCATCTGGTCAAACCGTAAGGAGGGACCACACATCTACAAGGAGCATCTTGACTTGGGAATGACTCATGCTTTCTTAGCCCACCTTGTTATCATCGACTGAGCACACCTGCTGTATCTTGCAAACATCATACACAGCATTGGTTTCTCTGGGCCTGGATTACTTCACTCACTGTAGTTTCAACTTCCATCCATTCACCTGTACATTCCTTTTTATCTTTGAAGCTGAATAAAACTCCATTTTGTGTATGATCCACATCTTCACTATCCATTCAGCTGGACATATAGGCTGCCTACACTTCTGGCTATTCTCGATAGAACTGCAGTGTGGTAGGATATAGAGTCCTTTGGGAATACATGTAGGATGAAGATAAGCTCTAGTTTCCTGATAGCTAAGTATGTCTGGAATTTGTATAGGTGCTTGTTAGCCATGTGGATGCCTATTTATGTCTTTATAACAGGTTCTGTCTATGTAGCCTTGGAACTTGCTGTGTAGACTAGATTAGTCTGGGACTCAGAGATCTGCTTGCCTCTGCCTTCCAATGCTGGGATTAAAGCCATGAGCTCTTCTTCCCTCAATGCAAATAGATTTTTTTTTTTAATTATCTTAAAATTGTGGGTGTATTCGTGTGTGCTCTTGAGTGCACATTCGTCTTGTGCACATGAGTGCATGTACCCTTAGAGGCAAGAGGTTGAATCCATGGACCTGGAGTTACAGGTGGTGGTAAGCCACCAAATGCGGGTGCTGGGATCAAAACTCAGGTCTTCTGGCAGAGCAGTAAATGCTCTCAACCCAGAGCTGTTTCTCTGGTTTTGTAATGTTTACAGTTTTTAGTTCCTTGTAGGATGTTGTTAGATGCATAACTGGTAGTTTGTCACAGTCTTTGGGCAGCCTCTTTTTTTTTTTTAGATTTATTTATTTATTTAATATAAGTACACTGTAGCTATCTTCAGACAGCACCAGAAGAGGGCATCAGATCTCATTACAGGTTGTTGTGAGCCACCATGTGGTTGCTGGGATTTGAACTTTGGACCTTCGGAAGAGCAGTCGGGTGCTCTTACCCACTGAGTCATCTCACCAGCCCTTTGGGCAGCCTCTTAACTCAGCGGACAATTCTTTTTGCTGTACAAAAGCTTTGGAAGTTCAAGTCCCACTTGCTCATGGTTGGTCACACATGGTTTCCTGTGTGACCAGAGGTCTAAGCAGGAAGTCCTTACCTGTGCCTGTGTTGAAGCACACTCCACATTCACTGGCGGTTTTGGAGAATCAGGTCTTCTGATGATGTTCTTGGTCACATCCAGCTTCACTTATCCTTTTAATATCTCCATTAAAAAATTACCCATAAGCCGGCCGTGGTGGCGCACGCCTTTAATCCCAGCACTCGGGAGGCAGAGGCAGGCAGATTTCTGAGTTCAAGGCCAGCCTGGTCTACAGAGTGAGTTCCAGGACAGCCAAGGCTACACAGAGAAACCCTGTCTCCAAAAACCAAAAAAAAAAAAAAAAAAAATTACCCATAAACTAATGTGTGTGTGTGTGTGTGTAAGTTGCCTCCCAGTGTGACACCGCCCTCCTGTGTAGTGATAACCTATGAAGAAAAGAAAGGCAGATAATGGGATGGAAGGAGCGGGAAGAGAGTGACTCCACACTTAAATGAAAAATTTCAAGATGGCAGAGCAGAGCATTAAACTGTGGGGTTCCAGGGAACTCTGTGGTAGAGGCAGGGCCTGGTTCAGAGCACTAGTGTCTGAAAACAAAGGAGCCCTGGAAACAGCTTGTAGATGGTCACGTGTGATCTCTTGATAGCTAGCTTCTTGAAGAAATGAAGTTAGTCAAGGGATACAGTTGAGAGAAAGCTTATGTAGAAGTGAAGCTAAGTTACAAGCATAGCATACAAGCTTAGTAATTCTAAGAAAGGTTAGGCAGCCTATATGTCCAGCTGAATGGATAGTTACTTCTTGGGAAGTGGGTATCTCCAAAGAGAGGTTGGGTGGGCTGCACAGGGCTGGGGCATTGGGGTGGTCAGTGTGAGTTTTAAAGTTATGAATATTTATGAAGTAGGTGGCATGTTCATGAGGTAAGGACGGCCCTTTTCTGTTCCAAATCATGAACTAGATTTCTCTAGGTATTTCCTCCCTGGATCTCCACCAAAGAGTAGTGTATCAAAAATTACAATGCAGGGCTATAGTGATGGCTCTGGGGTGAAGACACACACACACACACAAAAGAGTTTAAAAAAAAAGCAAAAAGAATCTTTGAAAATGTGGTGTTGAGCCAGGCATGATGACACACACCTTTAACCACAGCACTTAGAAAACAGAGGCAGGAGGATCTCTGAGTTCAAAGGCAGAGCAGTAAATCCTGATCTACAAAGCAAGGTCCAAGCCAGCCAGGACCTTACAGTGAGACCACATCTCAAAACAGGCAAAAAACAAAAACAAAAACGCTGAGGTTGGGGGACACTATGGATGAAGAACGGCAGGTATCTGAATGTAAGGTAGCCAAGCTGACCGCCTAAGTGGAAAGACAGCTCTAGGGAAAACCACAAAGCTAGTCTTTGCTGGCTCTGGTCAGATCTCATGAAATTCCACCTGATGGACACTTAGAGGGCACTTTTGTCCTTTCTCATACTCATGTCTATAATGTATCTAACTGCAACAGACTAAATTGTGAGTAAGAACAACTGCTAGGAAAACTCCCAGATGTAGGTGCTGGGAGTTGAACTCAGGTCTTAAGTACAGTCTGAGTTCCTAACCACTAAGCCATCTCTCCACCTCCTCCCCTCCCACCCTTGCCATTTTAACTCTAATGCCTCGACATTGATTTTAACTCACATATTTGTTTTCACTAATTCATCATTTTAATTCATCAACAAACATCATTAAGTCTGTGTCTTCTTGGGAAGTGGGTATCAGTTATCATTCTGTTGCTATGACCAAAAGCGATGTTGAACAAGGTTTCTTTCATCTTTTGGTCTTGGAGGGATAAGAGTCTACCCTGTTGGAGACACATGTATGGTTGCAAGTGCAGGAACAGGAAGCTGAGAGAGCACGCTTCAACTATACGCAGGAAGCAGAGTGAACATGTGGTGATAGGCTATATGGCCTTAAAGCCTGACTGCCTCCTGTGTTTTCTCCAGTAAGGATGGACCTTGCCCGGTTGCATAACCCCCTCTAGACAGTGGCAGCAGCTGGGGCCCAGGGTTCGAATGTTTGTGTCTATGGGAAATTTCTTATGCAAACTGCCATACAGGCTTTGTGGTGATGCATTCCTTACTCCTCAATGGGACCTACATCTCAGACTAGAAAATATTTTAATTAATTATTTGTTTATTTATTTATTTTTGTTTCATGTGTATGAGTATTCTGCCAGCATGGATATCTGTGGACCACATGTGTACATTGCTGTCAGAGACCAGCAAAAGGTGTTGGATTTAGAATTGGAGTTATAGACAGTTGTTAGCTGCCATGTGGGTGCTGGAAATAGAACTCAGATCCTCTGGAAGAACATCTGTTCTTTTAACCATTGAGCCATCTCTATGCTTTCTGAAACAGGGTCTTATGTAACCTGGAACATGCCATGTGGCTGAGGGTGGCTTTGAATTCATTCTCCTGCCTTAACTTCCCAATAGAGATCATGATTATCAAAAGGCTTTCAGACCATTGACAATGGGGCCATAGCTATTCAAACTGCCACATTCTACTTCCTTCCCCCATAGGATTGTAACCATAACAATGCAAAATGCATTTAGTCCAACTTCAAAAAATCCCCACAGTCTACCAGTCTCAACAATGTTTTAAAGTCCAAAGTTCAAAGTCTCTTCTGAGGTTTGTGCAACCTCTTAATTGTAATCCCCTATAAAATAAAATTCAAATTAAATAAATAAATAAAAAGCAGAGCACATACTTTCAATGTATCACAGCAGGATACACATCACCATTCCAAAACATAGGGAAGAGAGCCTAGTGAGGAAAGACTGGACCAAAGCAGGACTGAAAACCAGCTGGCAAACTCCCAACTCTGCATCTCCATGTTTGATATCAAAGTGCTCTTCAGCTCCTTTCAGCTTTGTTGACTACAACACACTTCTTTCTCTTGGGCTGGTTGCACTCCCTGGTAGCAGCTTTCCTGGGCAGGTATCCCACAGGTCTGGCATATCTAACCTCTTGGGAGTCTCTAGGCCTCGCCTTCACATTTTCACACAATAGCCTCTCTGGACTTCCATGCAGGGACACAGACACCTCAGCTACATGCCTAGCCTCAGCAACCTTCTTCAGCTGCAGAGGGAGATTCAAGGATGTTGAATTACCTGGAACTGGAGTTCCTGGTAGCAGAAGACCTGGAAATTCAATTCAGGTTTTCTGTGCCAAGGACCAGCCTCAGCTTGGAGAGGGGTGTTTAAGAGCGGTAAAAAAACCTCAAAGTCGGGGCTGGTGAGATGGCTCGGTGGGTAAGAGCACCCGACTGCTCTTCCGAAGGTCCAGAGTTCAAATCCCAGCAACCACATGGTGGCTTACAACCATCTGTAACGAGATCTGGTGCCCTCTTCTGGAGTGTCTGAAGACAGCTACAGTGTACTTACATATAATAAATAAATAAATCTTTAAAAAAAAAAAAAAAAAAAAACCTCAAAGTCAATCATGAGTACAAGCTGACAACCAACCTGTGTTCTGCTCAAGATAGCTCTCTCTCTTGGACCCATCTTTTATTTACATATCAGTTCAATCATTTACCCCAGATTCCCTTTTGATTATCCCATGAATCTGTATCCCCTGACTCCAGCCCCTTGATTCTTAGAAAGAGACAGCAAACACCTTTTTCTTTCTTTCTTCTTTGTCTCTTTCTTTCTCTACTTTCTTTCTTTCTTTCTTCTTTTCTTTCTTCATTGCAAATGAATTCAGAGATCTGTCTTTGTTAAACACAGACAATAACTTTAGTTGGGTGGGATCCAGTCCTGAGATTACAATTCCCACCACACCTGGGTCTATTCCTTGCTCTGTTCCAGGCTGATCTTGAACTCAGGAATCTGCCTGCCTTTGTATCTTTTTTCAACCTGGGTCATAGTGCAGCTGCTGTTCTTTTAGGTTTGTGAAGCCTCTCATAGAATTCATATTGCATCTTTGTATTTTGCATAGTTGGGAAACTATGTATCTTGAACTCATATTTTCAGAGTTCTTTCTCACAGCCTTACAGTATAAAGTTTTCTCTCTCTTCCCATTCACAGGGTTCTTCATCTGAGTTGTCCTCTGCTGTCATTTGTGGCTTGAAGTAGAAAGCTATCCTGCATTCTTTTCCTTCAAAATGCTTGGCGCATGCTTGTGTTCACTGAGGTAAAGTGAGTGGGCGTGAAGTGAGTCTTGGCTTACAGGGGAAACCTTTCCCACATTTGCTACATTCAAATTGTTCTTATCTGTGTGAGTAATGCTTTGATGTCGAATGAGGTGTGACTTTCGGGAGAAAGCTTTCCCACACTCTCCGCATTTGTAGGGTCTATCACCCGTGTGAGTTCTTCCATGGACAATGAGCTGTGACTTATAGTAGAAACATTTCCCACACTCTGTACATATATATGGGTGTTCATCTGTATGTACAGTCTGATGTAGAGTGAGATGTGATTTGCAATAGAAAACTTCCCCACAGACTGTGCATGCATAAGACTTCTCACCTATATGATTCCTCTGATGTAGAGTGAGTTTTGACTTCTGGTAGAATGATTTCCCACACTCCTTACATTCATAGGGCTTCTCACCTGTGTGGGATCGTTGGTGCACAGTGAGGTCCGACTGGCAGTAAAAGGATTTCTCACACTCTATACATTCAAAGGGCTTCTCATTGGTGTGAATTCTCTGATGTCGAATTAGGTGTGCCTTGTAGTAGAAAGATTTTCCACATTCTATGCACTCAAAAGGTCTCTCACCTGTGTGAGTTCGCTGATGTAGAGTAAGCTGTGACCGGCAGGTGAAAGATTTTTGGCATTCTGTACAATCATAAGGTTTCTCATTTGTGTGAGTTCTCTGGTGCAGAGTAAGGTGTGATAATCGGTAGAAAGCTTTCCCACATTCAGCACATGCATAAGGCTTCGTGCTCATGTGAATTTTCTGATGCTGAGTGAGGTATGCCTTGTGGGAGAAGGCTTTCCCACATTCTGTACATTCATAGGGCTTCTCACCTGTGTGAACTATTTGATGTAGAGTAAGTTTTCCCTGAGAGCAGAAGGCTTTCCCACATTCCTTACATTTATAGGGCCTCTTACGTATGCGCGTTCTTGGATGACTTGTGAGTTTTGAGTTGCAGGAGAAATCTTTTCTGCACTCTGTACATCCACAAAGCTTTGTATCTATAAGAGGTTTCTGACATCTTGGAACGTGTGAGCTCTGGAAGATGGTTTTCCTGCATTCTTCATACTCAGGGCTCATCTCCCCTCTGTGAGGTCTCTGACATTTAGTGAGAGTTGCCGTGTAATGGAGAGCTGTCTGACGTGTAGGAGACATCTGAATCACAGTGCTCTGGGCTTTCTGAAAAAATGTCTTCCCATGTGCTTCTCTTTCACAGGATTTTGACCCTTGATGGATCTTCTGTTGCTCCTTTAGCTCTGCCTTGAAATAAAAGGATTTGTTATATTTTGTATATGTAAGGAGAGGCCCTTTTCCTAGCTTATGTTCTTGAGGTTCTGTGAGCTATGGTTTTCCACAGTCACACATTTCTCATACATACACACTTTTGTCTACTGAATCAACTTTTATAGAAAAGAATCCTGAATAGATTAATAGTGGTTAGATAACGTCCCATGATCCCTGTCTTGGGCTACATATGTATCATATGCATCATATGCATCACCTTATTATTGAATTTACTATAACATCTTTAAAATGAGACTTTACTATGTGTCAGACACATTGAGTCAGTGCAGAATGATAGCCCTGGTCAAATATACTGAAGCTTTGTTGTTATGGAAAAGAAGATATGCAAGATGCAAGAGAGATTTGCCAATTGCTCTGAAAAGGGGAGAGGGGAGTAGGGAAAGAGTATGGGAGGGACTGAGAGGAGAGGAGGGAGGGGGCTGCCATCAGGATATGAAGTGAATAAATAAATTAATATTTTTTTGAGTTATTCTCTACTCTGCAATTTATGAGACTAAATATCAAGAAACAGCACACTGTTGCCTGGGTTGAGTGTAAGTGTGGGGGGCACATGAGCATATCCATGTTTGTGCATGTGTGTCTGGTGGTGTGCAAGTATATGCATGCGCTTTGTGTGTGTGTGTGTGCATGTGGAAACCATTGGCTGATATCATGTGCCTTTCTCAATCACTCTCCACCATATGTTTTAAGAAAGGGTCCCTCACTTGGATAGTTTAGATGTCCTGAAGTCCCAGACATCCTTCCTCCCCGTTCTTCTGAGCACTGGGCTATCGGCTGCCTGTGGCCACACTCCACTTTCTACATGGGTCCTAGAGATCCAGGTCTTTGTGCTTACAAGGAGCACTGTTCCCACTGAGCCTCTTGCCAGACACCCAGAACATTCTTACAGATGACAGGGTCCCCTCTTTATGGTCAGGTTTGAATTAAGTCAAGTGCCCAAATTTAATGCTTTACTTACAATCTTTTCATTTGATGCCTTATTTTCGGTGGTTCCAGCTTGCCACATATATGCCTTGTGATTTTTCTGGCTGGTCACAATTGGTGCAGTCAATATGTGAAAATCTAAAATTAGAATAAAAATGTCCTTATTTACAAATCCCACCAGTCTTTTTAATGCAATTCTAAAATGAATTGGGCTTCTTTTTCCTCATGGAAGTTGTAAAATAATAAGTGTGAATATTCTGGTACTTCATGGATTCGTATAATGAGTGAGACTATCACATGACACACTGGGTCATGGTCGTGCTGCCTTGCCTTCTGGTAAAGTGCAGGGTAAGCCCTCACCTTCGTCTGTAGGACTCAACAGTGATTTTTATCTGCTGTTTCCTGGTTTCTCCATTTCTCTAGGATATTAACTATACATACAACGTCATCTATAACACCCCTCATTCACATGTGAAAAGTTACTTTTAAGATATATAGAGAATGTAGGTATAGCCAAACGTTCTTGCTCCTAAGCTGGAATATATGTCGAGAAAAGATTCCTACATCTGTGTTTAAAAAGGCTTACTTCATCCTGGGTAAAAGCAATAGAATAATTAATACTCCACGGGTTTTGTTAGGAAAAGCATCTTCCTCTAGAAGTAGAAGACACCCTCTCCCAACTCCTCTCGAGTCATGTTCACACATCTCCTCTGCCTTCTAGACTGCTGTACTTTATAAAGCAACAATAAATAAAAGAGCTAGCAGTTTATTATGCAAGTGCATTTTTCTGCTCATTGGTGACCTTTTTGAATAAAACCAGTCTGTACCGGAGCCAGGGTCTCACTTGCTCACTCCAGCTGGCCTAGAACTTGCTGTGTAGACCAGGATTGCCATGTGCCTCTGCCTCCCAAGTACAGGTTAAAGGTGCGCACCACCAGCCCTCAAGGGCAAAATTTTAAAAACTCACACCAGATTAATTGTACAACACACTCACCAGTTCATTCCCTTCAGCTGGTTCATTTCTTGGCTTTGCTTTCAGTGCATGATACAAAACACAACTTTTCCATATCAACTCTAACTTATTTCACCTGACATGGTAAAGCATACTTCTATCCATATTTCTGGAAGACCATCCATATAGCTTTATTTATATATAAAGATATATATTATATAATACATATATACTTGCATATACACATATATATCTTTGGGGTTTTAAGAAAAAATATACTTGTTTTTTTCCCATTAATCTGTTTATTGACTTCTCATTCTGATCACCTCCCCTCCCTGCCTCACACTGCTCCTCCCCCTCTCCTTGCCCCTCTTCTCTGAGAAAGGGGAGGCATGGCCTGATTTTTATTGAAGGCTGAATCATACACTTTTATGTAACAACTCATCTGTGAGTCTAATGAGCATGCAGGGTGATAACATGCCTTTGTTATTGTAATTTCTCAGTAAACGTGGGCCTACAGGTTTGTCTGCTCTGTCTCTTACTAATTCCACCATGTATGACATATAGACAGGTGAAGAACAGCTGCCACATCTAGTAGTTCTATTTTTCATTTTAGAAAAAATAAAAAACCAAATTAAAAACTTGCTAAGTAAATGGACAACTGTATATTATCAGCAACAGTGTGTAAACTTTAAAAATCATTATTATATGTACAGGGTATGGGCAAATATAGGCATACTTATGATATATGCACACATATGTGTGTGTGTGTGTATATGTGTGTGTAAGTCAGAAGACAAATTTTAGGAGTTAGTTCTTTTCTTCTACTTTATTGTGGTGGTTTGAAAGGAAATGGCCCCAACAGACCCATAGGGAGGTATGCCTTGCTGGAGTAGGTATGGCATTGTTAGAGAAGTGCATCCCTGGGGAAGGCTTTGAGGTCTCAGTTTAGCACTCTGCTCCTGCTGCCTGCTAATCCAGATGTAGAGTTCTCAGCAGCCTACCTCTTCAGCACCATGCCTACCTGCATGCTACCATCTCCCTGCATGCTGCCACACTTCCCGCCATGATAATGGACTAAGCCTCTGAACTGTTAGCCAGCACCAACTAAGTGTTTTCCTTTGTGAGAGTTGCTGTGTTCATGGTGTCTCTTCAGGCAACAGAAACTAATAAGAAATTACTTAAGACACTGTTGAATGGTTTCCCCTTATTTCCTCTGTACTGCATCCGCAATGCTAGCTGGTCTGTGAGCTTCTGGCCTGAAACTCACTATGAAGAAGAGGCTAGCCTCAAACTGAGAGTGCTGAGATCAAAGGCTTGTACCGCCTCTTACTGTAGACTTTATATTAATGAGAAGGAAGAGAAAGAATGAACACTGTATCATTGCTCACATTAAAGGAAATGCTCTACTTTGAGCATGAAACAGAGTTTCAATCTTGTTAAGTTTGGATTTGTCTGGGTAGGCTATCTTTTCAGGAGTGGGTACTGACATTAACTAACGTAAGTTGGCACTTTGAGGCATGTTATTTTTAAAAACATTGGTTAACAAATGTTCAGGGCACATATATTTATATTTGCGATCTCTTCATCATGAAATAGCCCATAAAGTTGCATAATAAACAAACTTACTTCAGTTTTTCATATGCTTCAACTATTATTATTATTATTTTTTTTTTTTTTCGAGACAGGGTTTCTCTGTGTAGCCCTGGCTGTCCTGGCACTCACTTTGTAGACCAGGCTGGCCTCGAACTCAGAAATCCGCCTGCCTCTGCCTCCCGAGTGCTGGGACTAAAGGCGTGCGCCACCACGCCCGGCTCAACTATTATTAAAAAAAACCTAATATTAGTTTCTTTCACAGTTAGTTTGCATCAAACATCAGTTTCTCTCTGTAAGGTCTGTTTTCATTAGTGAGATTTCTTCTCAAAGTAAACAAAATCAGATGTTTCTAAGAATTTAGTTTGGTTGTTGTCTTTTTTTTATTTGTTTGCTTTTCTTTTTTCTTTTAAATTAAAGATTTTATTTATTAATTTATGTATGTGAGTACACTGTTGCTGTCTTCAGACACAGCAGAGAAGAGGGCATCAGATCCCATTACAGATGGTTGTGAGCCACCATGTTGTTGCTGGGAATTGAACTCAGGACCTCTGGAAGAGCAGTCGGTGCTCTTAACCGCTGGGCCATCTCACCTGCCTGTTGTTGGTTTCTCTGTGCAGTCCTGGCTGCCCTGGAACTCACTCTGTAGACCAGGCTGGCCTCAAACTCAGAAATCTGCCTGCCTCTGCCTCCCAAGTGCTGGGATTAAAGGCGTGCGCCACCACAGCTTGGCTTTTGCTTCTTGTCTTAGATTTCCATCGCTGTGAAGAGACACCATGATCATGGTAACTCTTATAAAGGAAAACATTTAATTGGGGCTGGCTTACAGTTTCAGAGGCTCAGTCCATTATCATCATGGTGGGAAGCATGGCAGCATCCAGGCAGACATGGTACTGGAAAAGCCAGGAATTCTACATCTTGATCCATATGCACCCAGGCTCTGCACTGGGCAGATCTTGAACATAGGAGGAGATCCCAAAACTCCTGACAGTGACACACCTCCTCCAATAAGGCCACACCTTTGAACAGTGCCACTTACCATGGGCCAAGCATATTCAAACCACCACTTTTGTGTACGACTTGATTGGCAAGTTGAAATGATTTACATTAAGGGCTGCTATTGAAAATCAGGAATGTCTCCTTCCATCTTAAGAGGCTTTCTGATTTAAGCTAATATCGAACACTGTCTTCATTCATGCCAATGTCTATTCTAGGAGTGGAACTTCTTCATCAGGAGTAGGTTTAGATATAAGTCGGTAGAAAACGATCAACATGACCAATGGTGGATGAACTTTCTTCTTGCTGACCTTCCTTGCCCAACATGTCCTCACTGACCTGAGAGGTTCCTGTCTGAGGCTTCTGCTACACTCCATGGCCCAAGTCCTTGCTCCAACTTGAAGATCAACTCAGGTTTGTTCGTACAGTGTCCTGTAAGTATGAAAGACATGACACCAGAGTGCTGAGTCAGGCCTATAAAAAAAACCAAACAGCTCCAATTCATAATGGCTGCTGTGATCAGGATTAGAAACCTTTGGTGGAGTTTACTCCGTCTTTGTTGACTGGAATACTATCTTCAGGGTCATTAAACTACACGATAAATAACATAACATGGTGGTTTTTAAAGAAAACAGAAGTAGAGATTCCTCCCATGCACCCACTCTCCTGCCCTCCAGGTCCTCTGGGCATGCCCAGCTGCCCTGATTGGCCTGCTGTTCCCCTGGAGCTCCACAGTTCCACCACCTCTCTGCCAGTCTTCATCAGACCTGCAGAACTGGAAACATATAGGAACATCCAGGGGCAGTCAGATGGCTAAAGACCAGTGCAAGAACAGAACCAACAAAAGCCAGGACAATATGACAACTTCAGAGCACAGCTACCCTAATATAGCAAGCCCTGGATATCCTAACACAATCAAAGCACAAGAAAATGACCTTAAGTTCAATCTTATAGAGTCCTTTAAAGAGGAAATGAATAAATCCCTTAAAGAAATACAGGAAAATACAATAAAAAAGGTAAAGGAAATAAATAAAACTGTTCAAGACCTGAAAATGGAAATAGAAGCAATAAAGAAAACACAAACTGGGGCTGGTGAGATGGCTCAGTGGGTAAGAGCACCCGACTGCTCTTCCGAAGGTCCAGAGTTCAAATCCTAGCAACCACATGGTGGCTCACAACCATCCGTAACGAGATCTGGCGCCCTCTTCTGGAGTGTCTGAAGACAGCTACAATGTACTTACATATAATAAGTAAATAAATCTTTAAAAAAAAAAAAAAAAGAAAACACAAACTGAGGGAATCTGGGAGGTGCAAACCCCAGGGAAGAAAACAGAATCAAGAGATGCAAGCATCACCAAGAGAATATAAGACATGGAAGAGAGAATCTCAAGGATAGAAGATATAATAGAAGTAATTGATGCATCAGTCAAAGAAAGCGTTAAATCTAAAAAATTCGACATAAGACATCCAGGAAATCTGGGATACCATGAAAAGAACTAACCTAAGAATAGGAATAGAAGATGAAGAGTTCCAGCTCCAAGAATAAGAAAATATTTCCAACAAAATCGTAGAAGAAAACTTTACCAACCTAAAGAAATACAACATACAAGACACCATCAGTAGGACAAATCGCTGTCTGCAGAATGGGAAAAGATCTTTACCAACTCCATATTTGACAGAGGACTAATATCCAAAAAATTTAAAGAACACAAGAAATTAAGCACTAAAACCCCAAATCAATTAAAAAGTGGGGTACCTAGAATTTTCAATAGGATTCTCTAATGGCCAAGAAGCACTTGGAGACATGTTTAATGTTTTAGTCATCAGGGAAATGCAAGTCAAAATGACTCTGAGATTCCTCCTTATACTTATCAGAATATCTAAGATAAAATTTCAAGTGACAGCAGATGCTGGCAAGGATGTGGAGCAAGGGGAACACTCCTCCACTACTGGTGAGAGTGTAAACTGCTACAACCACTGTGGAAATCAATTTGTCAGCTTCTCAGAAAACTGGGAATAATTCTACCCCAAGACTGGGCATATACCACTATACCACGCCTGGGCATATACCCAAAAGATGCCCCATTATACCACAAAAACACTTGCTCAACTATGCTCATAAGCAGTCTTTATTTGTAGTAGCCAGAAACCGGAAACAACCCAGATATCCCTCGATTGAAGAATGGATAAAGAAAATGTGGTACATCTGCACAATGGAATGCTATTCAGCTATGAAAAAACAAAGACATCATGAATTTTGCAGGCAAATGGATGGAACTAGAAGGTAAGAAATAGTGAGGTAACTCAAATTCAGAAAGACACGTATGGCATGTACTCACTTAAAAGTGGACATTAGCCATGAAATGCAGGACAACTATGCTACAATCCAGAGATGCAAAGAAACTGGGTAAGAAGGAGATCCCAAGGGAGGATTCGTGAATCTCACTCAGAGGGGAAACAAAACAGTCATCTGTACTGGCTAGAGAGAGGAACTGGGTGGGAGCGAGCATGAGGAGGGGGATGGGGATGTGGGAGTGGGCCGGGAGTGAGGACGGCAGTCGATGGCAAGGGCATCTTTGGGAATAGCTGGTGACCTGGAAAGGAGGAGGTTCTGGGAGTCTATGGGGGTGAGTGACCCTAGCTGAGACTCCTACCAGCAGTGGATATAGGGACTGAAGTGGCCACCTCCTGTAGCCAGGTGGGACTTCCAGTGGAGGACGGGGAACAACAACCCACCAGCAAATCTGAGACCCAAACTTTGTCCTGCCGACCAGATGTGCAAGGATAAAGATGGAGCAGAGATGGATGGAATGGCCAGTCAATGACTGGCCCAACTTGACATACATCCCATGTAAGATAGTCCCTGACACTACAAATGATACTTTGCTGTGCTTGGAGACAGGAGCCTAGCATGACTGTCTCCTGAGAGGCTTCATCCAGCTGCTTATGGAAACACATGCAGAGACCCACAGCCACACATCAGGTGGTGCCTGGGAAGTCTTGTGGAAGATGGGGGATAGAATTGACTGAGCCAGAGGGGTCAAGGACATAAGAAGACCTACAGAGTCAACTAACCTGACTTCATGGGGGTTCATAGAGATTGAATCACCAGTGACCAAGAGCATGCAGAGGCTGGATCTAGGCCCCCCACATCTGCAGCAGTTGTGCAGCGTTATGTGGGACCCCTAACAGTTGGAAGGGAGCCTGTTTCTGACTTCGTTGCTGCCATCATTGGATTCCTTTCTCACAACTGGACTGCCTCGTTGTGCCTCAGTGAGAGGATATGCTTAGGCCTATGGAGACTGGATGTCCCAGGTGGGGTGTACCCAAAGAGAGGCTTCCTCTTTTCCAAGGAGAAGGGAGGGATTTGTAAGGGTCGGACTGGCTGGTCTCTTGCTGATATCACAGCCAAGAGGAATCAGAGAGAGCTTGGTGATAGCATGCGATCAGGGTTGCCAGACCAGAAAAGCAAAAAAAAAAAAAAAAAAAGAAAAGGACCAAGCTGGCAGCTGAGAGGACAGCCATGGCTGTGCTGATGCCCCACAGGAACGGTACCCATGAAGGTCTTTGTTCCCCTCTTGGATGGAAACCACTAAATAGGTTGTTCAGATGTTTAAATAAAGATGCCTCTGTGACCCTAAAACAAATGAACTGAAAACAAAACCACAAGCAAAGGCAGACCTTCGCTCCTTTTAAAAATGTTCATCTCCATGGTTTTGTCAGTGCTATGGACCCACCGCCTGATTTTCAACCAATCTCATGAACTCAGTCAGAAGGAAGTTCTCAGATGTAAGCTATGATAAGAAACTGGGGCAATGGACGCCTCATTGCCACCATTCAAGAAGTCTACTAAAAAGTTAGATATGAGACTTGAAAACTGTGAAGGTCCTAGAATATACAGACAACATTTTGAGGCAATGATGTAGACAGTGTTTTCATTAATACATGTGAAAGAACAGGGCATATGGAAGACATCAACCTCAAAATCACGCATCCAGAAAAGCAAGCAATTAATAAAGAAATCAACTCACAGAATAATTAATAAGGCATTCATTTCCATAACATATAAGGCCACTGAACAGTAGGGGAAGGGACTCCACATTTGTAGCAAGGGGATGTTT
Organism: Mus caroli; assembly: GCF_978045245.1. Lineage (NCBI taxonomy): Eukaryota > Metazoa > Chordata > Mammalia > Rodentia > Muridae > Mus > Mus caroli. Next base: position 19,241,057 of record NW_028227266.1, read on the forward strand.
ACTCTCTATTTTCCCAGAAAAATCAAAGACATAAGCGAAATGTGCGTGCACACACAGGCCTGTATATTATCCAAACTCCAAGATAAAGAATACAGCAGAGAAGTAGAGATGAGAACCATGTTTACTCTGGAGTCCGGAAAAACACATGAGGGGGATGGGATGGGGGAACCATGAGTGGTATTTACTGGGATACACATGGATGGAATGAGTAATTTATATTCTACAGAACAGCAATACATACATATATGATTGAAAGCCATTAAATCCTTCAAAACATTATAGAGGATTTTTAAATGTTCATAATAGGAAGGAATAATGCCTGAGCTGGTAAATTTATTTCTTAATTTCATCTGATCATCATAAATGTTGTAGGTACACTGCAAAACCACACAGTTTCTCAAAAGCACGCATGCTACTACAGTATGTCTACTAAAATGTATACGACAGAATTAGTATTAAGTTCACAATGATTTCCCCCTTAAAAGAGCGAGTAACTGCTACTGAGAGCTCCAGGAGTCAGACTCACCTAGGGACACCAGACTGATGTAGGTCTCCAACATCACGTCCCTGTACAGGGTCCTCTGAGCAGCACTCAGGTCTTGCCATTCCTCCCAGGTGAAGTCCACGGCTATGTCTTCAAACGATATCAGCCCCTGGAATGACATGTTTCTCTTCAACCCAAGCGGTCAGCTTTTGGAACAGAAAGTGGGGTCCATTCTTCTCTGTATGTGGTCCATAGCAGGGTTCCATGGAAGGTGACGTTTGATTTGTCTCATGGGAGAAAGAAAACTCAGCATCGAGATCTGTTAATGTAAAGATGTCAGAAAACATGGCCAGAGTGTTCCAAAGGATTTCAACACGGACAGTTATACTCTGGCTTCCCTAATTAAAGTCTCCAGGTCTACTGATATCTTTCATTTCCTGGAAGGGGATGGCCCATGCACCAGTGACTTCAGTATTAAAAGCGGTTATTGAATATGGAAAAGCCCAGAGCTCTGGAAAAGAGGACATCTTCTCAGATCTCAAAAGAAGAAGAGCCTGTAACCACCTCCATGACCTAAAATCTTCATCCGCATGTGGGAAGGGCTGAAAAAAATGGAACTCTATTTACAGACACCACTTGGGTGCTCTCTCCAATGGCTGTTGACAGCTTGAAGTCTAACAGAGTCACACCAGATATTGAATGCATCAGATAGCAGGACTCCTAAACTCTAAACAAAACTATAAAAATTGGGTGGGAGCCGGGCGTGGTGGCGCACGCCTTTAATCCCAGCACTCAGGAGGCAGAGGCAGGCGGATTTCTGAGTTCGAGGCCAGCCTGGTCTACAAAGTGAGTTCCAGGACAGCCAGGGCTATACAGAGAAACTCTGTCTCGAAAAACAAAAAAAACAAAAAACAAAAACAAAAACAAAACAAAAAAACAAAAAACAAAAAAAAAACCCTACTCTGTTCTTAGTATGAAAACTAGTGCAAACATTTTATAAATTTATAGTCCAGTTCCTTAAAGCCGTAAACATAGAACTACCAAAGGACCCAGCAATCACTACCGCCGCGATGTAGTAGGAACAGAAATCTGAAAGTTAGAAAATGGCCTCAAGGATGAAGATCAGACAGAGGACCAAGGTCATCCTCAGCTACAGAAGAACCTGTCTCAACGAAAGCAAAACAGCACGCCTTTAATCCCAGCCCTGGGGTGGCAGAAGAAGGGAGATGTCTATGAGTTTGAGGCTAGCACAGTCTACATAATGAGTTCTAGGCTAACCAGGGCTACACAGTGAGACCCAGCTGCCAAAAGAGTAAAAGGCTTCACATCCATGTTCACGGTGACACAGTTCAATCCCAACGCCGACACAGAAAATGGAAGTGCTTCCTAGGGGTGGGTTCAGAGTTCATGCCACAGATAGATGGGGTCCCAGGATCCTGGGAAACGGAATAGAGCCTGAGGTCCCAGGGACAGGATCGTCTAGGCACCAGACTTAACACCTCAAACTCCAGATACAGCGTCTCAGGAATTGGACTGCGGGAACCATGGGGACAGAGATGTGTGGCCAAGGGGCAGAGACAACAGAGAGCCGATCGACTGGGTCCAGGTTACGGTTTCCTGTGCAGGCCCGCAAGTCCCAGGCTCCAGGCCAGAGCTGCGGCAAGCGCCGCAGCAGGGCTCGGGTCCCTGCAGGGACCAGGGACAGGACGGGATTCCCAGAGCCCGCTCAGCCCCCACCCCGCAGCCCGGGGACAAAGGGCTCGGCTTCCGGACCTGCCACAGACTCACCATCTCAGGATTCCGGGACACCCAGAGCTCTCACTGTGGTTCTCAGTGGGAAAATGTGACACGCGGCGGCAGGCAGAACCTCTCCGGACTTCTGGGCGAGCGCGGAACACCTGGACAGGACCCAACATGGAGAACATGTGGGACAGTGGGGCAGGAGGTAGTCAGAGCCCAGGACTACACAAGATTGAGGCCCGCCCCTACTCTCTGTCTGTGTGTCTGATTGGACATTTGTCGTCACCATTCTCAGAGACAGAGCTTCCCTTCTCACCTTCTCAGACCCTAAATGTCACCAACCATTGGTGAATTTTAAAAGATTGACAAGTTCTTGGCTGTATTGTAAGGCAGGGCTTCCTGTGGGAAAAGCAGCGCCAACCTCTACTTAAGGTTATATCATCTAATATGTGTTTATAAAGAGAAATAGTATCATTACTTTTTAAAAAAAATCTATGTAGTCCTGCTCTGGAACTTGCTATGTAGACTAGGCTGGCTGTGAACTCACATAGATCTACCTGTCTCTTCATTCCCTGTGATGGGATAAAAAGTGTATGCCTCTGCTATTTCCACAACCGGAGAAGACCACCGACCAGATCATCAGGGCCAAATTAATTAAAGCAAGCTTTTAAAAATTCCTGCCCACGGGCTGTCTCTCCCCAAAGGTAGGTTTCGAGAGTTCGGCATTTGGGCATGGGTAAGATTGGGGCTTTTATAATTCAGAAGCAGGGGGTTTACAGATGGAGGGTTTGACAGGCAGGTAGTTGGAGTTACAGAAGCAGAACACAGATGTAACAAGTTGGTCACAGGTAACTTTTTGAAACAAAAGCATGGTTGACTTTTCCTGGAGCAGGCAGCACAGAACCATTTGTAGTTAGGTACAGTCAAGACGTAGTCCAATCCTTGAGCACATTTATGCATAATAGGAATGAACCTAGTTTGTCTTTATTATAAGATGGCTTGCAAACCTAAGCTGGAGGCAGACTGGTTGTGACTGTCTTTGTAGAAGTCATCTTTATGATTATAAAAATATATGTTCATGTAGTATGAAATAAATACACTCTGAGATAAAATTTAAGCAAATACAGCATTGTTCAATACTACAAATGGTCAAATGTTAAGTGTTTTATGTCTTAATAATTCTTGATTAATAGACTATAAGTGAACAAATTTATTTTTTTAGATTATAAACGATGTGACATTTCCCCTCAGTTCCACAAACTCCATTATCAAATGAGCTAATAGAAGGTTGAGACAGACAGAGACAGAGAGACAGAGAGGGAGGGAGGGAGAGAGAGAGAGAGAGAGAGAGAGAGAGAGAGAGAGAGAGAGAGAGTTTTCTGCCCAGCTGGTTACATTTCTGCACTTGCTGGTTTAGCATCACAGTCTTGGGTGGTACATACCTATGTCTGAAATAGACATGAATAAGATAAAGAGAATGCAAGTAGGAAAGGGTTAGGACGAGTTTGGTTAGTGCCTTAGTGTTGTGCCTAAGAACCATTTTGTATAATCTCTTGTCTTCTGGTTTCCTTTGGAAGGGTGAACACAAGGGATTCCATCTTGCTGGTTTGAGACAAGGTCTTATCATGAAGCGAATGCTGATCTCACACTTCTTGTTTCAGTGTCACAGGTGCTGGGATTACAAGCAAGTGTTTCCTTGTCAGTATGACTTTATTTGAGTCCTAACCCCTCCCCTTTGTCTCTGAACTCTGCTGATTCACTATCTGGGAGGTTGTCCTCCTCTGCCCCAGGATGCCACACTTGGGGGAGGGGCAAGTGACAGACATGGAGAAATTAGTGCCAGGAAATCCCTTAGGCTTAGTTAAAGCACCTGCAGTCTAGAGATGGCTCTTAGAGGCACACTGGAGTCCACTTTGTTTGTCTTGTTCTTAACATGTTTGTGTTTGTCAGAGCAGCACTTCTACAGGATAGTGGCAGTTTAGCTATAAGTGAACAAGAGTAAAGCCATTTTGAAAATTAAATAATTGTGTGCAGTTATATATTATTCAAAACCTATCGATCTTTTCAAGGTTTACATAGCTGATGAGACTCTACACACAGTGCCAACAACAATTAGCACGACACAGAAGAACTATACAAAAGCCATTCCCAAACTAAAGAAACTTTAGTTTGGTGGAATAAGTCTATTCAAAGTTTTAAATCTTGAAAGAAAATATTTTATCAACTATGCAGAATGAGGAGACACTAACTTGGGTGGCAATGAAGAGAAATCATAGAAGTTTTGTGCATTTTTTTAATGTGCCCTGCTCCTTTGCTCTTACTATAGTGTCTTTACCTGCCGTCAACAGTGTCATTAAGTGTATAAACACAGTTATCTGACACTACAAAAAAATCTAGAAACACCAGGGTGGAGGGAATCACAAAATGCTGTATGGTATATACAATAAGGAACAAATATTTAACAGTCTTTCAGAAAGAGGGAGTTGGTGGCTGGAATAGAGACAGTTTGGTAGAAGTTTACAAAATTGTTGCCAGACCTGGGAGGACCCGGGTTGGGGATTATGGTGTTGTTATTCAGCTGGCAGTCCCAGCTAAGAAGCCATGACCCACCCTAGTCATCCTTCAGCAACCGCAAGTGAGATTAACATTTAAATAAGAGGCCCGGGATATGCACACAGGAACAGTCCTGGTCAAGGTGTGTTCTGCCCACCACCAACCCACCATTGTGTGATGTTGTCTCCAGCAAGGCACTTTGACTAGTCTCCAGCACTGTGTGAAATCTGAAGCAAGGTTCCTGCTACAATCTACTACTGAGTTGAAGCCACAGCCATGGTACCTGGATTAACTAGAAAGTATAGTTCATAGTTCCATTTTTGTGATATAAATCCTGAGTTTGGTCAGCTTTTCAGCATTTTCCTTCTCCCAGGATGAGATTCCTGGAAGGGTAATTCTATCTGGGGCTTGTATCAATAATCTGATAGTCAGATTAAGGGACACAAGTGCCTCCTTAGAATATTCGTTTCTGCTAGGCTGGTTACAGTTATAGACCTAAGACACTTCCCAAACATTTTGAAAATTCAGGGTGAACAAGTGACCCATTCTGAGAAAGGAGGGACAAATTTTTCCAACATATTATTACTATTATATAACATCCCTCCATATCCTGGGCCCTCCAATAAATCTTTCCTGAGATTTCCCGTCCGGTATGACTCTCTCATTGGAAGAAGCCAAGAAGGAAAAAAAAAAAGCAGCAAAGAGAAGAAGAAGCGCAAAAAGGAGGAGTGGGGCTGGGGCTCCTGAGTTCCTCATCCCGGCTGGGGAATCCCCTCCCCTGGGAGCTGCAATGCCCCTTCTACAGAGGCTTCCTCTCAGCACTGAGGTTCCTGAGTTCCTGTGTCTCAGGATGCCCTTCCATTGGGACACTGTCCCACATCAAAGCTGTGGTTCCTGGGCCCTCATGTCTCAAGATGCCTTCCACTGAGATAGCTTCTTCCCCAGAGCTGTATGGTTCCTAGGCTTTGGAATCCCAGGATACCCACTCATCCAAGCAGAAATTCTTACATTTTGGTGCCGTGACTCCCATAGACTCTCTTGGTGCCTGTGCTCCCCCTACTTCTGGGTCTGAGCTCTACCAGCACCCTATCCCTTATCTCCAGCTGACCTGCACTAATCCAACACCTCATCCACCAATGACAATTAGATAAGCTGTCTCTCCTGGTTGATGTAAATGCTTCCCTGAGTCTGAGGGGGAGGAAGTAGAGGAATAGGCCAGCTGAGGCATGCACACACCCAGCACACACTCCTTGCTGGCTGGTCAGGCTCTCAGCTCCCTCCTGTAGTGTCCTCTGCCTAGAGTCAGACATTGCACCTTTCCTGTCTCCAAGCCTTCTGTGTTCTTATCTTACTGGATTTAGTTTTACAGGATTTCAGGTGCCTTTTAGGTATGAGTAGCATTTGACTGTTTTATGCTGTTCTGCCTCAACTAAAATCTGGCTCTGGAGTTGAGTACGGCTCCCCTTCCCAAATATGGTTGCTTAAATGTTTCCTCCAATATCTCTGTCCCATATCGGTGAGCCACCTAACTATGTGATAGAGAAAGGAGAGAAAAGCAAAATAAAGGGTCAGACTATTCACAACAGGGACTACTGCTACTCGTCTCTACTCTGGAGGCTTCACTTTAATTCTCAAAACTTGCAAAGCTATATGATTGAAATCCTGTAAAATCTCTAACCAAGGGGTCAACTTAAAACTTGTGACACCAGGGTAGATAGTTAAAGATCTACACAGAGGTAATCTTAAAGGAAACATGAGGCTTGTTGCCATACTTTCCACTGTGCCTCTGAAGAAGTAACAAAATTCTAGGCCTTTAGGACGAGGCTTGGGAATGTGACCTTTGTGACTCATTGCTCCAAGGTATGCTAATCATACCTTGATAGCGACATTCCTTCCTCCACCCACCTGCTTCCTGGGTTCAAAGAGTGTTCATTCAAAGAAAGTCACCCTGACCAATGCCGGAAACTGCCATGCAAATGTGCTATTGTTAGGGGCTCTTAGAAACTGAGAGTTAACCAGAACAATTACCAGGTAGCCTCCGCGACTCTTGTGACTTTGCACTTCCTTGTGACTCTTAACTGGTATCTTTGGTATTTTCCAACAACGCCCTCCCCACTTCCTTGAGTTGTGGTTTCTTCCTTTAAATATCCCCTTATACAGCTACTCGGGCCGCCATGGTCCTCTACCCCTGCGTGGTGTATGACCATGGGCCCGAGAACGCTCTCGAATAAAAATCCTCTTGCAGTTGCAGCAAGACTGTTTCTTGTGTGATTTGGGGTGTCGCCTCTCCTGAGTCAGAACGTGGGGGAGTCCTCACGTTGTGGGTCTTTCACCTCCACCCTCCAAATCACACTGAGGCAGCCATATGGCTGACGGCATCTTTGCTAGGGTTTGAAATGATGGACTTCAGTAATCTCACTCTCATCTTGATTAAAAAGTGACCACATGGCGTAAGCCAACCAAGGAAAAAACAGCTCCTAGCTCTGAGGCCCAAACCAGAAAATTCTTCCACTATTCTTGGTCGCACTAACAAACCCAGATTCCTTCTCTTCCTCTTCAGCCTCTCTGGTTTCTCTTTCTCTCTTCTCAGCAACAGGCTGCTGACCCAGTCAGGGCTAGGCAGACCCAGACCAGGACCCTAAATGGAATCACAATATCTCAGGGAGTATCCTAGTTAAGAATCAATTTATAACTTGCCTCCTGGCCAGTCTCCACAAAGCTTCCCTTAGGGCTGTAAATTGTGAAAAATTTCAAAAGGTCACCCACGATGAATATGAAAACCCATCACAATTCTAGACTGCCTTATAAAGGCTCTCCTATGATTTACTAATCCAGATCCCAAGACCCCAGGTGAAAAGCAACTCCTTATGAGCTAATCCTTTTCCCAGAGTTCCCCTAATACTAGGACCAAACTTAAACATCTATAGAAAGGACCCTTGACCCCTTAGCCACGCCCTTGAAGGTGTACCACTGGAAGATGAAAAAGCCCCCAAATAATGCCCAGTAATGGCTAAGGCCTCTCAACTGGCCAAACAAAAACCCAGGTTCCCTCATCTCTCTAAGACCAAGAACTGAAAGGAAATAAAACTTAAGACCTGTGATGCATGTAATTTATGTCAAATAGCCCAAAGAGTTGTTTGTGAGCTTTGAAACCTGGGGCTGAGAACATAGCAGAACAGGCCAGGACATGCCCGGGCAGGCCCGTCACATGTCCTGACTGGCCTGGTGCCTCCCTATCTCCCGCCCTTCTGACAGTCTGTTGATGTTTAAATGGGCCAATCATGTGAAACTGAGCCAATTCCCCCCCCCAGCTCCACCCCTTTTCTATAAAAACCCCTAGCTTCCAAGCCTCAGGGTTGAAACCACTGTCTTCTGTGTGTATATGTTTCGACCCGGAGCTCCGCCATTATGGCTCCACCATGTGGTCGACACCTCTGTCTCCTGCGGGAGATACTTGTCGGCCCCTCATGCTTTTACATCAAGATGGCCGTCTGTTTGTGATTCTTGGGTGCGCGCCAAACGGAAATTGAGTGGGGGTTTCCCCACTAGGTTCTTTCAGAACCTCAATATTCCTGTTTCCAAGCGTGGTCAGGAGTGTCACTAGGCTTGGGTCTGTCTAAGCGTTCATAAACCTCCGTGAGCAACTGGCACTATGTTCAAGGTGTCAACAGGAAACATTGGGGTGTTGACCGCCTCCATGTCTCTCGTGGCATGGGGACATCAAACCCTGATAACCTTTCAGCCATGGACAACTGAGGGGGCCTGGGCTCCCCTCTGTCCACGGCCATCTCTGACAGGAAGCCTCCGGTCATTATCACAGTATCAGAGTGTTCAATGTCCTTTCCTCTGGACACAGGAACCACTTTTTCAGTCTTGACAAAATCTGGGGACCCACCTCTCCTTTTCATTCCTCTATTGTTGTAAGGAGACAGCCTTATCAGGCTCAGCAAATCCCACGACTTAACGGTATATTTAGGGGCATCCCCATCTGTTCCTTAGGGGACCAACCTGTGCCATCCCCTTACTGGGAAGAAACCTAGACAAAATGGGAGCTTGTTTCTTTTGCTCCCCACATCTGCTTGACCCCTAGACTCATTAGGCATTTCTCTCCTCCCCCTCCTCCAAACTATACACTCTGCTGCCAAGCCAGGTGTGGCCCTGGTGGGGACAAGGCCCCAGTGTGAGACTCCATGAGTGTCCACGGCTGCTGTGGGTGTAAGGCTTGTTTGTGTAATAATGTACATTTTCACTTTTCTGAGAAAAGTCCTCCTGGTTAATGCTAATGACTCCACTTTTAGAAACATCACAAGTCCAGGAGACAAGGGTGTGGTGCTGGGACCTTCAGGACAGCCCTTAAGGCTATGGGAAAGAGCTCTAAATACATGAGTTTGAAAGTATATAATTTCTCAATGATGCAAAAAAATAAGGATGCAATATGAATTATATGAGGGGCTTCATGAATCTAAAGGAACAAGGCAGCTACACTATGAGCTAGCTGGTCAGAAAGATACAAAGGCAGGCAGATTCCTGAGTTCAAGGTCAGCCTAGGACAGCCAAATTAGGCCCAGCTGTGATAGAAACAGTAATTTCAGGGCACGTTCCCACCCAACATGCTTATCGTTTGTGCTTAACAAAGGCAGATAGATCACTGAATTCTTTTGATAGATAAGAAAAAAATGTGGGCCGGGCTTGGTGACACACACATATCTTTAATCCCAGCACTCAGGAGGCAGAGGCAGGTGGACTTCTGAGTTCGAGGCCAGCCTGGTCTACAGAGTGAGATCCAGGACAGCCAAGACTACACAGAGAAACCCCGTCTCGAAAAACCAAAAGAGAAAAAAAAAGAAAAAGAAAAACAAATGTTTTCTTGCTGTCTCCTAAGAATCAAAGGTCACTGGGGGCTGGAGAGATGGCTCAGTGGTTAAGAGCACTGACTGCTCTTCCAAAGGTCCTCAGTTCAAATCCCAGCAACCACATGGTGGCTCACAACCATCCGTAAGGAGATCTGGCGCCCTCTTCTGGTGTGTCTGAAGACAGCTACAGTGTACTTACATATGATAAATAAATAAATCTTAAAAAAAAAAAAAAGAATCAAAGGAAACCTGAAGTAAATGACTAGATTGATAAATGAAAGTCTGGACTTGTCTTCTGCAGGAAATGAGCTATTCAGACAATATTTATAGGATAAAAAGTTAAACCGCCGGGCGTGGTGGCGCACGCCTTTAATCCCAGCACTCGGGAGGCAGAGGCAGGCGGATTTCTGAGTTCGAGGCCAGCCTGGTCTACAAAGTGAGCTCCAGGACAGCCAGAGCTATAAAGAGAAACCCTGTCTCGAAAAAAAAAAAAAAAAAAAAAGTTAAACCTCTTCTCTCTGACATCTTAGGAGTCTTCTGTGTCCTACTTCTTCCGGCAGTTTAAAAATCCACGGGAACCTATCACTTGGCTCAGGATCTCTGACGTACAAATTCAGCAGTAGTTCCCTTTGACCCCTTAGGTGAACCATTTTATATGCTCTGTAGGGTTAGTGTCCCGTGTCTGCTCCACCACAGGGCATGGCCACTGGCGTAGGGCAGCCCCGGAACACTGCTCCCGGGTGGGGAAGCTCAATCTGAGGTGCAGGACAGCAGAACTGGTTTGGGGGTCCCCGGGACTGTGACGAGGCTGGGGCTATCTGATTCTTAGGCTCTCTGGCACCCAGGCGCTACCTATCATGGATCCACATAGCCTCCTCTCCAACCATCCCCTCAGAGACCTCCCATTCCTCTGTCTTATTTCTCAAGGATAGTATTTTTATTCCTCTGGACCTCAATCACAAAACATCTTAGCCTTCACCTGGACTGACTCAGGCACATTTCTACTCAACTCTCAGGGACCGTCTTACCTCAAGGGTTCCAGAAAGCTCAGATTTATTTGGTTAGGCTCTAGCCTCTAACCTACTTTCTTTGTTGCTTTCAAAATCCAATACAAAGATGACCTCTCCTTCACAGTCCATCCTTGCAATTAACCAGGCAGACACCTCTGTCCAGCCTGGGACACAGAGTCCCACTCTCTTCTAAGGGTCCAAAAATATCCGGAGGAAGACCCCAGACTCAGATAGTATGCAAAACCAAAGAGTGTTTATTCTGTAGAAACATTCTCTAAAATGGTGACCCCAGACAAAGGCATGCAGGCCTTTTTATAGGGAACCGGAGGGAACTCTCTAGAAGGACTAGGTAATCTAAAATTTCATTGGTGGGTGCTAGGGTCTCACAAGTGATCAGTGATCTACATTCCTATGCTATGAACATTCAACCATGTGATGAATGAGATAGGGCTGCCCAGCACAGATGGCCCATTCGGAGATATTTCCCCATTTTTGTTGTTATCCTCTGGCTGTTCTTTGGTAGGGGGTTGTATGATCTTGTTCTGGGTTTTATGGTCTGTTCCTAGAGCTGATGTCTTATGACCTAGTTTCTGGAACTTATGGTCTATTCTTGGAGATGGTGCCTTATGGCCTGTTTGAAACCAGGCCTGGTCCTTAAATGGAGACAGATGGGGTTTATGTTGTTCTTTCACTCCACAGCCCAGTTGTCCACTCCTCAGGTTACTTATCTGAGACTAGATATAGCACCTACTCACAAGGACATTACGATAAATTAAAAAAAAAATCAATCCAGTCACTCACAGTCTCCATCACCAAAGATGAAATTCTATCGTTTCTAGGGATGATTGGCTCTTATGCTCTTGAATTTTCTTTCACTCTCCTCTTGCTTTGCCCTTACATGAGGCAACCCATGGCTTCTCTCATGAACCATTCCTTGTGCCCATTACCAAGCCCTTGCATAGACTTCAACAGGCCCTTCTCCGAGCTCCAGCTGCTCTCTCCATGTTACTAAAAAGGAGGGATATGCTCTGGGAGTCTTGGGTCATGAGAGCACACTATACAAAGATGGGTACCTTCTCTGCTAGCCCTGACTGCAGCTGGACTTCCTATACATGAACTGAAGAAGTTAACCTTTGGGTCACCCATCACTGCCTTAACTTGTCACATCATATCCTACCTCCTGGCATACAAGCTCTCTAAAACGACTGCTTCCAGAGCTCTGCCCCTTCTGGGAGCATGAGTAAAGGATGCTACACCTCCCTTTCAGCCATGTCCATGTCTCAGCATTGCAAACTGATGGCTCTCGTGGACTACATAAGCTCATTTGTCTCTGCTGGTGTCTGACATGTCAGATTTGTTACAAATCATGAGGCCACCTCTCTGGGAGCTTCTTCCCTTGCCTGCTTTAACCAGCATCTCTTCGTGCCTGCTAGGTAAGGGCTTTAACCAGCGTCTCTTCGTGCCTGCTAGGTAAGGGCTTTAACCAGCATCTCTCCTTGCCTGCTAGGCAAGGGGCTTTTCTCTGGCTCCTAGAGCCTCACAATGTGAGCAACTCTCTAGTTACTAAAGCACTTGGTCCTTCCCTCTGTTGGAACTCTCCCTGTTTCCTTTCTCTCTCCCACTAGGAGCTGCCTGATAAGCCCACAGATTCCTTAAGCCCTTCTGGGCCTCTCTGACCTTAGCTCCGTCCTGGGAGTTTCACAGCTTCTCCATACCCTCCTGGGCCTCTTTGTCTCTCGGCTCCCACTTGGACCTTATAGAAACTTTGTCCAGCAGAATTCATTTTGCGACCCTTTCTCTCTGCTTCCACAGACTCATACTCTATTAAAGTCTCACTCTATTACCATAAACAGCTTGGCCTCAGTACAGTTCAAATGGCTGAAATGGGCATGCTCGATTTTCAATGATGGCAACTTCTGTCATTACACAAACAAATGCCCCCCGCAAATCTTTTATATTCTAATTAAGGACCCATGTCGCCCCAGATGGGACACAGGAGTCATCGGTTAACTTGACTATGGCACTTACCATAGCTGTTCATCAGGCACAACCAAATTACAGAGAGTATACATGCCACTCTCTCAACCCCTCGGTGTAGACATGGTAAAGTGTTCCAAAGCGCCTCGAAAGTCCTCACACCCATAATATCACCGCTTCAGATGGTACCTCTTCCTTGTCACAGCATCTTTTGTTTCAGATCTTAACCTCTGCACATACCCAAAGGATTCTACAGTCCAGGCCCCATGCTCAGCAGTAGATGGCCATCATAAAACAAACTCAATGGTAGTTTTGGAGGGGTTTTGTTTTTGTTTTATCTATCCTACAAGTCTGTTGTGTATACTTTATGGTTTCCAATTTTGTGTCTTTAATTTGTTTCTTTTAAAAAAACTCTATTTGTTTTCTAACAACATAACAAGAAAAGATGTGGATTTGGGAGGGCAGGGAGTATCTAGGGAGGGGGGAACCATAATCCAAATATACTGTATGCAAAAAATTGTAATTTTCAAATAAACAAAAAAGATGTTTTGGGTTGAAAAGACCATGAAGACTTAGATCCAGTATCATTTCCTGAGCTTTACTGTCTCAAAATATATTGCCATGTGCTCATTCCACTTCTTTACTGTTCTTCAGGAAGTGCTAAGAGCTTCCCAAGTTTATTTTTCATAAAACATAAACAGACTTTCAAAATTAATTATTTCTCATTATTCTACAATAATTTTCAGTATCAACATCATTTAGCAAGAACCATTTTCATATACACTCAGTATCTGCCTGCTGCCTGTTCTTCCACATTGCTACATTCCAAGATAAAATCTCCAAGCTGTTTACGAGCTGCTCATAAACCGGGCGCACTTGGGAGGCAGAGGCAGGCAGATTTCTGAGTTCGAGGCCAGCCTGGTCTACAAAGTGAGTTCCAGGACAGCCAGGGCTACACAGAGAAACCCTGTCTGGAAAAACCAAAAAAAAAAAAAAAAAAAAAAAAAAAAAAAAAAAAAGAGCTGTTTATAACTACAACTGCATCTGTTCCTTATCTTAGCTTATTTCCTAAGCCTTTCATATTCCCAGGAAACATCCTTGTAGCAACCTTTGCTACTTCTGTTGTACATACTATAATATTTGCTACATAAGCATTTATTATTTATTGTGTTAGGAAATTCAAAGTGGCCACAATGGGCTGATTTTTAATACACACTTATAATCACTGTCTGTGCCATGGATCATGGGATATACTTTTTCCTGTTATCTTTTTTTTTTTTTTTCCTGAGACAGGGTTTTTCTGTATAGCCCTGGCTGTCCTGTAACTCACTCTGTAGACCAGGCTGCCCTCGAACTCAGAAATCTGCCTGCCTCTGCTTCCCAAGTGCTGGGATTAAAGACGTGTGCCACCTTGCCGGGCTTCCTGTCATCTTTTATCCTGTGCCTATTATCCATTCTCTTCATAGCATCCCAGTGTCTGCAGGGGTCAGTATTTGTAGTGCTCATGTGCCTTCCCTTCCTCCTTTTATTGTTGGTGTATTTTTGAGACAGGATCATGTTACATTTTTCTGACTGTCTTCAAGCTTACAACTTACTTGACTTGGCTTCATTAGTGCCTGAATTACAGGTGCACACCACCCCCACCGCATTCTGTCTAGCTCATGGTAAGTGATGATTCTGTGGCCATTTCTAACTCCAATTCACCTTCATATTTTTAATTTCTACTTCCTATATCTTGTCCTCCTTCCAAAGCCAGTGGATAGACATTTACAAAGATTCTGTACTTGGCATTCCATTTTATGCTGATTTTTTCTACTCTATATAGGTGAATACTGAGTTTTGAATAGATTCATATCACCATAGCAGTCTGATATCATCCTTATACATTGTGCTTTGACTAAAAATGTTTTTGCTCTACAATTAACTCTATATTTAGCATGATGAACTATTCTGCTTTCACTATTTTTCAGCAAAGTGCAGATACTCCTTCAGGATCAAACATCTTTGCATTTGAGATTTATGTGGCATTAACAGCCTTTACCAAATACAATATAGCAGTCCCCAGTGGCAAGAGCTACATCTAGTAGGAGACAGAGAACATTTCAGGACTGTCTCCTACAGTACCGAAATCATAGAATGGTGAGAGTGAGGGGAGGAGGTAGCTAATCCTACTACGAGAAGGCTGATGCACTTTCCGTCTGTCCTCCCACAGGAGCGTTCATTTCCATCTGTCCTCCCACAGGAGCGTTCATTTCCATCTGTCCTCCCACAGGAGCGTTCATTTCCGTCTGTCCTCCCACAGGAGCGTTCGTTTCCGTCTGTCCTCCCACAGGAGCGTTCGTTTCCGTCTGTCCTCCCACAGGAGCGTTCGTTTCCGTCTGTCCTCCCACAGGAGCGTTCGTTTCCGTCTGTCCTCCCACAGGAGCGTTCGTTTCCGTCTGTCCTCCCACAGGAGCGTTCGTTTCCGTCTGTCCTCCCACAGGAGCGTTCGTTTCCGTCTGTCCTCCCACAGGAGCGTTCGTTTCCGTCTGTCCTCCCACAGGAGCGTTCGTTTCCGTCTGTCCTCCCACAGGAGCGTTCGTTTCCGTCTGTCCTCCCACAGGAGCGTTCGTTTCCGTCTGTCCTCCCACAGGAGCGTTCGTTTCCGTCTGTCCTCCCACAGGAGCGTTCGTTTCCGTCTGTCCTCCCACAGGAGCGTTCGTTTCCGTCTGTCCTCCCACAGGAGCGTTCGTTTCCGTCTGTCCTCCCACAGGAGCGTTCGTTTCCGTCTGTCCTCCCACAGGAGCGTTCATTTCCGTCTGTCCTCCCACAGGAGCGTTCGTGCAATGGAGGTTGGTTGTTGGGCTGAGGATGTCCTCCAAGGGCTCATGTATGTGAGCACTTTGTCCCCAGCTGGTGGAGATATTTGGGGGAGGTTTAGAAAATGTGGCATTGTTAAAGGAAGAATGTCACTGGATGCAGGCTTTGAGAGCTTAGACTGTCAACAGCTTCAGTTTTCTCGCTCTGCTTCGAGTTTGCATCAGAAGATGTGAGCTTTCAACGTTCTATTCCCGCTGTGATGGTTGCCATCTCCACCTGACAGAACAGACTCAGCCTCTGTTAAGTATAAGCCAGTCATGGGTTTATCACAGCAACAGAGAAGTAACTCATACAGGAGGTTACCAGACTCTCAATCCCCATTCCTTTCCCTGACAATCTCAGAAATTTCACATGAGGGTACAATATTCAACCTGCTCAGGATCGTGTGCACGCATGCGCGTGCACACACACACACACACACACACACACACACACACGTTCTAACCAGGTATCTTTGTTATATCTTTCTTTCGGGGACTATTCCCATGCTTGCTGAAGAATCATACTAGTATGTCACTAGAAGAAATATTAGTATGATATACACATAAAAATTCAAGTAAGGTAAATCTCCAAATAATTTCATGCAGGTCAGGGCATAGACCAAGTGAAAAATAAATTGTGAACATTTTTTTCTCATAAATAACCATCCTGAGGCACACCTGTCTCCAGAAATAAGAGTAATTCTGCATATTACAATGATCATCATTGCTTCACACTTTCCCATATAACTTTTAATATCTAATGCATTCCAATTAAATTACCACATCTTATAACACATTTAATGATACCTTCTAAAACATTTTCTTCTTTAGAGACTTCAGAGACTATAACATGTACATACATGCATGCCATATAAAATCACGTAGGGCAAGAACTTACCATTTTTAAACCTTTTACACCAACCTACCACATTTTTCCACTTTTGTTCAAGGCATACCCTGAGGTGTCTACATTAGGAAAAAAAAAATATATATATATATACAGTCTTCAGAAGATAACATTTGGTAAATACACTTTTACCTTTCTCTTTGTCCTACACAAAGGAATAAGGAAGAAAGGGGACATAACTGCAGAACCAGCATTCCAGTCAACAGGATGAAATGAGAGTTGTTGATGCCAAGGACTTTACCTTAGAGGACACCTGGGAACAATTATGCGCCTTACATATCCCCCACGCCCACCTTTCCCACTTACCCAACAGGTCTTTAGCGTACATACTATGGCTTTTGATTTGGTGTTTTTAGGGGATTTCTGCATGTGCTAATGTGTGTGTCTTTACATCATCTATGTGTTTCTCAAAGCTGTTTCTTTGGCACTTTGTTTCTCTGCTCATTTGATGTCCTACTCAGGTTTGTTTGTTTTTATTTTAACATAATTTCTTATGTTCTTTATAAAAGATACCTATTTGTTTTCTAATGAGAAATCAGGAAAGGATATGAATTTGGGAGGATGGGAGAATCTGGAAGGAAGTGTGTGTGGGGGGGAATGGGAACCATAATTCAAATACATTTTATGCCCTCCCAATCTATTTTCATCTTTAAAAAGAAAAAATTCAATCACAGTAAAAATAAATGTTTCAGTTGGACACACGAGCTGTTTTGTAAACACATTAAAAACAAATTCTTACTCTCACTTATGGGATAGTGTTATAGCAGTGCATCCATGTACATTTAGATATGCATGAATAAAGAAATACATCATAAGTTATAAAGGTATTGTACTGGCTGGTTTTGTGTGTCCACTTGACACAGGCTGGAGTTATCACAGAGAAAGGAGCTTCAGTTGAGGAAATGCCTCCATGAGACTCAGCTGTAAGGCATTTTCTCAATTAGTGATCAAGAGGGGAAAGGCCCCTTGTGAGTGGTGCCATCTCTGGGCTGGTAGTCTTGGATTCTATAAGAGAGCAGGCTGAGCAAGCCAGGGAAGCAAGCCAGTTAGAAACACCCCTCCATCAGCTCCTGCTTCCTGACCTGCTTGAGTTCTAGTCCTGACTTTCTTTGGTGATAACAGCAGTGTGGAAATGTAAGCTGAATAAACCCTTTCCTCCCCAACCTGCTTCTTGGTCATGGTGTTTGTGCAGGAATAGAAACCCTGACTAAGACAGGTATCATATTCAAGAATTTATACATGGAACTTTATCTATTTATTTTTAAAGAATTATTTGTTTTATGTATGTGAGTACACTGTAGCTGTCTTCAGACACACCAGAAGAGATCATTGGATCCCATTATAGATGGTTGTGAGCCACCATGTGGTTGCTGAGAATTGAACTCAGGACCTCTGGAAAAGCAGTCAGTGCTCGTAACTGCTGAGGCATCTCTCCAGCCCTGGAATTTTATTAAAGTAGATTTTTGTAGTGTATTTTTGTTTTATATTATTTATTTGTTATTTTTTAATAAAAAACTCTTCATGACAAAAATTCTTTGTATAGTTCTAGCTGTCTTGGAACTATTTCTGTAGGCTAGGCTGGCCTCAAAATTATAGATCTACCAGCCTCTTGTTCCCAAGTGCTGGGATTAAAAGTGTGTGCCACCATTGCCTGATTTGGTTTTAACATGAAATTTCTCCCATAGAACCTGAACTCAAATTTGAGCTCTGTTTTTGGAAGCGACACTAACTTTAGGAGGAGGTGTCTAGTTACATTTATGTAATTAGGGTCACGCTTTAGAAGATGCAATACGTACACGGTCTATCAGTTCCTCCGTTTCCTGCTGTGACGTAAGGAAACTCTTCTACCACAGTAACCTGTCACCACACTATTGTTCATATTGCTCTCGGGCAAAGTTACCATGAACAAAATCCTTCGAAACCACAATCTAAAACAATTACTTCAAACTTTAATTTCTTTGTGTCTGATACTTAGAGTGACAAAAAGATAATGAATAGAATAAGTCAGGGCTGGTGAGCTGGCTCAGCGGTTAAGAGCACTGACTGCTCTTCCAAAGGTCCTGAGTTCAAATCCCAGCAACCATATGGTGGCACACAACCATCTGTAATGAGATGTGACACCCTCTTCTGGTGTGCCTGAAGACAATTACAGTGTACTTACATGTAGTAAATAAATAAATCTTTAGAAAAAAAAAAAGAATAAGTCACAATATCTATCTCTCTATCTCTCGTCTATAGTCTATGTATCTCACTTATATATATCGAATATTACAATCAGGACTATACACAAAGGTATGCATGATGTCACTTCCATTTCCCTCCATTATTATGTCTTATACAACATATGCATGTTTCCTATACTGTCATGCTGAGTGTTCTGTAGGCAAAATTTGAATAACTATAATAATACATAGAAAAGTCCATATGTCGTGAGAAGCAATTGTGTAGAAACAGATGTCTATTAGAATTGCCAGGCTTTGACTACTATATTCACTAACTACTACCAAACTAGTTATAATAAAAATAAATGCCCAAAGAAAAAGCTTAATTTACACTGGCTAGAAATCTCATTGTGTTTATTTGGTAGAATACAGTTGGCTGCTTCATTTCCAATGCCATCGCAGACAATTCCATCTGGAAATTAACGTGCAAGTTACATAAACTGAATTTTCTCCCCCAAATTTATAGTGTATAAAAATGTTGAAATTTCACTGAAAATGTCACATACTAAAGATATATATAGTTGCATGGAAGACCATTCCTCTAATCCAAGATCTCAAGAGCCTGCATCAGTATGACTGTGAATATGAGAACTGCCCACGATAGAAGAAATTCCTAGTCAGCCTGGCCTGCATATGTAGGCCTTGTCTTATGAAACAAGGTGTGATTTCACAGACAGCACTCAAAACGTCATGATCAATTTGTTGCAACTTCTTCACAATTGCTTTATATTCTCCAAAAATGGACTCATGGGCATGAATGTTGATGAAGTGTAAGAACTCTCAAACCCAGAAGAACAGGAAATGTGTGTGCTTCACAAGCACGTGTGACTGTGCCACACTCAAGCTCAACTCATTTTGTACATTCAAATGTGTTTTCACTTTCACACTTGATGTCATGCTTGCTAATGTGTGAGTGCAGCTTTTATAACCTATAGACTGACAGGGTTCCTACTGTGTGTGTCCACAACTGAATACTGAAATCATTATCCTGATGATGTAACATGGTGATGTAATGTGATGGTGTAAGGCATCACCTGTACTCTTGTATCACACTCGTATACTTTAGTGTATTTTGTTGTGTTTCTGATGTCAGTTGAGTTTCAAGTACTATTTAAAAGGTCCTTTATATTCTTTCTTATGGGTTTTATTGCCATTTAACATTTTCTCACTTTTTTCATGACAGGATTTAACTGTGATCCATAGCTGGCCCAGAACACACTATTTGGAAGAGGTCAGCACAAACACTGATGCATCTGACACTGCCCCGAGTGCTAGGATGAGAGCTGAGCACCTCCATGCCGAGATTTCCTCCGTCTTGATTTTGTGTCTTGCTGTGCTGTTAAACATCAAGTCCAAATGAGTCTTGCCAAGATCACTCACATGGGTCAGAATGCAAAGGTGCGCCTGGCTAAATCATTTGCTATGCGTGACTACTTTATGAGGTTTTCTGTAGACCGAGGCATGACTTAGGTATCAACCTTTTCCATGTCATATATATTCATAAAGTCTGGATGAGATTTCCTGCCATTGATTGTGCTTTATAATTTAAGGAAAAAAAAAGTGCTTTAGTATTCTTTATATTCCAAGGGAAATTCACCTGTATATACTAAATGATGTCACAAAAGATTTGACCACACACAGTCTTTTCACATTCCCTAAAGTAATCAGGTCTACACATGGAGATGAGCTAGAGACCTTTCTTACATCAATGGTTTCTTAAATTTGTAGGGATTCTCTGAGATTGAGTCTAATTTTATGGGAAAACGTGTTTATGTGTGTTCTCTGATGCTAGTTAAGAACGGACTTATTAACTATTACCCTGCTCTACATCTTCAGGGTTTGTCCCCTGCGTGAGTTTTTAGATGCCGAGTGAGATCTGACTTGGTGTAAAAAGCTTTCTTGCACTCTCTACATCCATACGGCTTCTCGCCTGTGTGTGTTCTCTGATGTCGAGTGAGTTCGTATTTGCACTGAAAAGCTTTCCCGCAGTCTTTACATTTATAAGGCTTCTCGCCTGTGTGTTGTCTTTGATGTACAGTAAGTTGTGAATTACAGTAGAAAGCTTTCCTGCACTCTTTACATTCGTAGGGCTTCTCACCTGTATGTGTTCTCTGATGTACTGTGAGGTCTGACTTGCGGTAGAAAGCTTTCCTGCACTCGGGACATTCATATGGCCTCTCGCCAGTATGAGTTCTCTGATGTCGAGTGAGGTCTGACCTACACTGGAATGCCTTCCTGCATTCTTTACATTGATAAGGCTTCTCGCCAGTATGAGTCCTGTGATGTACAGCGAGTTGTGACTTGCAGTAGAAAGCTTTATTGCATACTTGACACTCATAAGGCTTCTCACCTGTATGAGTCCTGTGATGTACAGTGAGCTGTGAATTGCAGTAGAAAGCTTTATTGCAGACTTTACATTCATAGGGCTTCTCACCTGTATGAGTTCTCTGATGTACAGTGAGGTCAGAATTACGGTAGAAAGCCTTCCTGCACTCGGGACATTCATAAGGCTTCTCACCGGTGTGAATTCTCAGATGCACATTGAGCTGGGACTTGCTGTAGAAAGCTTTCCTGCAGTCTTTACATTCATAAGGCTTCTCACCGGTGTGGGTCCTCTGATGCACAGTGAGGTGAGACTTGCAGTAGAAGGATTTCCCACACTCTAAACACGCATGGGGTTTCTCACCTCTCTCAAGCCTCTGATACTGACTGAAGGTAGACTTAGAATAGAAAGTTTCTCTACATTTCTTACAGTCATATGGATTCTCGCATGTGTGATATCTCTGCTTTGTGCTATACTGTGGCTTCAGATAAAATGCTTCCAAACATACTTCACATTCATAGGATTTTGCCCCTCGGTGGATTTCCTCATGAATCTGCAGTTCTGCCTGTAAGATAAAAGAATTTGTTAGTCTTCATATTCACAGGGAATGTCCCATAGAATTTACTATCTGAGCTTTTCTTGTCATGATTTCCTAATGAGATTTCTCACAATGACTACATTGAAATCTTTCTCTCCACTGTTAAATACAACTTCATTAACTGAATTTAGTGGAAGAATGTTATCTCACATACATTGTGTTAGGAGCTCTGCTTCCTGATCTGCACCTTGACTGGAATAACTAATGCCTCATCAAAGGATCCCCCATATTCACCTGATGCCTCATCAATCAAAGGATCTCCATATTCACCTGATGCCTCATCAAAGGATCCCCCATATTCACCTGATGCCTCATCAAAGGATCCCCCATATTCACCTGATGCCTCATCAAAGGATCCCCCATATTCACCTGATGCCTCATCAAAGGATTCCCCCATATTCACCTGATGCCTCATCAATCAAAGGATCTCCATATTCACCTGATGCCTCATCAAAGGATCCCCCATATTCACCTGATGCCTCATCAAAGGATCCCCATATTCACCTGATGCCTCATCAAAGGATCCCCCATATTCACCTGATGCCTCATCAAAGGATCCCCCATATTCACTGAGCTCATTGCAGCTCCCCTACAAATGACAACTTCTGTGCCAATAGCCCTCCTTTGTAGGTTTTCTTTGATTCTGAATATTTAGAAAGACACAATTAGCTGCTGCTAAGGATACTCAGAGACTCAGGGTAACTGAAGGGTTTCAATTACTTTAAAATGATCAAATTCCTCTCTAGCCTACATCTGGTAAGATTCACCAATGAGAAGTTTATCTTGCCATAGACTAAGTTTCTGAGAAAACATTCCTAAAATAGTTTACACTCTTTTTTTTTTTTTTTTTTTTTCGGTTTTTCGAGACAGGGTTTCTCTGTATAGCCCTGGCTGTCCTGGAACTCACTTTGTAGACCAGGCTGGCCTCGAACTCAGAAATCTGCCTGCCTCTGCCTCCCAAGTGCTGGGATTAAAGGCGTGCGCCACCACCGCCCAGCTAGTTTACACTCTTTATATTCAACTATGAAAGACAACTTTGAGAGACCTGGAGTTAGACAAATATCTGGAGGATGGACAGTTGGGAGAGGGGCTGGAACTAGGTAATAAAGATATTGAAATTCCAAGATAGCAGCTTCTTCCTCACTCCCTTGATCTGAGATAAAAGCCTGGCAGCTTAAAAGAAAGGCCTGGTGGGCTTCTTTTCCCACCAGTAGGGCACCTTGCTGAGGGATCTCCAACAAGTTCAAGGATGGATCAGTACATGTTTATACCAAATCGTTGGCTCTATTAGCCATTCTTTCTTTCTTTCTTTCTTTTTTTTTTTTTTTTTAAAGATTTATTTATTTAGTATACAGTGTAGTACATTGTACTGTCTTCAGACAGACCAGAAGAGGGCATTGGATCCCATTACAGATTGTTGTGAGCCACCATGTGGTTGCTGGGAATTGAACTCAGGACCTCTGGAAGAGGAGTCAGTGCTCTTAACCACTGAGCCATCTCTCCAGCCCTAGCCATTCTTTCTTTGTTCAGACTGATCAACCCTAAATTAGAGGAGAGTGAGTCCTCAAACACCCTGGAAACCCCCAAGCCCTCAACGAGAAGCTCATTCAGGCTCCTGAGGGCCCTCAGCTCTGCAGAGGATCCCCCCGATGCCCCGTTGTGTGTGTTTCCTCACCCCTGTGATAACCTTTCTTCACTGGTTGATTTGACTGCTCAGTCTGATATTCCCTTTGATGATAATTGTTATACTCATAAGGTCTCCTTAACTGGAAGAGAAAATGAACCCAATCAAGACCCCCTACATATAGCCATAGTTAATGCTCACATCAATTTTACCTACCTCAACCAGTTCTTCATTTGCTGTATGGCTGTTGATTTCAATTTGCCAGAAATGTCTGCTATCATTTTTCTGGATGGTATCAACCAGGCTACTCACTTTGCCGACACCTGAAAATATTTAAAATTTCAATTTTATGAAATAGGCACAAACTTTATGTAATTCAAACACAAAAGTAAACTAGTGCCTTCTTAGAATCACACTTGAACTTTTAAGATATCCCCTTATAACTGTGCACATCCTAGTCGTCAATGAATTGGAGTTACACTGCACACTGACAGCTGTTGAGGGGCTAAGTCCTGGTTCTCAGTTGCATTGCAGTGCTATTGAAACACATGGCAAGGAAATGCCCGTTCCTCAGTCGTAGGTCTCTATAGCCACATTCTCCTTTCGCTCTTCTACCTGTCCTGTTTCTTTACTATCTGAATTTAGAATGTCTAACGTTCTTACGTTCTTACGTTCTTCTACTAGCTACGTATAAGACTTAGGTGCTGTCAATATTCTCTCTCCCAAGTACAACATAGATTAGGGAAAGACTGCTACACAGTTGTGTTTCAATTTGTGCACTTTGCTCTAATAAGAAATAGCAGGCCAGGCAGAGGTGTCGCATGCCTTTAATCCCAGCACTCGGGAAGCAGAGGCAGGCAGATTTCTGAGTTCGAGGCCAGCTTGGTCTACAGAGTGAGTTCCAGGACAGCCAGGGCTACACAGAGAAACCCTGTCTTGAAAAACCAAAACAAACAAACAATCAAACAAAAACCAACCACCCCCCCCCCAAAAAAAAGAAAGAAAGAAAGAAAGAAAGAAAGAAAGAAAGAAAGAAAGGAAGAAAGAAAGAAAGAAAGAAAGAGCAGGATCCTCTAAGGGTTTTGTGGAAATGATTTTTTTTTCTATGAGGAATGTTGCCTGTGGCTTACCTTTACACAAAATTTAGTTACTTTATTTGCTTTAAATATCTTCTGCAATCGTCGCTTGGAATTCAGGGAGTGATTCCATTTATGCTTGTGGTGATTTGAACAGGAATGGCCTCCACAGACTCATGTGTTTGAATGCTTGTCCCATGGAGTGTGGTACTATCACCCGTGGCCTTGTTGAAGGAAGTGGGCCACTGTGGGGCCAGCTTTGAGGTGTCCTATGCTCAAGCTACACCCAGTGTGGCTCACAGTCCCTTTCGTGGGCTGAAGAGCAAGATGTGGAACACCAGCCAGCTCCTCTCCAGCATCATGTCTTCCTGTGCACTGCCACATTTCCCATCATGACAATAATGGATTAAACCCCTGAACAACAATCCAGCCCCAATTAAAGATTTTCTTTTATAAGTGTTGCTGTTGTCACGGTGTCCCTTCACGGCAGTAGAAAACCTAAGACAATCCTTATTATAGAAATTCATAATGTTCTCTGGTTTTGACCTTGTTACATAGAATAATCTTGATTGGCAGAATTTGTTTGTTTGTTTTTCCTCTGGGGCTTAGAACACCTAAGACTCTACGTTCTGGATTTCAGAGTTTCTGTTAAGATATCAACTATGATAGTACGCTTATATTACCTAGGTATGGTTGGACATGTCTCTAATGACAGCATTCTGGAGGTAGGAACAGGTGGAACTCTGTAAGTTCAAGACCAGACGGAGCTATACAATGACTTTCGGGTCAGCCAAAACTGTTCAGTGAGACCCTGTCTCAAAAACCAAATCAAAAAAACAAGACAAACAAAAATAACTATACTTTTTGTTTATAGTTTTCAATAGTCTGCTCATGTTCTATTCTCTTGGCCTTTGTTTTCTTTTTAATCTAAAGATATGTGCTCTATTTGTATGTATTCCTGCATGAATGAAAAGGGAATCAGATCCCAGTATAGATATTTGTGAGCCATCACCTGATTGCTGGGAACTGAACTCAGGACCCTCTGGAAGAATAGCCAATGCTCTTAACTGCTGAGCCATGTCTCCAGCCTGGCATTTTGAACTATAATGCCCTTTGAGGAAATATCCTCAGTTCCTGTCAATTTGTGACTGTAATTCCACATATCTAGATATCTGTCTTGTGACCAAGACTTGTACACTATTGTACACTAATTTCATGCAGTATGTTTTCTGTTTCTGACCTTACTCTCAGTTCACTTCTTAACACCAGATTTACAAGCTGGAGATCTCATAAATCTATCCAGGAGGTCTTCAGTGCAGTGCTTACAATTGTTCTGTATTTTCCCTTTCTTTCTATCTAATTGTGAATCCTGTGTTTCTCCCTCTGCTCCTGACTAGCATCCTTGAGCTGCTTGTCTCACCATGACACATCATTACTTTACTGGACTTGGGTCCCACGAAAGGGAAGTATTTTAAGAGCAGACGCATTTGGGTGTTTACTAAGTACCATGAAAATTGCAAAGATAATCAATAGTCAAAAAGACAGGGAGGAAATCAAGACAATAATTGTGTAACTTAAAACATATGTCCAGAAAAGGAAGGGAGGAAGCACCAGTGAGCACCACTGAGCACCAGGTAAAATCATTGAATTATTCCCAAAGAAAAGACACTCTTCAACATCAAGAAACTGGTAGTTTAACGCAAAGAACTTTTGGAAAACTGGATAAACTGATTGTCTGGTCCATGAGACCAACTGTCGTCAAGACTGGGTTTAGCCCAATATGACCAATATCTGATGGTCTTTGTTACTGTTCTCTCTTGCTTGTAGCATTCACTGACCTGAGAGGTTCCAGACTGAGGCTCCTTCTGTGCTCTGTGGCCCAAGTCCCTGTTCTAAGTTGAAAATCAGCTCAGGTTTGGCCATGCAGTGCCCTGTGAATGAGACAATTATACAGATCGTGTCGAGACTACGAATAATCACCTCATCAAGTCTACCACTGAAAGGGCTGGGGTGTTTGTTTGGTTGGTTGGTTAGTTGTTGGTTTTATGTTTTGTTTTGTTTGAAATCTGAGAGTCACTTTAATAAATAAATCTAACAAACTCAGATATATACCAAGCATTGATGAAATCATTCTTTGGGCAGTAAAACTCCATCCATATTTGAGCAAACACATTGTCCTATGACTCCCCAGGGAAGTTTCAATAGATGAAATACAGTCAGACAAAAGATAAAAAATTCTCCACATTCTTATCATACTTGCAAACTATAGGTGGCCTCAAGCAGTAAAACAATAATCAGTACAGTGAGGAAAAGATACAGAGATGGAGAGATGGAAAAGGGAAGGTGAGTGTTCACTGGGAACAGTAGCAGGGGAGGATATCCTATCACATCTGCTCCACAGCACTATTGGAACCATATGGACGGTTCGCACTGAAGACTTCACAACAGCATCAGAGAGGTTTGTAAATGCTCCCAGTGCAAACAACTGATTCCAGAGCTGATACACTACCAATAAACATCAATCTGATCAATATACACTACATGTATTACAAAGCTACACTGTTCTGCAGAAATTGCCATGTCGTAAATGCAAGTGCACAATATCAAATCAGTATTAAAAGTAAGCAACAACTCTACAATTGGTACCGCTGAGATTTACCAATGAGTCTGACTCACCCAAGGACACCAGGCTGCTGTAGGTCTCCAGCATCACGTCCCTGTACAGGGTCCTCTGAGCAGCGTCCAGGTCCTGCCACTCCTCCCAGGTGAAGTCCACGGCTACGTCCTCAAATGACACCAACACCTAGAATGACACATTTATCTCCACTCCAAGCTGTCCTCAGCCTTAGGAACGAAAATGGGAATTCGCTGTTTTGTCTTATCAGTGCCTTATAAAAAATATAGTGTGCTTTCGATTCCGTATCATGAGAGAAAGAAAAATCAACACTCGAATCTTACCTATGTGTTAATCTTATGATTCCAAAACATATGATTAGAAAGTTCTTCAAGGAATTACAACAGAAACAAAAATTCATAGAAGAATCCATGTATGTGCATGGTCTGTAGGATTATGAGCAAAAGAGATAATACTTATAGCCATGTAAAATGATATTAAATCTGTAAAGAACAGACAAAACAAAGAAAAGGCAGATATCGGGGGCTGCCACATCCCTGTGTGACACAGACCATACAGAGAGGGGCACGGCCATGAGCCTGACTCTGAGAGATTGGCGCAGAAGAGGCACTAAACTGTGAAATGCACGTGGAATCTTATAAATCGATGTAGAGGTTGTGGAAACTGTCATGCTGAAAGTTTTCTCAAAATGTGATAACCAAAACTCAATTCTACATCAAATGTGTTGCAGGCCTCCAGGGCGTCTCACCCATGTTGCACAGGTGACTCTGGTGTAGCTGTTGTGAGAGCACCTGCATCCCTTCTCATCATGGTTCCATCACAGTGCCCAACTCCAGGCAACAGGAGGACCTGGAAGGCCTTGGCTCACACGACTGTCTTAAACTACAGGATTTTTACTTTAAATATATGTTCCTGTCTCTGAGAGACAAGATGATGAAAAGAAAACATTATCCATAATCTTCGCTTAAGCATCAAACTAATGTATATTGAAATTGTATTGTTAGGAACACAGACCCTTTCATATCTGAGTATGTAAACTTGCTTTCATCTTTAAAGAGAAAATTATATGTATAACAAAGAATTGTTTCAAAATAGCTTCTTTTTAAAAATTTTTTTGTGCCGGGCGTGGTGGCGCACGCCTTTAGTCCCAGCACTCGGGAGGCAGAGGCAGGCGGATTTCTGAGTTCGAGGCCAGCCTGGTCTACAAAGTGAGCTCCAGGACAGCCAGGGCTATACAGAGAAACCCTGTCTCGTAAAAACCAAAAAAAAAAAAAAAATTTTGTTTATTTATTTTAATATACATGAGTGCAGTGTAGCTATCTTCAGACACACCAGAAGAGGGTATCGGATCCTGTTACAGATGTTGTGAGCCACCATGTGGGCAGCAGGAATTGAACCCAGGACCTTTAGAAGAGCAATCAACTGCTGAGCCATCTCTCCAGTCTTTAAAATAACTTCCTTATGATTTCTCATCAGTACAAATGCTTGAGCCAGCTGTATACCTATAGATCTGGAGTCATATAGAAATATCTTAGGTGAATGGTGGTCATGCCTGGGAAATGATTTAAATGCCTTAAGTAGTAGAAAATTGACATTTCCTTTATCCACAGACACTAACAATAAATATTTTCACATAGCCCAGGTCCTTCTGAAAAGTATACATGGATTTACAGATTTCTATATTCTATATAATTTAGAGAACAACCATATAAAAAAGGATTCTGGAATGCCCTGGCTCACACAGGTAAGAGCTGCACCGTGGATCAGTGTAGTAAGTAATTATGAAACAATTCCAAACCACAAAAGTCACCCTGAGGAGCGAAGTAAGGTTACCTACACTCCGCTATTCCACTCAGGTGAAGCCACATGAGTCAAGAGCACAGGTAAAACTTGGATGCTTCCTCCCAGAGGATCGGGGCAGAAGTTAAAATGTACTAAATGTTTCCCTGGAAGGAACTCCCAGCATGGTTCGCTAACTACTTGTCTAACAGTTAGGGTTACTATTGCTGTAACAAAACACCAGGACTAAAAGGTAAGTTGTTAGGAAAGGGTTTATTTGGCTTCAGATTTCCACATTGCTGTTCATCACCAAATGAAGTCAGGACAGGAACTCAAACAGGGCAGGATCCTGGAGGCAGGAGCTGATGCAGAGACCGAGGGAGGATGCTGCTCACTGACTTGTTCTCTGTGGCTTACTCAGCCTGCTTTCTTATAGAACCCAGGTTATCAGCTCCCAGATGGCACCACTTACAATGGGCAGGCGGGGCCCTCCTCCATTGATCACTTATTAAGAAAATGCCTTACAGCTGGATCTCATGGAGTCATTTCCTCAACTGAGGCTCCTTCCTCTCTGACGACTCAAGTTGACATAAAACCAGGAAACACGGTTGATGCCAATAATCAAACTTGTCTATGGCTTGCCCAATGGAGTGAACAGGGCAGAGTGAATGGAGAGCGGTAGCAGCCTGGGTGGACCTCAGCTCTTCCTCGGCCTGTGCCCACTCCTTACCTTAGTGACCGCTAGTTTGCTTAGAGTGCAGAGTGCATCAGCTTCCACAAAGCCTGCCTGAGGGGATACAGATTAAATTCCCAAGCTCTGGAGGAAAGGGACCTGGACGCACGCCAGTCTCCACGGAGCTCAGAGAAAGAAATTGGGAGGATCTTGTAACCATTTTCATGGTCTCAAATCCCTAGCAGTGTTACAGAAAAGGAGAAGCAAAACAGACCACTGAGATTTCTTTGGTGGCTCAGCTGTGTGGCTCTGATCCATTTGGAGTTGACTTGCATGTAAAGTGACAGAGTCTAATTCAGTTCTTCTATATATGTAGATATCCAGCTTTTCCCAGCATCGTTTGTTGAAGATGCCATGTTTTATCCAATGTATCTTGGGTGGGGGGGTCTTTCCATTTTCTATTTTCTTCAATGTCTTTGAAAATATTTTTTAAAGATTTCATTGTAGAAGACTTCTATTTCATTGGTTAGGAATATATATATATATATATATATATATATACACACATACACATATGTGTATATATATATATATGAGCAAATATGAGGGGGCTATTGTAAGTGAGAGTGTTGCTATTATCTCTTTCTCAGACTCTCTCTGTGGTTGATACAGAGCAGCTTCTGGTTTTAAGTTGGTTTTGAGCCCTGTCACTTTGCTGAAAGTGTAGAATTCTGTAGAAACTGTAGTATACTGGCATCTCTTACATAGTACATCATATCATATCATCTGCAAATAAGGGTAATCTGACTGTTTTTCTCATTTGTTTCCCTTTAATTTCATTCTCTTACTCTCTCGCAATCCATTCAGAATGACGTTGGTGGTAAGTTTGTCATAGTTTATGTTGAGGTATGTCCCTCCTAGCCCCATCATGAAGGCATGTCGGATATTGCCAAAGGCCTTTCTGCATCTACCGCGATGATCATTTGGTTTCATACTTGTATATACTTTTGTAAGTCCATCTTCAAGCAGAGAGAGAGAGAGAGACAGAGAGACAGAGAGACAGAGAGACAGAGAGACAGAGAGAATGAACTTGAAGGAGGCAGGTAATGGTGGCATGCTTTACCTATCAAGGCTACACTACCTCCACCTCCACTGGAGACCAAGTGGTCAAATGCCTAAGGCGATGAGGGTATTTGTCATTCAAACCATCACAGCAGCTATCCTCCGGACCTGGGTATTTTTGAGTCTTGTGGCTTTTTTTTTTTCCTTTGGTTTTTTGAGACAGGGTTTAGTCCTGTATAGTCCTGGCTGTCCTGGAACTCACTCTGTAGACCAGGCTGACCTCGAACTCAGAAATCTGCCTGCCTCTGCCTCCCGAGTGCTGGGATTAAAGGCGTGCCACCCAGCATCTTGTGGCTTTTTAAATAGTCTTTCAATCTCCTTACTTTTAGGGATTTGTTTAGGTTCCATATCTTCGTAACTTCGGTGGTTCGGATGAATCTAGGATTTTATCCATCTTTTAATGTTTAGGTTTTTAAAGTATTCCCTTACAGTGTTCTGAATTTTTTTTTAGCGTCTGTTTTAATGTTTCCCCATTCATTTCAAATTCTTCTCATTTGGGTCCTGTTTCATTTGGTTAATTGGCCCAAGGACCTGTCAATCTTCCTAACCTTCTCAAAGAAACAGCAATTAGATTTGTCAATTCTCTGTATTGTTTTCATTAGCTATACTTCATTAAATTATCTGATTTTATAATTTTTTGCTCATCTGTTAGATTTGGTTTGTTATTCTTTTTCAAAATTCTTTTCTTTTTGTAAGATTGATTGATTTATTATATATAAATACTCTGTAGCTGTCTTCAGACCCACCAGAAGAGGGCATCCAACCTCATTACAGATGGTTGTGAGCCTTCATGTGGTTGCTGGGATTTGAACTCAGGACCTCCAGAAGAGCAGCCAGTGATCTTAAACACTGAGTCATTTCTCCAGCCCTCAAATTCTTTCTTCCTTCCTTTCTTTCTTTCTTTCTTTCTTTCTTTCTTTCTTTCTTTCTTTCTTTTTTTAAGATTTATTTATTATTATACATAAGTACACTGTAGGCGTCTTTGGATGTACCAGAAGAGAGCGTCAGATCTCATTATAGATGGTTGTGAGCCACCATGTGGTCACTGGGATTTGAACTCAGGACCTTCTGGAGAACAGTAAGTGCTCTTACTTGCTGAGCCATCTTGCCAGCCCGAGCCCCCAAATTCTTAATTGTTATCATTAAGTAATTTATTTGTGTTTGATCTTTCTGATGTATTTTGTTTGTTTGTTTGTTTGTTTTACTAGAAATGTATTACATCAGGGTATAGAGACAAGTTAGAGTCTAGGAAAGAAGTTGTATTTTCTGTGAAGGATTAGAACAGAAGTGCCACCGGCATGGCCCACTGAAGTGCCACCGCCATGGCCCACTGGAGCACAGAGGATGGTGAATGAGTTTCAGGTACCAAGCACCAAACTTTTTATACTGCTGAACTCCGGTTCTGCTCTGATCCGCCTGTGACTGTGCCCTGGCTCTTCTCCCTTGGGGTAAGAAAGGATTTACTTTTTTTTTTTTTTCTTTCACAGACACCAATAATGGAGCGGTTTGCGTGTTTAGAGAAGCTTTGGCTGTTTTAAACGAACTGGAGTTTTAATGTATGTGAATTTATAAAGACTCCGGAACTTTAAAAATTCAGAATGTTGGGGCCGGAGAGATGTCTCAGTGGTTAAGAGCACTGACTGCTCTTCCAGAGGACCAGAGTTCAATTCCCAGCAACCACATGATGGCTCACAACCATCTGTAATGGGATCTGATGTCCTCTTCTGGTGTTTCTTAAGAGAGCTACAGTGTATTCATATATATAAAATAAACAAATCTTTAAAAAATTTAGAATGTTTTATATTATCATATTAATAGAACATCTTAGTGACAAGAAAGGAAAGAGTTAGTCAGGCAGTGGTGGCGCACGCCTTTAATCCTAGCACTTGGGAGGCAGAGACAGGCAGATTTCTGAGTTCGAGGCCAGCCTGGTCTACAGAGTGAGTTCCAGGATAGCGACAGCTACACAGAGAAACCCTGTCTTGAAAAAACAAAAACAAAAACAAAAACAAAAACAAAAACAAAAAACAAAAAACAAAAAACAAAACAAAAAAGGAAAAGGTTTAGTTTAACAGTGATACGTTTGTGTCAAGTTGAGGGGTAAATTGTCATGCTTAGCTATACATCTACACGACACAGTTAGAAGTCACTTTTAAAGAGGGTATCTCAACTAAAATTCTGCAATAAGATTGGTCTGTGAATGAGACTGTGGTTCAATTTCTGGACTGATAATAGATGCGGGACAATCCATTACTGTATGTGGTGACACTCCTGGAGATGGTGGTCTTGGGTGGTATAAGAAGGCAGGCTGAGTAAGCCAGCAAACAGAATTCTTCCATAGCATCTATTTAAGTCCGGCCTCCAGGTTCCTTCTTTAAGTCCCTGCCCTGGCTTCCCTTCATGCTGGATTGCCATCAGGACATGTAAGCTGAAGTACACCCTTTCTTCTCCAAGTTGCTTTTGGTCATGGTGTTTCATCACAGCAGTAGAAACCCTAAGACAGGCACTCATCGGGCTAGCCTGGCCCACAGGCTGTAAGTCCAAGGCTAGGTTTACGGACTGAGGATGGCACAGGTAGGAGAATTCCAGGTATTCATCAGGCTGGGGACTCCGCATATATGTGCTCCAGGCTAGACCTGAAACTGAATCTATGTTCCCAAGTCGTCACCACTCACGTGGTATCTTCTCTAAGAAGTTAGAGATTTGTTTTTCATGGGCAACAGCAGTACATAAACCAACTTATATGTTTTCTACCTAAGTTTTAAAATATTCTTATTCTTTGACAATTTCATAGCTATATACAATGTTTCTTACCTATCCACCCAGCTCACCCTTCCACTCCCATTGAGCAATACTCACAACCCACTGAACCCCACATGTACACGAGGGGTGGGGATCCACTGAAGCTTGGGGTAACCACCAGACCCATCCCAGAAGGAAAGTGGCTTTCTGAATTTGTTTATTCATTAAACCTTGATATAAATTATGTTTTGTAATATAACTAAAAGAGAAAGTCACAGAAGTATCAGTCCTGTGCTCCATGCTAGGGATTTGTCACAGACTCACCATTTCCAGATTCCAGGACAGCCAGTGTCCTCACTATGGTTCTCAAGGCAGCAGCATGTCACGGGGAACAGAGACGGCATTAGTGCCTCTTGATCAAGATGATCCTGCTGACAGATCACATAATGGTTTGTTCAGATCAACAGCTATGGTGAAGAGAGTGAATACCCAGCCTCTACTGTCTCTAATGCTCATTGAATATTGCTCCCCCCACTGCTGGACTGGATAGGGTTTAGTTCTCAACCCCTCAATCCCAAGCAACAGTAGATGGCACAAACCCATGAGTGAATGAAGCCAAAAAGACAGGTTCTTGCCTTCAGGCATTCTAAGGCAGGGCTTGGGATGAGAGCCTGCAGCTATCATTGAGGCCCAGTTAAAGGCTGGCTCAGATTGCTATCCTTTCTCAAGTCTCCCAGGGCTAAAATCATAGACTTGTGAACACCACTGTACCCCCTTAACCAGGCTCAACTTGAAATAGAACAAATGTCTGCTGTCATTCTGAGATACTAAGGTATGCAAACATCCAATATTTTCATAACCTTTAGAAAAATCCTCTATTCCTTTCAATGGAAATTCTTCCCTGCTATAGTCAAGTGAAGGTTGTGATCTTAAAATCGGGCTATTTGTTTGGTTGTGCAGTTACCCATTACCTCCTCTAGCTTCCTCGCTTAGAAAGGAGTTTGAGAGCCCAGAGAGTATGCCCTTCCACAATTAGGAAACACTAGTGAGTCTTGCAGGCAAGCAATTCAGACTCCAAGTTGGCAATATGCTATGAAACACAGGCTCGTTTCATCTTGGAACTTAACTCATCCTAGTGCTCGATTCCTGTTGTTAATTCCTCTTTCACCTAACTCCACACCCAGCAATGGTGGTGTTGCTATCAATGTGACAGCTACAAGAGATCAGCCAGAAAGAACTGTGGGGTGAAGGCAAGGACTAGTTGTCCAGGGCTAGCGCAAGCTCTTTCTTCATGTTATGCACGTTGCTTGTCTCTCAGTACATGTTTTCAGGAATGTTTATATAACATATATTATTAAAATCTGCGTCTTGCTTTTACCAAAACTTCCATGGCTTTCCTAGAAATATTTTAAAATCATACACACATAAATTATATTCACTCAGTATTGTCTTTGCCCTCTTCTTTAAGGACTAGATTTTTCCAATACAGTTATAGACTTTTAGATTGTAATATTCACAAGTTAGGCATAATTTAGAGCCAATTTGAACCTGTTCATATAAGATCAAGCATTATTACCTGTAGGATTTTAAAAATTTTTTATTATACATATAATTTTTCCCTTAAACACAATATTATTCACTCACAATACCCAAAGCATAATTCATAATTTTGTTATTGTTCTCTACCAAAAGCCCAGCATTACACATTATTTAAGACCAGCCTTCTGAGCTGTACAGGTAAAATAGGCCCAGCCTTAAATGCACTGCTGAGATTGAGAAGGAAGCGGCAGCCACTGCTCCTGGACTCTTCTGTTCACGGACTTCACTGTTATTCAGTGATGTGAAAAATTTCTCTGCATTGGATTATTTTTTTGGTGATTTTTCTTTGAGACAGGGTTTTACTTTGTAGTCCCACCTGGCTTGGAACTCAAAGCTCCTCCCGCCTTTGCCTCCCAGATGCAGGGATCACAGGCATGTGCCACCATGCTTCATCTCGACTGGCTTCTTTCAAGTAAGCTCAGTTATACAACTGACATTAATATGGATTCTCATCAAGAATGTTAACCTAAACCCACGAAACCCAGTCAGTGATATTAGTGACAGAACCATTGTGTCTCTCTGTGTGTTCATGTGAGTGTGTGCATATGTGCACTCAGGAATCTGTACATATATGAAGGTGCACACACATGGGGGCCAGGGTCAACTCTAGATGTTTGACAATATTGCTTTCAATTGTGTAATTTGAAGCAAGGCCTCCTCCTGGACTTGGAGCTCATTGATTTGCTGAGGTTGGCCATCCAATAAGCTCCGGGAGCCTCCCAGGTCCAATAAGCTCCGGGAGCCTCCCAGGACTGACATTTCCATTCGAGGGAGCATTGATGTGCTGCTGTTCCTACTGCACGGGTGTTGGAGATCTGAAATCAGATTTTCCTGTTTCTCTTGCAGGCATTTTACTGACTGAGCTATCTTCCCAGCCCCCAATACAATCACTTATACAGCTTAGGTTCTCTCTCTTCCAGCTCCTCTACCACCAAAGATTGTTCATATCTTGCCCAGGATGATCATGGATTCTTGGACTCAAGATAAATATAAGCCACATGTTGATATTAAACTTTAATTTCACTACTAATAAAACATTTATATGTGATGTCCATAGGAATATATAAAGATAATGTATTTATTGTTGATTAGATTAAAAGTTTGGCATGCCATAGAATTAGATATGAAAATAATTAGATCATGAAAATAATATATTGATACATGCTACAATATGGATGTCACATAAGACACCTCTGCCCACTGAGAAATGTCAACCATTAAGTCCACCAATAATCCACTTCTCTTCATAAAATGTTCACAAGAGGAACTGCAGCTAGAGAGCCAGTAGATTAGTATTTATGGTGAAGAAGAAGGAAATATGAAGGTAATGTAGTGACTACCAATGGTTATAACACACTGACTGCTGTGTTTGGATGGAGAACATGTTCTGATAGGGACTTTCATGTAAGTGAAAACCATTTAACTGTGAGCTCTACAGGTGGATTATCGCTGAGCAAGGAGGTTACTATAAATTGCATTAGGAATTTTAATCCAACTTATTTAGCATATTCATAGTTATTTTTTTGTTTGTTTTTGTTTTTTGTTTTTGTTTTTTCGAGACAGGGTTTCTCTGTGTAGCCCTGGCTGTCCTGGAACCAGAAATTCACTACTAATAATGGCCCAGCTTGTACAGGAACATGGATTCTATACCAGCAGTGCAAAACAAGAAAAATAAGAATGAAGAGGTAGGGTGGGGGGATAGAAAAAAAATATGCTTTGGATTCTGAAACATATAGGATTGAACAAGAGTGACCGTAACAACACTAAGGCCGTGCAAACATTATAAAGAACAATTCAAGTACAGTGAGGTACACCACATGTCTTTAGAAAGATGACAGGAAAACCAAGAGCCATTAGAAATCAGCTGATGAGAAAGAGCAGAGAGTACCATCAAAGAGGATTTTAGGATGGAGAGGGTACAGAAGTGGTCATGCAATAATGGGTCAGAGATGTGACTGTGGGGTGGCAACCCCATCCCTCACTTGATGTCCTGTCTTCCTGCTGTCATAGCATTTCTTGTTGGTTTTCTCTTAAGTGAAACAGATACAAGCTGCTGCTCAGAGCTCTCATGCTGGCCAGGTTCTTCAGACTAAACTGCTCTGTTTTAACACCGTATAATGATGTGGCTGGAGACTGTCCAATTACTGTATAGTGCTTAGAAGTTGTTTTTACCTGGTTTGGGTTGTCTTCTGTTTCTTTTCTTTTTTAAACAACTAATTTAAGGGCTGTCTGTGGATCTTCTTTGGACATCCAATAGAATTCTGGGGTGAACCCATCTGGGCGGGGCTTCTTTGTAGAAGGCTTCATCATTGCTTCCAGATCCGTATTTGTTAGGAGGCAGTGTAACCTGTGGCCTATTTTAGAGATGCCTCCATGGGCTGTGAAGTAAATATCAGATCTATTTGATGTACACTGTCATTTAATTCTATTGTTCCTGTTTAATTTTTTTGTAGATGTCCTGTCTCCTGGAGGAAGTGGTGTTTTGAGTGGAGCTGACCTTTGTCTTTAAGGACAGTGGTATGCATTTTATGAAACTGTGTGTATGCCAGAATTCAGTGCATTTATGGTCAAAATTGTGATGTATTCTTAGTTAATTGTTCCAGTGATAAAAATGAAGAGTACCTTATATCTTCTGCTTTGTTTTAGTTTGAAGATATTTGCCAGACATCAGAACAGCAACCTCTGCTTGCTTCTTGATCACATCTGTTGGAGGCGAGTTTGTTGTAGACAACAGATGGAGTTTCTTAGTCCACTCAACTACCCTGTGTGTTTTGATTAGGGAGTTGAGGCCATTCATAATTCCTGTTATTATTCTTAGGTGTATTGGTCACTGGTATTGTGCTGAGCTTTTATTGTGTTTGTTTGTTTCTGTTGTATCCTTAGTAGATTTTGTGGTTCAGTAACTGTAGCTTCATTGGTGTTTTCTATCTTCTCTGGCTATGCTTATTTCTCTCCTAAGTGCACCGTCTTGCTTCCAGTCTTCTCTGTAGGGCCATGTTCTGTGGCCATGAATTGTCACGCTGCTTACATCATGGTGGTTTTCTTTCCCTTCAACTAGGGTGCATGGTCTTTCTGGGGATGTAGTCTAGGTTGGCACTCATGGTCTTTGAGAACTTGAAGTGCACTGTTAAAGAATTTTCTTTCTGGCTTTTAAAGTTTCCATTTTGAAACTCTACACATACAGACAGTGCAGGGCAGTTGCCCATATAGATGGTGCTATGATTAAGAGCAAAGGGTGCTCTACGGAGGATTCTCCTTCAGTTCCAGGCCTCCACAGATGGGTTTGCCTCACATCCACTGTTAAGTCCAGTCCCCGGGAATCAGGGGCCCTCTTCTGGCTTTCATGCAGATAAAACACTCATATACATAAAATAAAAACAAAAAAGATCTTTATATCACTTCCTCAAATGAAATGAAGTCTCCCCTGATTTTTTAACACTTATTGGGCTTCTCAGCTATAAGTAATCTGAAGTTAGGAACTGACTTAAAGACACCACTCCTGTGTGTGCTCTGTGGTGTTAAGACAGTTCTAACTTCATGTAAAATGATTCCCTGAATTCTTTACATTGACAGTCTTCTCCTCTATTGTCTTAGAAGCAGAGTGAGATTCCCCTTAAAGTTAAAACTCTTTTGTGTGTTCTTTATAACTGCGTGCTTTCTAACACACAAGCTCATTGACAGAGACAGAGCTTTGACTTGCAGTAGAAGGCTTTCCTGCACTCTTTTCATTCGTATCATTTCTCAACTGCACGTATTCTCTGATGCAGGTCATTTCAACGTGGGGGTCAAAACTTCCCTGCAGGCTCTACTTGCACAGGGCTTCCCCCCTGTATGTGTCCTTTGAGAAACAGTAAGTTGTTTTTTGTTTGTTTGCTTGTTTGTTTTTTTAATGTATGAGTGCTCTGTCTGTTTATCTATATGCCAGAAGAGGGCATCAGATCCCATTACAGATGGTTGTGAACCACCATGCGGTTGCTGGGAATTGAACTCAGGATTTCTGGAAAAGCAGACAGTGCTCTTAACCACTGAGCTGTCTCTCCAGCCCGATAAGCAGTAAGTTTTCACTTGTATCTGAATGCCTTCCTGCATTCTGTCTTCATACAGATTCTAATCAGAAATGACGACTCTGGTGCACACTGAGTTATGCCCTGAATTCCTCACATGACTATAAGGCTTAGAACCTGTAAGGGATCCCTCATGCCATGGAAGTTGTGGCTTGCAATAGAAAGCTTTCCTATAGTCTTTATATCCAAAGGTCATGTGTGTGCGCTCTGATGTACAATGAATTCTTACTGGGCAGAAAGCTTTCTATATTCCTTAGTCATAGAGTTTCTCCCCTTATGTATTCTCTAATTTAGTTTTGACCTGAGAGAGAAATATTTCCTTCATCCTTACACCTTTACATTAGGGTTCTTCCCTTATGAATTATCTGATGCACAATGAGGTCTGGCTTTGGTAGAAGGCTTTCCTACAGTCGTTACCTTCACAGAGCTCCTCGCCTACGCAGAGTCTGTGGTGTACACATACAGGACTTGTGAAGGAAGGCTTCCCTATATTTCCATATTCATAAGGTTTCTCATCTGTATGAATCCGTTGATGTCAAGCAAAGTCAGACTTTCTCAAGAAAGCTTTGCATTCATATTGTTTATGTCCTGCGTGGCATTTCTGATGTACAGAGCTGTGACTTGCAAGAGAAAAGGTTCCTGCATTCTTCATGTTATTAGGAATTCCAAGCTGTGTGAATTCTCTGATGTACAGTAAGGCACGACATGAAGTTAACAGGTTTCTTGCTTTCTTTATATCCACAGGTTTCTTTCTGCGTGTGTTCTTAGATGAAAGGTGAGGGCTGACTTCAAATTGAATACTTTGTTACGATGTGTACATTCATATACTTCCTGTAATAAGATTTCTGATGGTGAATGGGGGCTGGCTTACTTACAATAGGAAGCACCCGGCTGCCTCTGCGTCTCACGTTCTGGGATTAAACGTGTGTGCAACCACTGCCTGGCTGGACCTTTAGTTCTAACTGGAGACATCAAAATTATTTATATTACTTATCCTCACTGGGCCATTTCCAAACACATATATCCTAATGCTTTCTGAAGCATAATTACTTATTTAAAGATTTCTCAGGATAACTATATTTACACTCTCTTATGTGTTACTTACCCTTTTCTGAGTTATATCTTAAAATGGAACATTATCCCACACATTAAACTTAGTGATTTGATCCTTACATTTTCCATGTTTTGGGCATTAGGTGCTTCCTAATAAAAGGACTTCCAGTCCTGACTGGCTCTACTGGAAGATCTGGAGTATCCGCTTCATTGCTGTGTCAGGAAGATCACTCGGATTTAGATGGACATCCCTCATAAGATATATTGAATAGAACACCACAAATCTGGGGTCCCCTTATAGAGACTAAGATGGTTAGGGTACTAGAGGATTTCCTCAGTCATAAAAAAGCCAAGTTGGGGGATACTGCTCTGGAAATCAACAGGCACAGTTCCAGATATTGCTTTCTTCCCAAGGTACCTTTTTCTTTGTCTTCATACTTCAAATCTACATTTTAGGCCCACTGTACTTTAAAAGGAAAAAAGTCTGATTCTTCTCTGACCTGCATCTCAGCAGACACCCTGTGGAGAGGCCCCACATCCCTGAGGGTTTCCTTCTGTGTATTCAGCTCTGAAAGGCAGTTTGAGAGTTCAGATAAGTGTTTCACCTGTACCAACCATGTCTTCATTTGACATACTGCTTTGTTGATTCCAATATGCCACAAATCTTTCTCTTGATTTTCATGGCTAGCCTCAATCCTGGCATTCACTTTATGAACAGGGAAAATATTAAAAACATCACCACCCTTGAGTCAAGTACAATGCGCCAAATTGTGAAAAGAGTTATGTCAAATTTAAACTCAAATGAATATACAATTCCCTAACAGTGGGTTTGGTTTACTCTTCCCCAGATCTACTTTTTTCCACTCCTTGTAAGAATTCTCTGAGTTCTACGCCACCATAATCCTTGTGTCTTTGATTCACTTTACATTCACTGAATGTAAGGCAACGCTCTGAATGTGTGGGTGATTTCTGTTGGTATTATCAACACAGTTACACAGAATCATTAGGGATCAAGAGCAAGTGTTGAAAGAACATATTAGCAAATGCCTAATTTTAAAAAGAAGGAAGCGTGAGAATTTAGGTACACCGACTAACCAAGAAAACCAACTATGCCAGTGGTTCTCAATCTTCCTAATGATATGACCTTTAACACAGTTCCTCATGTTGTGGTGACCCCCAACCACAACATTATTTTCATTGCTACTTTGTAACTTGTAGTTTTGGTACTGTTATGGATCATAATGTAAATATCTGTATGTTTTCAGTGGTGTCAGGCGACACCTGTGCAAAGGTCATTTGACCCCCAAAGGGGTCCTGACCCCATAGATTGAAAACCACTGGACCTAAGTAGTACATAGGATTGAAGTTTTGATAAATCTAAGAAAATATACTTCAATAGCAGAAACTTGGGGATCTTTTAACACTGAGAACCCTTTCAGAGACATGATAAAACCTATCTTTGTCACAGGACTAGCTGTCTGCAGGGGAGAGTCTGGGTATAAAAAGAGTTCAACGCAATCTGTATATGATGAGCCCTTGCCCCAGACACACTCACTGACCGGACACGCATCCAACTGAGGCTTCTGCTGTGGTCCATGGTCCAAATTGAAGCTCCCACTCAAAGATGAGCTCTGGTTTGGTCATGCAGTGCCCTGCAAGTGGAAGTAGTAGATCAGTTTTGCAAATGTGCTAAGTGAGGTCATCCAGGGATGAATGATGACAGGATACACTCTAAGGACAACACTATCACAAGTGAGACAGAAACTTTCATAAGATAGTTCTTATACTGGAATTTTACCCTCAAGTGGCATTAAACTGCATGATAAATAACCCAAAATAAAGACTTGGAGAATATTTAAGATAATAGATAATAAAAGAGAGCCGGGCGGTGGTGGCGCACGCCTTTAATCCCAGCACTTGGGAGGCAGAGGCAGGTGGATTTCTGAGTTCGAGGCCAGCCTGGTCTACAAAGTGAGTTCCAGGTCAGCCAGAGCTATACAGAGAAACCCTGTCTCGAAAAAAAAAAAAAAAAAAAAAAAAGGAAAAAAAAAAGAAAAAAAAAAGAGAGAAAAAAAATAGATAATAAAAGAGAAAAATACAACCAAGCTGGAGAGAGGACACATGGGACACAGAGAAAGTGGCGAGAATCCGTCAGAAACTTTGCATGGAAAGAGCTCAATTAGAAAAAAAAAAAAAAAGAAAGAAAGAAAAGAAAGAAAGAAAAAGAAAAAGGAAACAAAGCCAGGCATGGTGACAGAAAAGTTTATTTCCAGCAAATGGGAGGAGAAGGCAGGGAGAGCTCTTTGAGTTCAAGGCCACCCTGGCATAGGTAGCAACTTCTAGGCCAATCAGGAGTACATAGTGACCCTGCCTCTAAAGAAAAAAAATGTAAAAAAGGAAAAACAAACCCCAAAGCAACTTAAAAAAGAAAAAAGAGTAAAAACCAAAGAAGGAGATCTCTGAGTGTGAGGCCAGCCTGGTCTACAGAGTGAGTTCCAAGACAGACAGGGATACACAGAGAAATCCTGCCTCAGAAAACAGACACACACACAGCGACAGAGAAAGACAGAGAGAGACAGACAGACAGACAGAGAGAGAACACATAAACATTACAAACTATGTGTGATGGTTAAATGAAAATGGTCCGGCTGGTGAGATGGCTCAGTGGGTAAGAGCACCAGCTTGCTCTTCTGAAGGTCCAGAGTTCAAATCCCAGCAACCACATGGTGGCTCACAACCATCCTCAACGAGATCTGGCTCCCTCTTCTGGAGTATCTGAGGACAGCTACACTGTACTTATATATAATAAATAAATAAAATCTTTAAAAAAAAAAAAAAAGAAAATGGTCACCAGAGGCTCATAGGGAGAGGAGCCATTGTTTTGTTTTGTGTTTTTTTCCCCCAGAGACAGGGTTTCTCTGTATAGCCCTGGCTGTCCTGGAACTCACTTTGTAGACCAGGCTGGCCTCGAACTCAGAAACCCTCCTGCCTCTGCCTCACAAATGCTGGCCGGGCAAGGAGAGGAGCCATTAGAAGGTATATCCTTGTTGCAGTAGGTGTGGCCTTGTCAGAGGAATGTGTTACTAGGGGATAGGCTTTGAGCTTTCAAATGCTCAAGTGAGGCTCATTGTCACTCTATCTTCCTGCTGTCTGCCAATCCAGATGTAGAATTCTTTGCTCCTTCTCTAGCACCATGTCTGCCTGCATGCTGCCATGCTCCTTGCCATGATAATAGACTGCACCTCTGAAACTGTAGGCCAGTCTCAGTTAAATGTTGTTCTTTTTGTTTGTTCGTTTGTTTGTTCATTTGTTTTTGTTTTTTGAGACAGGGTTTCTCTGTATAGCCCTGGCTGTCCTGGAACTCACTCTATAGACCAGGCTGGCCTCGAACTCAGAATTCCACCTGCCTCTGCCTCCTACGTGCTGGGATTAAAGGCGTGTGCCACCACTGCCCGGCTA
This sequence comes from Mus caroli, assembly GCF_978045245.1. Classification (NCBI taxonomy): domain Eukaryota; kingdom Metazoa; phylum Chordata; class Mammalia; order Rodentia; family Muridae; genus Mus; species Mus caroli. The sequence goes on from NW_028227266.1 coordinate 19,284,390, forward strand.
CGTTCTTCTTTCTAAGAGTTGCTGTGGTCATGGTTCTCTTACAGCATTACAACACTAAGACTTTACACACACAGGGTACAGCGGCACGGGGCACAGCGGCACACACCTATGATCTCAGCACTCAGGAAGGAGATGCAGGAGGATCCTGTCTCTGCATCATCCTTGTCTACGTGACAAGTTTGATGGCAGCCTGGGCTACATGAGACACTGTCTTTAAAAAAATATATTAGTTCTGATCATGTGATTCATAGCAGGGGTGTAACATTCGCCATATGGAATTTCACAAGTGTAAGGCACCAGATCTACATGGTAAACAGTAAGGAGGTATATGGAGATCAAAACAGATTCTTAACGGCATTTACAAACTTCAATACTCCATCTTAAAAAATTGTTCTCAATAAATAGATAACAAGATCATACCTGCACACAGTAATGGTTAAGTGCAATAAAAACACAGCCTACAACTTTACGAACGGCAAAGTCCTGAAAGAACTTTAAGGTCTGCAACAAGACAAAGACTTAGCTGGTCCTGCACTGCTCTCCTTGGTTCACCGCCGAGAAGGTTAAGCCCTGAATACAGGGGCAACACACAAAGGATCTTCGAATGAAAAAGGAGACTGTGAAAATGTTTTTATTTGTAGGCCAAATGACTCCATAAAGAGAAGAAGGGGGCAGGAGGCAATGGCACATGCCCCAAGCCTGATGACCTAAGTTCCATTCCTGGAACCCACAGTGGCGACTTCCTCTGACCTCTGTGCACTCTGACACATAGACAGACACAATCAAAATCAATAAGTGAAATAAAGTTTTAAAAAGAGAAAAAAGACTTCAAGGGAAGGGGGAATGGATCAAATCATTCATGTTAAAGAATGCAAAGTTGAAAGACCAATGTTTGTAGATGATAAACCAGTAACAAAATTCCTGGGCTGAAAATGTACAGTTGAACTTGCCTTCCCAGCATGAAATCCTGGATTTGTTCCCTCGCAGCCCAAAAAGCTGAGTACAGGGGCACCCGTGAATAATCCGGCAATGCAGAGGTGGAGGCAGGAGGATATAAATTCAAGGTCCTAGGCCTTCTGCACATGTTAGAGTTGTGCAGCTTGGTCTTCCTGTGGGGCTCCTAACCGAGGGGTGGAGCTGCCTCTGACTCCCTTGCCTGCCCTTAGGACCCTTTTCTTCCTCTGCGTGCTTCATCCAGCTTTAAGAGGAGAGGAGGACCTAGTCTTACTGAAACTTGATGTGCCATGGCTAGTGGATATCCACAGGAGACCTGCGCTTTTCTGAAGAGAAATGGAGGAGTGGATGGGGGAGGGAGAGGGAAAGTGTAGGGGAGAGAAGGGAGGGAAAACTACAGTTGGGATGTAAAAACAAAGTTCAAGGCTTTGCTCAGCTACACAGTAAGTTCAAAGCTAGCCTGGATCACATGAGACCCTAGCTCTAAAAACTCATGCAAAGTTATTAATGCAGTAATTTGGAATATTATCCCATTCACAAGAACTACTAAATTACTTTCAAAATCTTTTATGAAGCTTCAATTTATTTATGTATTCACATCTTATGGAGCTGAAGATTCTAGCTAGCTAGCTATATCTTGCAGTACTGGGGGCTGTACACATTGAGCTGTATCTCCTATCTAACTTTACAGTTTACTAGCTGAAGAATCAAAGACCACTTTCCTGAAAATTCAAGATTAGAGGAAACAGCCTCCATAGGACCCAGAACTCCAGCACAGACAGGAGGGCTGGTATTCCTCTGAAGGCAGCTTAGACTATACAGTGTTTTCAAGGCTATCCTGGATACACAGTGACACCTTATCTCAGGACACACACACACACACACACACACACACACACACACACTAGGGGGTGTGGGAAGGGTATGGGGAGGGAAAGGTAGTTCATGCTCACAGAGGGTAAGAAATTAAATCTAGATATCCATATTGCTCAGAGATTTAAAGATTCAATACTTGTCTTAATATAAAAGATAATCATCACTGTGTCCTACACAGTGTCCTCAACATATGCACTAAAAGCCCCAAACTGTCAACATAATTTGATTGAGAAGAGCACACTTAGGCTACGCGGTGATGCCTGCCTTTAATCCTAGCACTCAGCTGGATCTCTGTGAATTTAAGCCCAACCTGTCCCACAGAACAAATTCCAAGCTACCTAGGGCCACATAGTGAGGCCTGTCTCCAAAACCACCACCACACCAAAACATCCTTGTAAGAACTGGCATCAAACTACAGGACCACAGTGTGCTGTGTCTGCAGGGCGACAGCACAGTAAAGGTCACGGCCACCAGTGGAAGAGAATGAGCGTCCCCACAACAAAAGCACGCACACTCGGGGTTATACTTCGGATCTGAATGACACTCCAAACTCCAGGTGCAACAGTCTTGGTCAATAATCTATTCAACTGTCTTTGGACAGAGCCCAGTGTCAGAAAATAAGGTCATTAGGGACATGTCCTAGAAGGGCTACTGGAGTGTCCTCACCACCCCACCCCTTCCTGCTTGCTGGCTGCAGTGAGGTAACCAGTTTTCATACATACGCACCCCACAAACACAGAGTTCCTGGCTGCAGTGAGGTAGCCAGCTAGGCTCTATGTCCCTTCTCACTACAGAGACGGTGTGACATGATCAGGTAACCACTCACTGAACGCTCTGCAAACCACGAGTCGCCCTAACCTCTCAGGAGATGATGCGGGTAGTGCACCCCATAATCACATTGCACAGACAGCAGGGACCTAGACTAGCCCAAGTATGCAGGCTATAGATTTCCCTCCCTGGAGGTGGGAGCCAGACCAACAAACTCACCATTTCCAGCTTCCAGGGAAAGAGTTCCTCCCTTGGGCCTTCTGGAATTAGTATGTCAAGAGGATTTCCCAGGAAAACTCAAGTCTACATCTGCAAAACAATCAAGGTTACCTGATTTTTAATGGAGGTGTTGTAATACAGAACTAAGACTGCATTGGCAACTTTACAGCTTTATTCTACTTGAGCTTCAGCTGACTAGACTTCGTCGGACTCCAGAGGAAGGGGTCCTGCAGGGGCGGGGGGCGGGGGGGGGGGGGAGGGGTGGGGGCTTCCTTTCTCTTCCCATTTGCCCTTAAGGTTTCTTCTTTCTATCCGGTCCATCTTTGCCTTCATTCTTCACATCTCCTCAAACCTGAGTCCTCCCTCAGAGCTGATCTTCAGGATCAGATCTCTTTTCAGTTGTCCCATCCTCAAACCCCTTTCCATCAACTCTTTCTTAGATTGAGGCATCCTCTCCCTCAGACCCTTACTTCCTCCCTCAGGCCCTGGCCTCCTCCCTCAGGCTCTGGCCCCCTCCCTCAGATTGTCACCTCCTCCCTCAGGTCCTGGCTTCCACCCTCAGGCCCTCACCTCCTCCCTCAGGCCCTTATTTCCTCCATCACACCCTGCCTTCCTCCATCACACCCTTTCTCAGGCCTACATCCCTCCTACAGGCTCCTCAGTTCCTCATTCAGCCTCTGAGACTATAGGGGTATTGGCAAACACTGTCTCTCCCATCCCTTTGGGAGTCTCTTTGAGTCTAGTAGACACCAACTTCTGATTTCTATGACTACCCTGGCTGACCAGTGACAGGCACTGAGGAAGTCATTCATACTTAGAACCATTCCCTGGTCTCAACTTACCATTCAGTAAAATGTCCAGAGAGCCCCTATCCCATCTCTACTTAGGGTTGAGAGTCTCAGCAGGGAGAGCTATTGGCTCTAAGCTTCATAGAACAGCCAACAGAGAAATGCCAACAGAGGTGGGGAGAGAAAGACGGCCAGGGAAGCAGAGCGCTGGTTCATGTGCTCAGGGCGCTGGATAGGACTGCCATAGCTGTGGGCAGCCAGGGCTACAGTGTGAGAAGCTGTGTCAAAGGGAGTGGGGAGGGGGAGGAAGGGATCAACGGAAATAAAGGCCCCAGGGCCCAATAACATGACAAGCCCAAGGTCCACTTCAGGGTCTCCCTGATCGGGAGATCTATCCTCCCCTCTTCCTGCCAGGCGGCTTTCTGCTTCAAGAGATGCTTGTTGTCACCCCTGCAGAGGTGACAGGTTTACCTTTCTCTATTTCTCGGTCCCTAGGTCTTCAATTCTTTTTTTGCCTCTGGGAAGAAACCTGGACACCTAGATTCTCAGCCCAAGGCATTGACATTCCTGTTCTGTGGGGGCTGGGTTGGCGACAGCGCACTTCCCTAATATGCATTTCCTAGGTTCCATCACAGAGAAGGTAAGTATTCAGGTCCAACCCATGCCGTAGAGAACGGGACCCAAGAAAATACATGCCCTGAGGGGAAGAGGTGAGAAATCAAGGAACTCGCGTCTAAAATCAGTACAGTTAAATACTAAATACTAAAATCAGTACAGTTAAGCACATCCTTCAGTGCGATCCTGAAATTCATAAACAAGCCACAGAGCAAGGGGCATACAGGGCTGAAGGGCTGGGTCGTGCAGAGTCGCGGGGCCAGGATAATCCTGGGGCAACCCTTCACTGGGGCCAGGTAACCTGGGGGGTCGGTTGCTGGCACTGTCCAGCTGACACAAGTCCTTTCAGAACAGCTGGTTGCAAGAATGTGCCGCAAGCCCCAAACCCTGCGGGGGACTTTGGTCCAAGGACCGTGACCTGCACTCCAGTATCCCAGCCAGGGAGAGCACAGCGGCGGGACTCGAGTCCCCACGCGAGGACCAGGGACGCAACGGGACACCCGGGGAGCCCAGCCCCCACCCCACAGCTGGGGTGCGGAGGGCTCGGGCTTGGGACTCTGCAGCCGCCGGCTCCGCGGGGACGCCGCGCTCACCATGGCGGAGTCGAGACACCCCGCGTCCTCGCTGCGCGGCGCAGACCCGTGCCGGTACCGACAGAGTCCCCCGAACCTGGGACACCGGCTCCAGATCCCAAGATGGTGGTATGCTGTCACGTCAGAGACAAAGGCAGGACCGCCAAAGCCCGCCCCCTTCCCTTCGTCTGTGCGCCCGATTGCACGTTTCTCACCCCGGCGCCTTCGATTGGACAGGGTTTCAGTTCTCATCGGCTCAGACCTGACTGACAGAAGCTGGCACCAATCCATGAGCAAGCCAACTTTATTCCCACCGTTTAAAAATGACAACTTCTCGATCCGCAGGTATCCTGAGGTATGGCATCCTGTGCAAGAGCCCACCGCCACCTGAACGCTTGCATTTAGCCTTGTACAAAGGGCGGAGATATCGTCCTAGGGTCTGGATCGAGTTCATCTCCTTTGCCAATTAAAGAAGTGAGACAGGACCAGCACCGCAGGTAGCAACAGGAAAATAATCTGGCCGGGCAGTGGTGGCGCACGCCTTTAATCCCAGCACTTGGGAGGCAGAGGCAGGCGGATTTCTGAGTTCGAGGCCAGCCTGGTCTACAGAGTGAATTCCAGGACAGCCAGGGCTACAAAAAGAAACCCTGTGTCAAAAAACCAAACCAAAGCAAGAAACAAACAAACAAACAAAACACTCGGTTGGCCCCGGATAGCCGGGTCCCCGTCCGTCCCCGCTCGGCGGGGTCTCCCCCCGCCGGGCGTCGGGATCGGGGTCCGGTGCGGAGAGCCGTTCGTCTTGGGAAACGGGGTGCGGCCGGAAAGGGGGCCGCCCTCTCGCCCCTCACGCTGAACGCACGTTCGTGTGGAACCTGGCGCTAAACCATTCGTAGACGACCTGCTTCTAGGTCGGGGTTTCGTACGTAGCAGAGCAGCTCCCTCGCTGCGATCTATTGAAAGTCAGCCCTCGACACAAGGGTTTAAAAAAAAAAACAAACAAACAAACAAACAAAAAACCACAAAACCCTCAGACACAGTAGGTAGCAGCAACAGGTATCAAATTTTAATAAAAGTTAAAAAGCACCACCGGGTGGCGGCGGCACATGTCTTTAATCCTATCACTCAGGAGGCAGAGGCAGGCAGATTTATCAATTCGAGGCCAGCCTGGCCTATATAGTGTTCTAAGAGCCAGGGATACACAGAGAGATCCTGTCTCTAAAAAACAAACAAACAAATAAAGCACACAAACATAGCCAGGCACATCCAGACCGAAGCAGAAAAAGGACAACACTTTTTCCCCATGGGTCTTGAAATATTTTGGTGGCCAACCATGAGTCCCCCTTTCCCTGGTTTAGGATTGGTCAGTTTAGACAAAGAAGAGTATCTGATAGGCCCATAGCTGTAGGTAAACAAATCCCTGTCTGGCCTTGAGCATCCAGAAGTGGGTCAGTGCAGCTAGAGTAGAGGGGAGGGGGGGCTGGGAGGGGTGAGGAAGAAGCCAGAAATTTGCCATTTTTGTTCTTTAAGGTCCCCTTTTCTGTCTGCCTGCCTGTCAGAGATGTGTCTAGTTCCTGATCCCTTGGTTATATCATATTATGAGTTATTTTTAGGTATATCTTACACAAATGGGAAGAATTCGACCAGCTTTATAAATTCCATGCACATTTTTTCCAACTTTGCTCTTTTGAGGCGAAAAGCTGAGCTTTGAAATGGGCAGCAATCCCCTAAAGTCCCAGTGTCTGATACAAATAAAGTGGGGGACAAATTATAAAATGTCGCCGGGCGTGGTGGTGCACGCCTTTAACCCAGCACTTGGGAGGCAGAGGCAGGTGGATTTCTGAGTTCGAGGCCAGCCTGGTCTACAAAATGAGTTCCAGGACAGCCAGGGCTATACAGAGAAACCCTGTCTCGAAAAAACATTAAAATATATATATATATATATAAAATGTCTTAAAGTGAGGTTCTCCTCCTTCCCCTGATGGCCTGTCCCCAGCCTTCATATTAGATATGTCCTCAGAAATCTAAATCTAAATGTTGTAATATTCACATAAAGAAATCAAAAGTAATGAAATAGATTATAAAAACAACCATTCAAAAAGCCATGATATGTTTTCATTTCTCGTGGTGGGAAAAATTGAAACATGAATTAATCCCACATGGATACAGATTGTTTCCATTCCCGACTATTTGTAGACATTGTATGCTTTCCAACACCAACAAAATTGGGTTTGAAACTTCTTTTTATGAATGCAAATGGCATTACTACAGATGATGTTTATTGGGGATGGGATTTTGTCTTGAAGCAATACAGGCAAACACAGGGGTGTGCCTTGAATTTGTTTTAAGTTTTGTTTTGTTTTGTTTTTTAATCTATGCAGTATTGTTTTCTACCACACAGAACTGAGAGGCTGTAATTGAAAGACCAGGAAAAAATCCTGACCCCCTAGCAAACAGAGTAGAGCCAAGAATGTAGGTTAGCCAGTTCAGTGACTCTGTTCCAGGAACGTGACTAACCACAGAACAGGTGATTACACCAGCCGGTTCAGAGACCCTGTTCCGGAACCTGGCTGACCACAAAAGTTAGATTAAAATCCTGAGAACAATCTTGAGAAGCAGGGGGTTTCCCCTTGTGAGTTTTCCTAGTATTTTTGGTATTTTCCAATGACGCACTCCCTAACTCCTTGCATTGTGGTTTCTTCCTTTAAATACCCCCTCTCCCAGCCACACGGGGTCGAACTCCTCTACCCATGTGGGGGATATGAGTCTCGGCCCCAGTGCACTGGTTCCTGTCAATAAACCTCGTGTGATTGCAGCAAGGACAGTCTCTCGTGAATTCTGGGGGGAGCCGCGTACGTCATCCTGAGCCTTGAGTGAGGGTCCCCCCCCTTTGGGGGTCTTTCATAATGAGCAAAGGCATACAGCACACAAAGATGCCACACACTGAGCTTCCTAGATGCCGAAACTCATGCTTCTAACGCCCAAATCTACAGTAAACGCTAATAGGACATTTTAAAACAATACAGACTCAAATTACAATAGGTCAATAACCAAAATATCACATGAGGACAAGATCCCTCTCTGGATATCTCCCCCTACCCTTTCTTTATAGTTTCCTTCTGGTCATTCCAGATTCTTACAGAAAAGAAATCAATGCCATATCTGATAAGAGGCAAAAATACTCTCCCTATGGAAAAAAAAAGTTAAAGTCATCAGTTAAGGAAACTTATGGGCTCTGACCCTCACCAGAAAACATAGTCCTCACTGAATAAGGTGAGTCTGGAACTGGTTTGAACATGCTATTCCAATCCCCATTAACGTTGGGGCCTTGTTCCTTGCCAAGCTGAGCAGTGAATTTGCTGATTCTCAGACAAATGCAAAAAGAATTTATCAAGATGTGGAGTGAGAGCCAGGTGAGTGTGCCTAGTCCAGTGGGCTCCACTTCTCAGGCCACTTGGGAGGGAGCACAGGATACAGGGAATCACTAATCTAAGAGGCTTCTCCTCTCCTTGAAGTCATTCAAGAGTGGATGAAAGGTGGAATTGCCAGAGGGCTCTCTGTGAGGAGGCATAAGTGCTTTGTGAGGTGTCTAATCCTCTTCTTTTTGCTGCATAGATGAGTAACCACGTTATCTTCAACAAAGGCTGTACCCTGGCTTCAAAAAACACATGATATTTATCTGCATTTTGAACCTGGCCCAATTACAAATTGTGATGTATAAAATGACCTGTGGTGAAGCTGGAGAGATGTGGGCTCAGCAGTTAAGAACACCTGTTACTAAGCGGAAAATCTTGATTTGAATCCCAGCACTTACATGGCAGATCAAAGACCATCCAATTCCAGGGTATCCAACACATTCTCTGACCTCTGAGGTAAGCAGGCATGTATATAGTGTACATACCTGCATGCTAGCAAACCACAAAATAAATAAAATAAAAACTAAATCCCCTGCAGGAAAAAAAAAATCAATCATAATATTACAGTGTCTTACGACTTTTTATTTTTTTTCTTTATGGAGGAGGGCCATTGGCTTAGATTTTTCATACTCTGCCTACGGGTTCCTAAATACTTTCTAGCCCACCACTCAACAGAGGTAGTGAAAGATCCACAAAGTGAGGACTCCCCCGCGTTCTGACTCAGGAGAGGCAACACTTTAAATCACTCACAAGAAACGGCCTTGATAGCCTTTATGCAGGCAGACTGCAGGAGTCCGAATTCCGGTGCTGCCCCAAGGTGAACGAATTCTATTCCCATCTACCTCAGAGTTCCTGAGACCCTGGCGACTAAGCTGGAGGCTCTGCTGGGTGCGGCTGCCTGCTTCTCTTCCAGATGGAGCCTCTCGCGCCCCGCTGGACCCTTGTCACGTTCCAGCTATCTTTACCCAATGATTTACTTTTAGTAAGGGGTATTCATGGTGAAAATATGCACGGCCAGCTGTCGGAGTGCACTATATGGTCACCAAGTCAAGTAACCCTTATATTTTTCTTTATATATAATTTTACGAATGTAACCCCTGCCACTGAGACCAAAATGGAAGAGCAGGGTCGGCGGCATTTTAAAAAAGGGGCTGAGGTGAGGGAGAACAATTAATTTTAATGAATGACTTTGGAGTTTATACAAAATGACCTTAGCTCGCTTCAGGGAATGCTTCTCCCAAGATGTTAAGACTCTGCTGGGAGGCGTCTGAGCCGCCTCCCGAATTAACTTTATGGGAGGCTACCAACAGCAAGACTGGAAAATCTGATTGGCATTTTTTTTTTCTTTCACATTCCTTTAGAAAACTCTTTGTTTGAATGCTAATGGGATACTTAAGATACTATTCTGTACCGCAGCCCAAGATGGAAGAAGCCATGCTCCAAAGCTGAGGTGGGAGCTCCTCCCAAACTTCCTTTCTGTCTGGTGGCTCACAGGACAATACAGATTTTGTGGTTTTTTTAACCCAGGCCCTAGGCTCCAAGAGTGTTGGGAGAAGATAGTTGAAATGTCTTTTCTTTTTGTTATTTTCTAAAAGACTGGGTCTCATAGCCCAGGCTGTACCTGAACTTGCTATGTCACTAAAGATGACCTTGAATTTCTGATCCTCTTGCCCCATTTCCAAGTGCTAAGGTTACAGGCCTTGCCCACCACGCCCACTCATTAGGTGCTTGGAATTGAAATCAAGTGCCTGCCAGGCCACTCAACAGAGATAGGCCTCCCTCTTTTTTGTGGGGGAGGAAATGTGGGGTCTTATTCTGTAGCCAAGGCTGGCCTACTGCTTGAGCCCAAATGTTGAGACTACATGTAGAAGGCTCCTGCCCTGTTCTGGTGGGATTCTCTGCAGCTATGTTGCCTCAGGCAGGCTGTGGTCCTACCTGACACCTATTACCTGTTTCTTCAGCCAGCTAGCTTCCTTTCCTGCGCCCAGGGACAAGACTGAATCTTTGGAACTTTGTTACCAGAATGGGTTTGATGTTTCTGCTCTGTATCTGCCCCTGTTACCGAGTCGGTCTGTAGTTACTACAGGTGTCGACCCAGAGATAGTATGTGCTATGCACAGTGGATGTTCCATCCAGGAGAAGCATTCAATAATGTATAGACAGCCCATGGACTGATGGGAATGATTGGGAGAGATATTAAAATGACAAACGTGTCTGGAAAAAAAAAAAGAAATGGCCTTGATGCAAACCGCAAGAGGACTTTTTATTCAAAGAGCACTCTGGGGCCTACAGTTGTACATCACACAGGGGTAGAGGACCCTGAGTAGCTGAGAAAGAGGGTATTTAAAGGAAAAAACCCACAACCCAAGGGGGTAGGGAGGACGTTATTGGAAAATACCGAGAATACCAGTGAAAAATCACAAGGAGGTACTAAAAATCACAAGTGGAGACTCCCTGCGTCTCAAGATTGTTCTCAAGATTTTAATCTTGAGAACTTTTGTGGTCAGCCAGGTCCTGGAACAAGGTCACTGAACTGGCTTGTGTAATTACCTGTTCTGTGGTCAGCCAGTTCTCAGAAACAGCTGCTTCAGGGACCAACTATTTTTCTTTCTTGGCTCCAACTTGGTCTAGGGGGCCAAACTTAAATTTTCTACCTTAAAGTAGTAGAAAGGAAAGGTTGACAGGACAAAGGGGGATGTGGGCCTGTTTAGAAATAGTTCTTTTGAGCAATTTCATCCTTTGTTGTCAGGACATCAGCAGTTCAGTTAACAGGAATCAGCAGCAGTCGCTAGATCCAAAAGAAAATGCAAGGCTCTGGCAAATGGCTGGAGTCCAGGGAAGCCCTAAGGAGCTGCTGGATTATCACGAGAATTTCTTTGGTGCCCTTTTCTCTATGAAATCAAGACAAACAATGATCAGCAATGAAGGCAAGGTGAACCAGTGCCACAGTATCTTCAGCAAAACCCAGGGTCGGCAAAGACCAACAAAGAACAGCCAAGAGTGGCAAGGTGAACCAATGCCACGGTGGTGTCCACTGGCTGCTGGGTTATACTTATACCCTTTCCAAACATCACGTGTCCTCTCAAGTACCCACTCCAGTAAAACACCACAGGAAACTTCCAGAAAAAAATGCCACATGTCTGGACTCAGCAAAACATTCTCTCCTGTGTATGGTTCAGCAAAGCATCCTATCATAAGACAGTTTCCAGAAAAGCATCTCATGACACAACTGAGTTGCCAACGAAACCATAAGTTTCCACTTCCAAGGGCACTTGCATATTTGTGCCCTTCCCTAGCCTTGAGTGGGCTAAATCAGATCTTGTTTTGCCACTGTCGTCTAGCTCAGCTAAGGAGGAGTCTTCTGACCTGGGTGAATCAATTGTCCTGTCACATCTACAGCTTCCTGCAAGACACCACTGCCCACTGAGCAGCTGAGCTTGCTTTCCTGAGGAGATACTAGCAACGTGGGGGATGGGTCCCCCCCTCCTTTAAATTCAGACTTAAGAATTAAACAGTGGGCCTTGATCAGAAACTTTGTCTTGGTCTCATTCCTCTCTTGTCCATCCTTCCCATCCACCACCCCCAGCTCTCCTTCCAGGTACCCATTTCTCCATGGCCGCTAGCCCCTACACTTATTAAATTCCTTAGAACGGCTTTTAACCCGACAGGCATCCTCAAGTCTAATCAGGAGGATCTCAAGTTAGGCATAGGAAATGACATGGTGCTCCTACCTGTTGCTTGATTTTCCTTGACCCTCTGCTACATTTGCATGATTCTATCAACTTAAAAGAAGCAAAGGATGACCTTTTAAAATAAATCAAATGTTCTCACTCACATGTCCTTTTCTTGTTTCTGGGGCACTGACCACCCAGTGTGGGGTCTCCTTCCGTGGGAGAATCAGGGTCTCAGTACTCAGGTAGGTAAGGATTTGGCACAGTGACAGACAGACACAAACACAAGAGAGGTTTGAAGCTGCTGCTGTTTGCTTTACTTTCGGCTGAGGTTATGTACACTCTAATCAGGAACGCAGGTTTTGGCTACGGGCCGCCACATGGAACATCTCATACCCCAAAGATAAACATCAATAATCCATCTTGAAACCAGAAGAATAAAACAGGAAGCAGCTCTGAGACTCATCGTGAAACCCAGACAGTGGTTGCTGGACCCAGGCTGAGGTCGGCCTAGGCTTAGAACTCCGCCAGCCGAGGCTTACATAATGCAGTCAAAAGTTTAACTTTAACTTATACCAACTTCACAATTCTATAGTCCTTCTGGTCAGCTTGGAAATTTTGTGACTGCTGCTATAAAACTCTCTTTAGAGAACAGGCTCTTATAATTTTCCCAAAATCTCTGTATTTGCCTTGTGATTGCTCTCTGACCTCTCTTTGTCATCACGCACCAAGGAGGCCTTGCTCTGGCAAGTCACTCCATAAAATTTAAGGTATAGTATAAAATGCTCTCTCCATTAATATTTACCCATCTATCTCCATTCTCATCACAGGCCCCTGTATAAGGTAAAGGTCCTGCAGTTGTTCTTAACTTACAGGGTCCCCTTTACATAGGAGGGGCCCACCATCGGCCTCTAATTAAATACTGCTTCCTTCCACCAACTATTCTTACAGGAATGCCTAGCTCATTCTTAATAAGCTCTTGCTCATCCTGAATGGGACTTCTAGGCCCCCTTAAAGCTTGAACTCTATGACTATCAACAACATCTGGATTTTCTACAAATGATTCCTGTTGCTGCAATGCATTAATCACATCCCCAAATGTTTCATCCTTGATCAATCAAGGTAGTAATGATTTTATCAAAATCAGCAATAAGGACCAAGAAGGCCATGAGGAAGAAGGAAGGAACACACATCACCCCACCACAAATAGCCATTGCTGAGCCTGTGCAAATGTTATGGGCTCCATGCCAGTGACTTCCGGGAGCCTGGGTTCCGGGGAACTGGTGTCTCAGGGCTGAACATACTTTGTGCACTTTGTGCTGCATGTCATACAGACTCCACCAGAGTTGGTGTGGCATTTCTGCATAAAAAGAAAATAATAATCACACTGAAAGAGGAAAGGAACATTTTCTGTTATTTGTCAATTTTTTAACAGCATATTTTAACTTAATGAATCCAAATAAAAATGAAGTTTGCCTGGGGACTTTGAGCAAACACAAGCCGTGTGTGTGTGTGTGTGTGTGTGTGTGTGTGTGTGTGTGTGAGACCTTATTTATGTTATGATTGAAATTTGTATTCAGATCTTTTAGTAGGATGGTTTAAACTGTTTAGCTTTTTATTAGAGCTTTATGTAAATGCCATACAACAGCTAAGTTTTAAAACATGACTTTTAAAACATGACATAATGGTGGTGTAACTGACCAAGTATGGTATTCAATAGCTGTCAAGGCCTCTGACAATGGGGAGAAAAGAAATTCAAAGGTTATTTTGGCCTACACGCCTTCCAAGGTCAACTGAATTCCTTGGAACTACAGGAGACTTCTCAGACATTTATACCAGTCTGGTGAGTCACCTCTCCTCTTGACGTGAAAAGCCTTGGAGACCCAGTGGTCAGAGTGTAACCGGTTTATGTTCTGCAAGGAGCAGGTGATCACTGAGAGAGCCTCCCTCTCTGCTTCCTGGGACGCACCAGAGCTCGTGTGTTCGTGTGTATATGTATAGAGAGACTTTGACAGCAATCAACTTCCAGGCGATTTTGTTTTAACATTTTTTTTTTTTTTTTTTTTTTTGGTTTTTTGAGACAGGGTTTCTCTGTGTAGCCCTGGCTGTCCTGGCACTCACTTTGTAGACCAGGCTGGCCTCGAACTCAGAAATCCGCCTGCCTCTGCCTCCCGAGTGCTGGGATTAAAGGCGTGCGCCACCACGCCCGGCTGTTTTAACATTTTTTAATGTTAGTTCTCCCTCTCCGTATTCTCTCAACTGCCCTGCCCTCCTAACCCTTTGCCATTAAACAAACCTTCCTATACCATCATTCCCCCTTAACCCTTTTTACCCCTTCGTTATATCATCCTTTCCTTGATATCGCCCCCTTGGCCAATGACTAACTTCCTATCCTCCATTTGGCTATACCAAACTGAACACATATTTGAAGATTCAAATCTACGAATGAGAGAAAACATATAGTGTTTGGTTTCCTAGGTCTTGCTTACCTCATTAAGAATGAAGGTTTCAAACTCCACTCATTTGCCTCTAAATTTCATTTTTATTTTTAATTTTTTAAGTATTTTTTATGTGAATCAGTTTTGCCTTCTCTCCCTGTTCTTTTGTGATTCCATATAAACTTCATCCAGTTCTTTTATATATTCCAGTAAGATAGGATAAAGACTTTTAACGTATGCCCTGATGACCCTCTGCATTTCCTTGTGTCTGTTGTAATGTCTCCCTGTTATCTATAATTTTATGAATTTAGGTCCTCTCTTCCTTTTGTGTAATTTGGCTAAATGTTGGGGCCAGCCTGCGGCTCTCATGTTCGGGTTTGAGCCTGGGAGGCAAACTGGAGCTGAAAGAAAAGAGGGAACCTAGGCGGGTCGAGAAATAATGGAACCAAGACATGCTAGTCTGCTCAAGGTTCAAATGTTTAATGGCAGATGAGCTTTATAAAGGATGGGGGAGGCCCATTCCAGCCAATTCATCCTTGGAGCCCAGCTGCAGGTGACCACGTGCAGGATAGGGTGTAGTCTCCGGAATAGCTAGGTGGACTCCCAGCAGGTAGCAGCGACAGTGGCTGAGCAATAGAGTGACCTAGGGAGGCAGGCTCCACCCTAGGTAATCTCCTTAGTGGCAGGAAAGTTGAGGTCTGGTTCAGCCTGCTTCAGGTTAGGGGGGAGGTTACAGCTAAAGACTTGTCAATCTTGTTAATCTTTTCAAAGAACCAATTTTGTTTGATTCTTTGTATATTTTCTTTTCTTCATTTCTGTTTCATTGATTCCAGTCCTTACCTCATTTGTATTATCTTTTCCCATCTGCTTCTTGTAGTGTTGTTTCATCTTCTTTTACAAGGACTTCAGGTGCTTTTTTTTTTGTTTTTGTTTTGTTTTTGTTTTTCAAGACAGGGTTTCTCTGTGTAGCCCTGGCTGTCCTGGAACTCACTCTGAGGATCAGGCTGGCCTCTAACTCAGAAATTCGCCTGCCTCTGTCTCCCAAGTACTGGGATTAAAGGTGTGCGCCACCATGCCTGGCTCTCAAGTGCATTTTAAAAGAATCAGTTTGAGACCTCTCAAATATTTATTTACTTTTTTACTGTACATCCCACATACTGCCCTCCTCTCAGTCACCCCTTCTCCTCTTGAGTGGATGGGGCCTGGGTTTCCCTCCCACCCTCGCACTTCAAGTCTCTGTGAGGCTAGGAGCTTCCTCTCATCTAGAAAACCATATCTCACATACTGCAACTGCTTTTGGGATAGCCCCTGATCCAGTTGTTTGGGACCCACATGAAGACCAAGCTGCACATCTGCTATATATATGTGCAGAGGCCTAGGTCCAGCCTGTGCATGTTCTTTGGTTGATGGTTCAGACTCTGAAAACCCCAAAGGTCCAGATTAGTTGACTCTGTTGGTCTTTCTGTGGAGTTCCTATCCTCTTTGGGACCTGAAATCATTCCTCCTATTCTTCCATAGGCGTTCCCAAGCTCCATCCACTGTTAGCTGTGGATGTCTGCTTCTGTCTGAGTCAGCTGCTGGGTGGAGCCTCTCAAAGGACAGCCATGATAGATTTCTGTCTGCCAGCATAACAGAGTATCATTAATAGTTTCAGGAATTGGTGGTGTAAGACCCGAAGAGCCTCAAGGCTCTTATTCTGGAATGACCCACTCACAGATACACAGAGACAGAGACTGATGCAACAGCAAGAGCTGGGATACCTGGGTCTTGAGGTAGAAATATTCCAAGTTGAATGAGAAAACTCCAAAATGATTTCCAAAAGTGTTGTACAAGTTTGTGCTCCCACCAGTAATAGAGGAGTGTTCCCCTTGCTCCACCTCCTTGAACGCTATCACTTGAGTTTTTTATCTTAGCCATTCTGACCAGTGTAAGACCTATCTCAGAGTTGTTTTGAATTGCATTTCCCTGATGATTAAGTACTTTGAACCTTTCTTTAAGTGCTTCTTGGCCATTCAAGATTCCTATCTTGTGAATTCTCTGTTTAGCTCCCTGCCCCATTTTTAAGATTGGGTCATTTGGTTGTTGATGTTTAACTTCTTGAGTTCTTCGTAAATGTTGGATATTAGCCCTCTGTCAGATGTAGGGTTGGTGAAGGTCCTAATCTGTAGGCTGCCTTTTGTCTTACTGGCAGTGTCCTTTGCCTTACAGAAGCTTTTCAGTTTCATGAGGTCCCAGAATTTAATTGTTGATCTTAAAGCCTGAGCCATTGGTGTTATGTTCAGAACATCATCTCCTGTATCCATGCATTCAAGGGTATTTCCCACTTTCTATTCTATGAGATTTAGTGTATCAACTTCAAGTGCATTATTTATTAATTTGAGACCTCTCAAATTTTTGGATGTAGACACTTAACCATTAACTCTTGCCACTTAAGACTGCCTTCATTGTGTCCCATAGATTTTGGTATGTTCTGGTTTTATTTTCATTCATTTCTAGGACTTTTAACATTTCATTCTTGATTTATTCCTTGACCCAATTATCATTTAAAATGTGTTTCTTGTTTCCCTGAACACATTCTCTAGGTTTTTATTGCTGTTGGTATATACCTTTATTCCACTGCGGTTAGATAGAATGCATGATGTGACTTCTATCATTCTATATTTATTGAGTCTTGCTTTGTGTCTTAATATATGGCTGATTTTGGAGAAAAATGTGTGTACTTTAGTGTTAAGGTAGAAGATTCTGTAGCTCTCTCTTAGATCCACTTGATTTAGGATGTTATTTAATTCCAGGGTTGCTCTGCTTTTGTTTGTTTTCTCCTTCCTTCCTTCCTTCCTTCCTTCCTTCCTTCCTTCCTTCCTTCCTTCCTTCCTTCCTTCCTTCCTCCCTCCCTCCCTCCCTCCCCTCCCTCCCTCCCTCCCTCCCTCCCCTCCCTCCCTCCCTCCCTCCCTCTTTCCTTCCTTCCTTCCTTCCTTCCTTCCTTCCTTCCTTCCTTCCTTCCTTCCTTCCTTTCTTTCTTTTTCGAAACAGGGTTTCTCTGTATAGCCCTGGCTGTCCTGGAACTAACTTTGTAGACCAGGCTGGCCTCAAACTCAGAAATCTGCCTGCCTCTGCCTCCCAAATGCTGGGATTAAAGGTGTGCACCACCACTGCCCGGCATTTGTTTTTTTATAGACAACCTTTCTATTGGTGAGAGTAAGGTATTGAAATAACCCAAAATTACAGCATTAGATAAATCTATGATTTTGCCTGTGATAGTGTTTCTGATATGGTCATGCAGATCTTTTGAGTTCAAGGTCAGTCTACACAGCAAATACCAGAACAACCAAGCTTAGGCAGTGAAGGAGCTAGAAAACAGAAAGCTGATGTCTAGAACAAGGGGGCCATTTCCAGCCCCAGCAAGTAGCAGAACTTTGCAGGTTTGGTCATAGAGCTCTGGCTTTAGAGTCAAGAGCAGGAGGAATTACTGTGACAATTGGTGCTGGTTAGCTGGAGCCAAGAAATTAGTAGTGATTAAAAAGAGACCAGCACCAAGTATATGCCAGGGAGTGGCACTATTAGACGGTGGGGGGGTCTTTTGGAGTAGGTGTGTATGGTACTGTGGGTGTGGACTTTAAGATCATCACCTTATGCCAGCTCCTTGCTGGCAGGTCCAGGCAAGAGGAGAGAGGTCCCAGTCCCACCAGGGTCTCTCCAGGGCTGAGCAGGATGGCCAGTGTCGACTGCCCAAAAGAAGCACATCAAGCCAGGAATCTTGTCAAAACAGGAACTCAACGTTATGGTATCAGCCTCTCGCTTATATAAGTTTGGAACATAGGGAGGGGGATTTTTGGTGGGGTAAGATGGCATAGGAGGCAGGGAAGGGTAATGGAGGGTATGGAGTGACTGACAGGACCAATGGCAAAGCTCTACATCAGCAGTGGTGGGGCAGAGGCAGGGCCAAACAGGACTTGCTGAGTCATCTTGATATGGAAGTGACTGAGACAAGTCTCAAAACTCGAGCCAGGTTTAGGCTCTCCCACAAGGCTGCAGAAACCCGAGCCAGGCTTAGGCTCTCCCACAAGGCTGCAGAAACTCGAGCCAGGCTGGGGTTTGTCCTCAAGGCCCAAACCAAGGCCAAAATGGGGCCTAACAATCCTAGCTTCCTGGAAGTCAGTCTTCCACTAGCAGCCTTCAGATGAAGATGTAGAACTCTCAGCTCCTCCTGCACCATGCCTGCCTGGATGCTGCCATGCTCCCACATTGATGATAATGGACTGAACCTCTGAACCTGTAAGCCAGCCCCAATTAAATGTTCTCTTTATAAGACTTGCCTTGACCATGGTGTCTGTTCACAGCAGTAAAACCTAACTAAGACAACCACTGAGCTAAAATTTGGGACGAGCTTTTTTGAGAAAACAAAGAAGCCGTGTTACAGAGATAGACACTGTGCTCACACCTGGACTTGGTGATATCTAAGAAGCATCCAAGTAACCCTGGTTTGAAGGCATGGAGGGATCACGGAGAGCAGCCGAGGCCCGGCACCATGAGAGGTCAGAGAAGGCCATTGGGAAGGTATAGCTTCAGAGGCAGTTGAAGGCCTGACAGGGGGGTCATGCAAAGAAATTGAGGCTTAGTACCATGAAGAGAGCCTAAGAGGGTACTGGTGGAACACAGTTGTAGCAGAATGCCCCAGTGTACCATGGGATGACTATCAAGAACAGCAGCAGCAGTGCAATAGAGTCTACCAGAGCCCAGAGTGCTACAGTGGGCAGAGCTGGAAACGTAACCCAAGCCCTTTGGAGAAGCCCAGAAGATCATGTGTCCCAGATATTGGACAAGAAACTGTCTAGTTAAAGTTGCCTTGGATACCCCATAGTGATAAAGATGCCGAAGTCATGGGAAACCTGCCAAGGAAAGCTGCTAACAAGAAGTGGAACCAGCCCAAGAGAAAGAAGTTTGTTGCAGTCAATAAAGAAGAAAGTATTAGAAATCTGCAGAGCAGTTTGACATTGGACATAGAGATGCAGAGTTTGGAGTTCACCTACATGGTTTTCTGCCAGGCCTTGGTCCAGCATTTCCTTACTATGATATTGGAGTCTAATGTGATGCTGGAAGGCTGTGATCTGTCTTTTAATTTTGATTTTATAGAGGATTACACATGAGTATCAGGAGAAACTTTGATCTTTGGCCTTTTAAATATTGTTCAGATTGTGATAGACTGTTGGGACACTTGGAATTGGACTAAACGTATTTTGCGTTATGTTATGGCTAGGGTGGCCCCCATAGACTCATGTGTTTGAACAAGCCTATGGGGGTCTGGGAGTGGAATGTGGTGGTTTGAATATGCTTGGCACATGAGATTGGCACTATCAGAAGGTGTAGCCTTGTTGGAGGAAGTGTGTCATTGTATGTGTAGTCTTTGAGGACTCCTATGCTCAGGTTCCACCCAGTACAGAAGAGAGCATCCTCTTGGCTGCCTGAAGATCCTCTTCTTTATGCCCGCCTTTGGAGCAAGATGTGGAACCCTTGGCTGCTTCAGTACTGTTTGCCTGTACACTCCTCTGCTTCCTGCCATGATGATAATGGAGTGAACCTCTGAAACTTTAAGCCAGCCCCAATCAAATGTTTGCCTTTATAGAATTTGCCACGGTCATGGTGTCTCTTCAAAGCAAATAAACCCTAACCTAACTAAGACAGGGTATAAGGACAAATATTTATCCATTGTTGTTAGGGATTATGCTTTTATGATAGAAATCCTAGAGAATGTATGGCTAGATGGAACATATCTCAATATCATAAAAGCTATATACAAGCTGGGCGTGGTGGTGCATGCCTTTAATCCCAGCACTTGGGAGGCAGAGGCAGGCAGATTTCTGAGTTTGAGGCCAGCCTGGTCTACAAAGTGAGTTCCAGGACAGCCAGGGCTACAGAGAAACCCTGTCTTGAACCACCCCCCCCAAAAAAAAGCTATATACAAAAATCCCATGGCCAACATTATCCTGAATGAAGCGAAGCTTCACGCCATCCCACTGAAGTGAGGACTGACACTGGGATGTCATTCTTCCCTTTTTTTCAATAAATGGTGCGTCTTCAATAAATGGTGCTTGGAAAAGTGGGTATCCACATGTAGAAGGATGAAATTGCACCCACATCACCTCACACAAAAACTAACTCCAAATGGATCAAAAGAGCTAAAACCCAAAACCCTGGAACTGCCAGAAAATATAGGCAGCACTGTACATGATACAGGTGTAGGCAACAACTCTCTATTCACAGCAGCTAGGAAATGGAATCAACTCAAATGTCTTTCATGCTGAGAATGTGGGCGCACACACTCCAGAATCCTATTCAGCTGTAAAGAAAAATGAACTCATGACCTTTGCAGATAAACGAGTGGCACCGGAAAAGATATCCAGTATTGTAGAAGGTAAGTCCCCATTGCTGAGGACACCATGCACTTCAGAGGCCTATGAGCTAGAACTGACCTCAAGGTCCCCTCCCTGAAGACCAGCATTCATGGTTTCAGGAGGTGCCATGCAAGCTTCCAAAACAGAGAGGCAACCAACAGTTTTACCCAGCTATGCCCATGACCCACAGCAGTGGCTAACATGGCACAAGAACCCTGTGGGCACAGTAGTGGCACATATACCTTGATGGCAACCAATGGCTGTGTGATTGTACACACACCTGTTTGACAAGGATACCTTCACTTGTACTGGACACCTAGCTAACTATGAAGTGCTAGTGAAATCATGGTTTTGGAGGAGAATCTACAACCACTAGTTAAGGTTGCACGTGATTCTTCAAGGCGGGCAGGTGTAAGCTTTTGCCGTTAGGCTATTATGGGCAATGACCCATTTAGTTTCCACTCTTTCTTCCTTTTTTTTTTTTGTTGTTGTTTTGATTTTCCTTCTAGACAGGGTTTCTTTTTTTTTTTTTTTAAAGATTTATTTATTTATTATATGTAAGTACACTGTAGCTGTCTTCAGACACTCCAGAAGAGGGCGCCAGATCTCGTTACGGATGGTTGTGAGCCACCATGTGGTTGCTGGGATTTGAACTCTGGACCTTCAGAAGAGCAGTCGGTGCTCTTACCCACTGAGCCATCTCACCAGCCCCTAGACAGGGTTTCTTTGTGAAGCCCTTGACTGTCTATCCTCCAACAAGCTCTGTAGACTGGGCTAGTCTCAAACTCACAGAGATCTGCCCGCCTATGCCTCACAAGTAGTGGGATTGAAAGTGTGCACCACCGGGCGTGGTGGCGCACGCCTTTAATCCTAGCACTCGGGAGGCAGAGGCAGGCGGATTTCTGAGTTTGAGGCCAGCCTGGTCTACAAAGTGAGTGCCAGGACAGCCAGGGCTACACAGAGAAACCCTGTCTCGAAAAAACCAAAAAAAAAAAAAAAAAAAAAAAAAAAGAAAGAAAGTGTGCACCACCACCCCGTTCCATTTTTCCCTTTTACAAAGGCTTTGGGCCCTTTCCAGTTATGTCTGACAATAACCAATACAGTGAATCACTAAATAAATCACTTTTTAATTGGTCTTTTCTACTGTATTCTACTTCAGGAGCAAGTGTGGAGGCCAGGGAACAACTAGAGGGATTCTCTTCTCCCACTGTCTGGGTCCCACAGATTAAACTCACTTTGCTAGGGTTGCCATCAAGCACCTTGGCTTGCTGAGCCAACCCAAGATACATTTTTCATCAAGTTTTACTCTTTACTTTAAATGTGTAGAAAAGCATTATTAATAATAAATGCTATAATTCCATATAGAATTTTCAACATTTAAAATATGAAAGTTTCTTATATATTTTACTCAAAAAATATAAAATACATTACTATACAACTATGTGAGAAAACGGAATAGAGGAGAGCCAGCAAGTCTATAGGCTTTGCTCATTCACTTTAAAAATTTCCACTTTCAGTTATGTATACCTGAGGATAGATTCCCTGGAGCTGGAGATAGGTTGTGAGCTACCTCCTGTGGATGTTACGACTTGAGCTCAGGTACCCTGCAAGAGCAGAGTGTGTTCTTAACCGCTGAGCCACCTCTCTATCACCATCCATGCCATTTTAAATAGATGTTGGGACAGTCAAATTGTAACTATACTTATATTCTTTTTAGTTTGGTCAAAAAAATTAACATTTAAATATGGGGAACATGAAGTGTTAATCTTCCCCAAATGATGAGATGACAGCCTACATGAGTTATGTTGAACTGTGAAAACCCTTATTAGCTCTTTTGACAGAGGCTTTTTCGGTCACTAGCCCAGGCTGCCCTCTGACACACTGGCTGTCTCAGCAACCACACACTTAGACTGATGTGAAATTCCATTATCAAAATGAAAATCAGAGAGGTAGTAGATTGCCTCTTAGGCCTTAGTCTCTTGACAGTACAAATTCTTTTAGGGATTAGGGATCTCGGACTAGAGGCCTTTGCAGTCTCCTTACCAGCTGAGGTTGCTGAGCCCTGAATGTCTTATGGAACAGTTGTGCAATTTCCCACACTGCAATTCCCCTGCCTCAAGGTGGTTCCTACCATTTTATGGACCTGGAAGAGGAGGGCCTACAGAGCCTTCCACACCTGCCTGGCCCTCATGACTCCTAACTCTGGGTATCCAGTTCTTAGTAAAGGGTGGCTGCCGGGTCCTGGACTATGCCTCTGAAAGACCCCCATAGGGAGACCCTCACTCAAGTCTCGGGACCGTCGCGCACCCAGTAGGACACTGAGACCGGATCTTGTGATCACACGAGGAATTTTATTGAAAGTGAGACAGAACGAGACAGGACGAGAGCTCAGGCCAGCATGCTGGGGTCGAGACTCATGCTCCAAGCAGGAGTAGAGGAGTTTCGACCCTGGCCTGAAGTTTTACAGAGCTTTTAAAGGAAAAAACCACAAACCAGGGGGAGGGAGGGGAGATCATAAATTCTTTTAGCAGTTAGATCATGTGCTACCTTAGGCAATGCTTCTGGGGCGTTGAGACATTCCACAGAGGTCGTTGGAACATTATGATTGTTCCAGGAAAGGTAAGGTATGTTCCGGGAGTGGCTGAGGTCTGAGGACCAGGTGTTTATGACTCAAGTGTTTATGATCCTAACAGGTTGCTAGGAATTTTCCACTCTTCACCTCTTTCTTACCCAGCACCCCACATTCACCTCCCACCCTACAGTCCCTCTTCATCAGTATTTTTGAGGTTCCCTTTCCTTTTGGTTCTCTCAGCCCCATATCAGCCATTTCTCCTTCCAGACACATCCTTCCTTCACTGTTTGCCCTGTAAACTCCAGATAGACCCCCGTGTTAGCATTCTGTCTAAACTCTACCCCACAGTTAGTTACTATGCTCCTCCCCACAGTTACCTGACAACAGCTGGCCCACTATGAAAGGGGCTGCTTGCCCCTCCTCTCTCTCTTACCCCTCCTTTCTGCTTTTTTCTCTCTTGCCCTCTTGTGTTCTTCCCTTCCCCTCCCCTTACTCCAAGTGGTCATGGCCGGCCTCTACTTCTCTACTCTCTCCCTCTCTCTGCTTTTCTTTGCCTCTACTACTCTCTTAACTCCCCTCCCCATGCCCTGAATAAACTCTATTCTATACAATACCAGTTGTGTGGCTGGTCCTTCAGGGAGGGCGATGCCTTGGCATGGGCCCGCTGAGGCATCCCCTTCCCCCCATACCTCACCACACCCCCATAGAACATATTTTAATACTTCTTTATCTTTTTATAATCACAGCGTTTGGTGCCGAGACTCGGATCTAGAAACTCTGCAGTTTGCATCCCATTTCAGCCACAAGAGATCCACACTCACTGGTAATCCCCACATCCCCCACTGGTCAGAGCAAACTGTTCATGGTCCCAGGGGGAGAGTTCTTGAGCTCAGAGCTTACACCTCTGCTGCCTTGACCCCTATTTTAGGACTTTGCCCCTTGTGTGAGATTTCCCTTTCCTTGGAGACAATTTCTCAGAAATTCCCAGCCCGGGTGAACTGGTCTCTGGCTCAAGAGCACAGGCTCTGAGCCTTGGCTCCCGGCCCACAGGTGATGACCTGGCAGTCTGGCCTGTGCTAGAATCTCTCTCGGGTTATTAATGCTCTCAGGACGCTGGTAGTAGCAGTTAATAATGCTATTCTCTCGCCCAGGGGTCAGTCTTCGCCACCTCTGTCTCTATTTAATGGGACGACTTGGTCTAAAATAATATCTCTACATCGCCGCTAAACTAGCACTTTCTCGCTAAAAACCTGTAGCTCAGACTTTCCCCTCCCCCCAGCCCTCAGTTGCTGGCTCTCACTCCCACTGCGGCAGCAGGTTCTGCCGGTTCAAGCGGCTCTGGCTCTGCCCCCTGCCAGGGACTCTACTGCCCTTCCCCTCTTCTTGCTCTCTGCGACAGTCTCACCCAGACTGGCAGTTGCACTCGGCTCTCTCAGCCTGCGTGCGCTCTGCTGGTCTCTGCCGTCCTCACTTGTGGCCTGCTGCAGACCAGTTAGGGACCCTACTTGCTGTCCTTCCCCCTCTGCTCCTTAACTCTGCTCTCAGTTCGTGGTGGGAAAAGCCTGTTCCGTCTGTGAGACTTGCTGTCCCATGTGCACAACCACCTGCTGGCCCCTGCCAAAGCCGTTTTCCTGCACACGCGAGCCCCTTTCACCCTTCCTCTTTCCCTCTCTGTCTAGGACTTATAAAGGCTAGCGGTGGGGTGCACCCCAACTACGTTGCTAAGACACGCTCTTTCAGGAGCTGCCTTTCCCCGCCCACTGTGGACTCTGGGCCAGGACTTCTGGCTGCTAATGGGAATCCCCGCCCCTCAAAGGCACAGACCCACAGGCCTGACCTGCGGTGCCTGTCTCTACTGCCACTGGCCCATTGCAGTTCTGCCCCAACCCACCAGCCCGGGGAGACACAGGCCTTGCTGTGCAGCTACAGCCACCAACGCCAAGGCCCTGCCACCCAGAACCACTGCCACCTACTGGCTGCTGTGAGACTCATAGACCTCTACCACGGGAACTGGTGCCACCCAGCCTCTGCCATGTGGGCTATGCAGCACAAAAGGCCCAAGCACTTATCTATCCATGCTCCCACACCCCTGGCCTGTTCTCATGGCCTGAACCTGCCTGGACAAACTCATTTCTGTCACCATGATCTTATGCCACTGTTGCCAGCTTTCTTATTCTAGTCCTAGCCAAATATTCCTTTGCTAATACAAAATATACTTTACCTACACAACCTGTCAAAGTTACCTGAAGTTATCATTCCTATCCTGTCTTAATATATTTACTACTGTCTTAGTCAGGGTTCCTATTCCTGCTCAAACATCACGACCAAGAAGCACTTGGGGAGGAAAGGGTTTATTCGGCTTACACTTCCATACTGCTGTTCATCACCAAAGAAAGGCAGGACTGGAACTCAAGCAGGTCAGGAAGCAGGAGCTGATGCAGAGGCCATGGAGGGATGTTCCTTACTGGCTTGCTTCCCTGGCTTGCTTAGCCTGCTCTCTTATAGAACCAAGACTACCAGCCCAAGAGTGGCACCACCCACAAGGGGCCTTTCCCCCTTGATGACTAATTGAGAAAATGCCTTACAGTTGGATCTCATGGAGGCATTTCCTTAGCTGAAGCTCCTTTCTCTGTGATAACTCTAGCTGTGTCAAGTTGACACAAAACTAGCCAGTACACTCATGTTATCGCTTTAACTGATAAGCTATAGGAAACCCACTCAGATCTGCCTCTCATGGACCAAATAGGCTCCATCCTGACAAGTACATCTGCCTAACCTATTCCAGAGGATGGGATTCCCCTGGGTTTCAAATGTACATCTTAAGAAAAAAAAATTTCTTTCTCCCAAACGTACTTAATCTCTCTATACAATAACTATATTGTGTTTGAGCATCTTGTCAAGTCCAGGCGCTCACTACATCCAGGACAGCTCCAGAGAAGCAGCCTCCCTCCAGATGCTCCATCTCCTGTCTCAGACACAGACGCTTCTCCTGGACCTGCTCCTTCTGACCCATCCTCAGATGGCTCCACAGACCCTGGACAAGGAAACAGCCCACTCTCCTGAGACTGGACAAACATCCCCATCCCTCTAGGTTCCCGAGAGATGTCACCCCGATGTCAGCATGAAGCAGCCAGATATCACAACGACCCTATTTCCGCTTTGCCATCACATCTTTCCAATCTTTCTTTTTTAGTTAAACCAAAATGGGAGGAATGTTAGCACTCTGTCTAAATTCCCCCTTCCCTTCCCCCCTCTCTCCAGGTGACCATGGTCAGCCTCTACTTCTCTGCTCTCTCCCTCTCTCTGCCTTTCTTTGCCTCTACTACCCTCTTAACTCCCCTCCCTATGCCCTGAATAAACTATTCTATACTATACTGTCATGTGGCTGGTCCCTCAGGGGAGGGGGATGCCTTGGCATGGGCCCACTGAGGCATCCCCATCCCCAATACCTCACCACACCCCCATAGAACATATTCATAGACCTTTTTATCTTTTTATAACCACAACATCCCAACCACACGGTCCCACAGCCAGTTCTGCACTTGGCTCACTGTTTACTCAATTCTTCATTCTGACTTGTAATTTTTAAAGTTTTCCCAAGTCCATTACAAAATATCCAATGCAAATATTCAATACAATGAAAATATTCTCAAAACCATATGAAATAGTCCAGAAGTACAGCCTAGTATCAATACAAACCTCTCCCCTTCTCCCGTGAGAACTAAGGTGGTCCTTCCGTATTTTCATCAACTGTCAATGTAACTGTATACTGCACTTTCATGTGGACAGCACATCCCAATTTTTTTTTTTTAATTGAACAAGTCAACTTATTCAGTTGTGTTAGGCAATGGTGACTTCAACCTCAGCTCCTGGCTCAATACAGATGGAAGAAATCTGCTTAACAATCTCAGAAGGACTATGTAAATCAATGAGTTGCTTGTGGATCCTCATCTGGAAACGATCCCATGTCTTGGAACCTTCACCACAAGATGTTTTTCTGGTAGTGATTCTCAAGGTCTTGGTAGGCGTGCACACTGGTCCTTTCACTTTCAGATTCTTTTCCTTTGCGCCTTTGATCAAGTCTGTACAAACCTTCTCCAGCGAGTGGCTGGTGAGTGTGATTCGAATTTGGTGAATCGCCACTTGGGTATCTTTAAATGCCATGGCTGAGGTGAGGCTTCCTGACTTGTTCCTCAGCAAGAGTGAACAGAGGTGAGTCAGGATGGAGCACACTGGCCTGAGCTCTGCAGCGAGCACCACCAGGTCTCAGAAAGGCCCTAATTTCTTATTATTGGCTTGTAGATGATTTAGACTTTGCATCTTTATGGATTCTCAGGTATTAACCTTTCAAAGCGCGCGCACAACCTTAAGAAAGCTGTATTGCTTTCTATCCTAAGAGTGATCATTTATATTTGTTTTCTGTTAATTTATTACTTTTACATTTGCTGGATCTTTGGATTTTTGTTTGTGACTTTGCACTTACTGGTAGTATTATTTACCCAGGCTAACTATTCTTTTACTCACTAATTTGAGAACGATCACAGTGTCATAGTGAAACATGTGGACTCTGGAACAGAACATAGGCTTACAGAGGTCAGTCACTTGCAACGTTGGTTGTTCCAGAATTGTTAGTTTACTGTTTCATTAGGTTGGTAAAAGAACACATTGACACCAAGGATAGCCTCACTATAGGATAGATACACGCTCAATGACAGCCAGTCTTTTATATTTTGCACATCAATTCTTTTATTATGTCATGAATATTGACCTTTTGTGTTTACCTTTATCTATAGATATCTGTAAGAACGAAGCTTTATAATGTATTAGTATCTGTTAACATATTATACATAATAATGGATTGTATCATATTTTCATACATAGCCTTTCTTTCACACATACACACAAATAAATATATAAATTAAAAAAGGAAATCCCCTACAGCAATGTCCACAGGCCAACTTAAACTAGAATGAATTTTTCTACTCGGGTGATTTTTAGATTGTTTCATTAACCGTTAAAAGGAATGACATATATTGTAAACTTCTAAAACGGAATTTCATATATAAACTGAGACAACCTTTAAGGGGTCCTATATAACCAGCAGTGTGTACAGAACACTTACATACAGAAGACTGCACACGTCTGTAAAGACTGTTTGCACGGTGGTCTATGCTGTGAAAAGTACAAAGGGAAGCCTGAGAACAGGAGAAGACATCTGGGTAAAGTCTTTGCGCTCTTGAGCTGTTGCAAATGCGAGTCAACAGCCTTGTACAAAGAACCACCTCATCGCTCCTTTCACCTCATGCCTGCCTGTTCTAGCTGCTGACCACTCAGTCTCACCCATCACCTCCTCAAATGTGCACCCATCATCACATTCTGCTGAAACCCCCAGAAAGGGTCCTTCACACACCTGCTCATGTAACACCAACCCCAAGAACATTCAGCAAGACGAAGACCGGGCTAGATATGAAGATATGGATGGCGTAGTGTCAGCACAATGTCCCCCACACAACCAGGACATATACAGCAATACATCACACAGAGGATTTCTTAAATAACTGATGCTTTTGACAATTTACAATTATTTATTTATGTCATAAAATACTTTTATAATATACATAAGAAAATCCATGTTTAAATGAGTAAGAAATATAATGGCAAGTGATAGACTTAGTGTTTATAAATGAAACCATCAATAATTAAGTCAGAGAAGTAATACAATATTTAAAAACTGAAGCCATGCATTTCAATATCTTTAAATTTCAAGGAGGCATTGGGCTTTTAAAGGTAATACATAGCTTACTATATTTTTCAGTGATCTCAGAACAGATTTGTAGACAGTGTCATAGATAAACATGAAAGGAACGTAAGACAAGAACTCCGGGAAGCACAGGAGTAGTCCAACAGCCTGGTAAAGGTTCTTATGCACTGTTCTTCAACCTACATTTGCTCTTATTGCAAGAGAAAAAGCTAAGGTTAATATGAGGACTCCAAGCTATATGGAAATAACTCTTTAGTCAAGCCTGAACACGGTGAGAATGTGCCCCACACTGCACACTTAGGGTCAGAGTGAGCGCTAGCTGTGTGACTCTTAACCCTTCAGTATAGAATATGCAGGCCCAAATGTTACAGTGTCCTGCCCACAGCTCTGAGCAACTTAAACTATTGTTTGCTGCCTTTTCTCATCTCTTTACTAAACTGTCCTGAAATGTTTCTGTTTGTGACTTACAGGAGACCCTAATACCTTCAAACCCACAGCTCCAAAGGACAAATCAGAACTTGATTATAATATATAGCTTTTGTCATGAATAACTGGCTAGTGAGGTTTCTACAAAACAAGACTCTTAATGTTATATTTAGCATGGATATCAATTCTCATGAATATTGTTAGTATTTGACTGTCAAACATGTACAAATGCAAGACAAACTGGGTGAAGTTTTACATAGAAAAGATATAAATACTGCATAATATGTAGTGAATATTTGCACATACCCTTTTATATTTAAAGCATAAAATACAACTTGCAAATCTGGTGCTTCTAACCCTGTCTTCTTAAGACCCTTTTAACACAGCTAGCAAAGTCTCTCATGGGGCAGAAGCTCCCTCGGCTTAAGGCTTTCCAACAGGCTTGTAGCACGCATCAGGCTGCCAGAGGCGAATATCAACTATAACCTGGTTGAGTTTCTGCATCCAGAGATCCCGCTCTTCTTTAGTATCTGCAGAGAGCCAGTTCCTGCAAGGGCAAACAGAGGTCAGCTTCCATCCCCCCATTCCATGCGCCCCACCCTACCCTCAGCCCCCTAATGCCTTTGCTTGGAAAACATAACTCCCTCAATGAACCAAGACTTGCTGCCTACCAATAACTGGATACAAACCAATAGCCATGCAAGGAAGTGCTCTGTACAATGGTGCCACCGTTCATAATGCGGTTAACTAGTCATCACACAAAGTCCTTAGTGCGTCCTCTTTCTCTTGTTTCCTTTTCTTCTTTTTTTTTTTTTTTCTTTTCTCTTCCCCCCTCCCCCCCTTTTGAGATGGAATTTCAGGTCTCATCAAGTGACTTCACACACTCCCGTATCTATATCCAGCAACATCTAATCTCCATCCCTAATCACAACCGCAGGCTGACTTCAAGCTTGTCTTGGGCATTTGCGTTGGAAGCCTCTTTGCTGACTTGACATAGGGTAACCTGGGAAAAGGAAAGCTCAATAGGAAACCATCAGACTGGCCTGTAGGGCAACTCTGTGGGGTAACTGGGTGGGGTGGTGTCTTCATTAAGAACTGATGTGGGCGGCCCTACCCCTGGGCAGGTGTTCTGGGTTCAAGAAAGCATAATGAGCAAGCCATAAGGAGCAAGCCAGTGAGCAGAGTTCTTCCATGGCTTCTGTTTCCATTCCTGTCTCGAGGTTCCTACTTGAGTTCCTGCCCTGGCTTCCCTCAGTGATGGACTGTGTTATGGAAGAGAAAGCCAAATAAACCCTTTTCTCAAATTGCTTTTGGCCATGGTGTTTATACTTAGTGATGGACTTGACATCACTGACATTTTCCATATGCTTAAGAACAAAGTCAGAAATTACTCAGTTGACAGAAATAAGCATGGTACCAGTACATACT
This sequence comes from Mus caroli, assembly GCF_978045245.1. NCBI lineage: Eukaryota > Metazoa > Chordata > Mammalia > Rodentia > Muridae > Mus > Mus caroli. The sequence continues at coordinate 19,315,280 of NW_028227266.1, forward strand.
TGGTGACACAGAGTGTGTCCCTACATTGGCTGACAAGAGTTTCTCGATCGTCTTCTCTTTGTGGTCGGACAGTAATTAATTCCAGAGTGTTACGTCTTGCACAAAATTCTCTGTTGGCTGGTTCTATCTGATGACTGATACAATTGGCCAGATTTATCCTTCCTATGGGATTCTTCAAAAATAAAATGTACAAAGTATTAGAAAACAAGCAAGGTTATTTAAGTCAGTATGTATTAAGCAGCTTTTAAGTTTATAAATTAAAGTAAAAAAGCCATTAGCTTAAAATGTTTAACAACCAGGAAAAGAATAAGCATGAAATAGCCAAGCACCAGAAATATCTTAGCAGCCTGGGACTTCACCTAGCTTAAGCCATGTACACATTCCTCTCTGAGCAATGCTCTGAGCAAACTATTAATGACCTAGGACCCCTCACCTCCATCAGGCCACACATATACTTGCTTTAAACAATGGGAAAATGTTCGCAACCTATCAACCACTTATTAACAGCCAGATTATTTTCAAACACAAAGGAACACAATCCAGTAACTACAGGCAATGGACTGACCTGCCCCACCTGGTTTGGGTGCATGCTCAATAATATACATCTGTGCTCCCAGGGAAACTTTTAGGACAACCCCATATTGATCATATTATGACTATGTGTGCATATTCATATACGTGTCTCAACAATTGAACATGCACTCACACATACACTATACACACGTCCAAAAACATTGTAGATCATTAGAAAACAATATAGATAAACTCACTTTAGATAACAGAAAGTTCCTCAAAATGTTTAAATAGAATTACCATATGATACAGCAGTCCCACTAGAGGAATTAGTGGGATTGCTCTGGAAATAAAACCAGTATGTCAAAGAGATCTCATTGCAGGACTACTCGTAATAGTTATGATACGGAAAGAACACAAAAGACCATCAAAATATGAATTAATTAAAAACTGGGGCACTTATACACAATGGGTGGTTCTGGATGAAAACAGCCTTGTGCTTTGTGAAAGATGAGCACGGATGAAGTTGGAAGATACTATGGCACAAGACCGGCCACACACTCGTTGGCATATGCTCAAAGGACTGGAGGTCCTATCCAGGTACTTGCTCAGCCATGTTTGGAAATGGAGACACTGTAAATGTCCTTCAACCGATCAATGGATAATGAAAATGTGGTACATACACAGTATGGAATAATATTCAGCTGTTAAAAAAAAAGAGATTTTTAGACAGATGGAACAAGAAAATGTACTAAGTGAAGTTCTCTAGACCCAGAAAGACAGACACTGTTCTCTCTCTCATTTGTGGCTCCTAGTTCCAAGTACAGATGTGAGTACATGACCTGGAGTGAATACAGAAAGCAAAAAAGTAATTTTTCTGACTGCAAAGTAAGGATGGTCTTTGTTTTGATTTTGGTGTTAAGACAAAGCAGTACAAGCAAGCAATATAACAAGCTGATAGATTCAATTCCCTTAACAATAGAAAGTGAAGTCAAACCAAAAAGAGCAGTGAAAAGTAATTTCACCCCCTCCCCCCAAAAAAGGTAAAGAATGGAGAAAGTTCCTGTCTGATATAGTGGCACATGCTTGTGATCCCAGACCTTGAAAAGAAGGTAGGATCAGGAGGATCTCAAGTTATAGGACTCTCTGGGTTACATAGCAAGAGCCTGGTCCAAAAAGGGATAGAGATCAGTGTAAGACAGATATAAATGGCTGTTTTAGTTACTTTCTATTGCTGTGACAAAGAACACGACCAAGAACACTTATAAAAGAAAATGCTGGGTCTCCTGAGGGTTAGATAGTCATAGAGTCTATGACTATCATGGCTAGGAGCACGGCAGCAGCAGGCACTGGGAATGGCACTGGAGCAGTAGCTAAGACTTACATCTGACCCTCAAGTTGGAGGCAGAAAGAACCAACTGGGAATGGAATGGGATTTTAAAACCTCAAAGTGACACATCCCCAAAAAGGCCACACTTCCTGCCCTAGTTAGGGTTTCTATGGCTGTGCTGGGACACCATGGCCAAACAACTAGGGGAGCAAAGGGTTGATTTGGCTTACACGTCCAGTTCCTCATCAAAGGAAGTCAGGGCAGGAACTCACACAGAGCAGGAAGCTGGCGGCAGGAGCTGAAGCAGAGGCCAGGGAGGGTGCTGCTTACTGGCTTGCTTCTTATCATGGCTTGCTCAGCCTGCTTCCTTATAGAACCCAGGACCACCAGGGATGGCACAACCCATAATAAGCAGGGCCCTCCTGCATCAATCACTAATTAAGAAAACGCCCCACAGCTGGATTTTATAAAGGCATTTTCTCAACTGAGGTTCCCTCCTTTCAGATAACTTCAGCTTGAATCAGGCTAAAAGAGGAAACTAGCCAGCATACTTCCTAATCCTCCCAGTTTCACCAACCTGAGTCCATGTATTCAAATATATGAGCCTCATTCAAATCATCACAAAGGCCAGACACAGAAGACAAGGTGCTACTCCAGTAATGAAGACACAAAGACAACTACAAAGGATGTGTGTCTCACTCACACTGACAAGAGCTGGGGATGCTAAAGTGTTCGTGAGAATGGAGAACCTTTGGAGCACACGCAGTCCCATCTACCGACTCAACCGTGAATAGCGCTAACAAGAGAGGAAAAGCATGTCTAATGAATCTGACTCAGTCTGCTTCACCTACGTCACTCAAACCCTAGCTCCTCTTTACACCTCTGACAATAACTGCAACCTGGTTTGCAACATCAATAGCATCCCACAAATCCTTGGGTAGCAGAGAAAAACCAATTAGTTTTGCACAATCCTCTATGCATTGCACACATACCCTTCTCTGAGGCTTTGTGCTATTTCTTCACCTTCCATCCTTGCTCCATGAACTATTATCATGCCCTCTATCTTCAATCTCACTGGCCTTCTCAAAAGCCACAGGGCTGCATTTAAATGCAGCAATGCACAAACACAATAACTAAATTCACTGTGACATGTTTGGACAATGGAATTCTATACAGGAGAGGAAAAGGAACAAACTAGGGCAACACGCCAGCCTAGACTGACTGAACATTCCACACTGACTCAATGGTATCGTTTGTGTAACAGTTAACAATATGCAGTTATAAGAACACAACTAGGGCTGGTGAGATGGCTCAATGGGTAAGAGCACCTGACTGCTCTTCCAAAGGTCCAGAGTTCAAATCCCAGCAACCACATGGTGGTTCACAACCATCTGTAACGAGATCTGACTCCCTCTTCTGGAGTGTCTGAAGACAGCTACAGTGTACTTACATATAATAAATAAATAAATCTTAAAAAAAAAAAAAGAACACAACTAAAATGCTAAGAAACACAAAGGCCCAGTACACTCTCACCACAGACAGTATCTCTGGTAGAAGAGAAAATCCTATGGGGAGTTTAAACTGAAGAGCTCACTCAAATAATTTTTTTAATGCTTTCTTGAATCTCTTAAATGTTTTAGAATATATTTAAAAATAATATTAATTTTAGAGCTGGAGAGACGGCTCAGTGGTTAAGAGTGCTCACTATTCTTTCAGAAGACCCAGAACCCACATGGTGGTCACGACCATCAGCACTCCAGCAGCAGGGGGATCCGATGCCCTCTATTGGCCTCCATGGGCATCATGCACACATGTGGTACAGACATACATACAGGCAGTACACTTATACATATAATATAAAAATAAATCTTTAAATTTTTTTCATAATTTTAATAACTATAATGTAATGCTATTTAGTAACTATTAAAAGCATTATAGGTAAGTCTATTGCTTTAGAAAGATATCAGAATATCTTATCAAAGACAAGTTCAGATTACAAAGTATTTGTTTTTGTTTGAATCAGACAAGTTCATAGTCTGGGGATTTAGGCAAGCCTAGCAGGCGTACCAGACACGAGGCTTGGGCTCAGTCTCCAGCACTAGCTGGGCAGAGTGGGAGGGTAAGGGAGATGATTCATGGATGCATACATAATTACTACTATATACTGTTAGCTATAGGAGGGCACACAGCCAGAACATCAACAGTTATTTTTCATTAATTCATACATAAGGGAAGCTAAGGGAAGCGGACAGGGGACATGCATTCATTAAGTACCACAGAAGCCCAGCAGACCTTTCTCCACTGAGTTGAGTTGTGTCAATTACCTTTCGCCTCTCATCATCTGGGTAAGTCCAGTAAGAGATACAGTTGCCAGAGAGAACACACCATCTTCGGTGCCAGGCACCAAAGCCACTAACATCTTCAAATATGGTCTGGAAGTTAATGAAAACACTGATATTAGAATTCATCCATCCATCCATCCACCAATCCAACTCTAACTCTCTCTCTCTCTCTCTCTCTCTCTCTCTCTCTCTCTCTCTCTCTCTCTCTGACAGAGTGTTTCTGTGTAACATCCCTGGCTGTTCCTGCTCCTGTAAATCAGGCTGGCCTGGCCACCGAGATCCTCAAGCCTCTGCCTCCCAAACTCTAGGATTAAAGGTGTGCGTGCATCACCTGGCTGACATTGGAAACTTAAGAAAAAGTTTCCATATGCTATGGTTTTTTTTTGTTTGTTTTTTTGTTTTTTGAGACAGGGTTTCTCTGTGTAGCCCTGGCTGTCCTGGAACTCACTTTGTAGACCAGGCTGGCCTCGAACTCAGAAATCCGCCTGCCTCTGCCTCCCAAGTGCTGGGATTAAAGGCGTGTGCCACCACCACCCGGCTGCTATGATATTTTTAAGTGAATGATTGTCTCTATCAAAAATGCATTGAAGAATTTCTAGACCAAGCTGGGCACGGTGCCTCATGCCTTTAATTGGAAGGCAGGTGATCAAGGTCAGCCAGAGCTACATAGGGAGTTCTAGAATGGCTAGAGCTAAGTAAGAGAGACTCTGTCTTATAAACAAACATACTAGAGTAATGACAGAACTGAGAAAGCCAGTGCATACGCTTTGTAAAACGATGGCAATATTTTTAGACAGCTGCCATTTTTCACAATAAAATGTTGAAAGAAACCTACCACTTCTATTTCAAGTGTAAGAGAAAGAAGCAGGTGTAATCCTCTGCAGGATCAATCTGAGCATGCTCCTGCCTCCTTCCTCACTACCCCTGAGAAAGGGTTGTTCATCCCCCAAAGTGACAAGACCACGTGTTGAGGACCCCTGCTTTAGGAAAACAGAAGAAAGGGCCACAAAGATCAGGAGCCGGCACTCACAAGGAAACCTTTTTCCTCAACAGCTGAATTCACTTGGCAGCTTATTTTTAAACAGATGTGACCTTCCAACGGTGATAAAAAAGGTACCTGCGAAGAAAAGCAGAACATTATTTGTGAAGTCTTTTCAAAGTGTGCTCTTGATAAATAATGAACAGAGAATACTATACCCTGAAAAAAAAGCCACATGCTAAAGCTGAAGTATAAAAGATCCACCAGTTCCTTAGCACCAACTAATTCTAAAGTGTACTCCTAGATACTTCTAGTGCATGCACAGGAGCGTCTGGAGAGAATGACTGCTCATAGCCTACAGCAGCAACGCTCAGCAGTACACAACACACAACGACTACAAAGGCAATCCTTAACCTAAATGAAACTGCAAGTCATCAAAACAACCGAAAGAGCACCGGATGAACGCCTTCCCCATTTCAGGAATTAATTCAAAGCTTAAACAATCACAGCTGCAAGACAGAAGCTTCAGGACAGACACGAGAAATGGAGCAGAGCTGAGAGCCAGGAAAGGGCTGGAGAAGTGGCAGTGGGCGAGATCTGTGTAGCATGCACAAGACCCTGACCCAATCTGTAGGACTGAAAGGCAGATACCAAAAAAAAAAAAAAAACCCTAAATACTGATACCCAATTATTTGTGGCTTTCTTGCCAATTAATTTTTGAAAACCATGCCAAGACTACTCTAAAAATAGAGCAATCTTGAACAAATAATATTGAGAAAACTGGAAATTCCCATGTGAAGGAGTAAGGCTGGTGTCTCTGTTGGGCTCGCATTGCTGTGCTAAAGCGTCTTGGAGAGGCAAGGACATACTTCATCTTACATTTTCAGTCCATCACAGAGCAACGTCAGGCCAGGAACTGAAGCAGAAGCCATGGAGGAGTGCCGCTTACTAGCTTGCTCCCTATGATTTTCATAACCCTCTGTCTTGTACACCCCAGGATCGATCATCTGCCTAGCAGTGCCGCTGCCCACAGTAAGCTGGGCCCTCCCACATCAAAGAAGACACCCACAAGCCACTCTGGAAGTATTTCTCAATTAAGGATTCCTAGTCTCAAATAACTCTACCTTATGTCAAGTTGTCAGAAAAGCTAAGCAAGACAAGCTAAACTTCACCCTCACACCAAACGTAAGTTAACCCAGGATAGATAATGACTTAATAAGAACTAATATTACAGAAATATCTTTAGAAGAAAACACAGAAGTAAAATTTCATAATCATAATTTAGCAATGAATTGTTACATACGATACAAAAATCACAAGTTACATGAGAATAAAATAGGCTTCATCAAAATTAAATCCTTTTAGAACAGGGACTCTTGAAAAATTAACAACAAACTACAGAGATCCACAGCTGATCAAAATGCAGAGACTAAATGACTGCTGAGTGAAGGAGGGGTAATAAGGTAACAGTTGGAGGAAGAAGGGGTAACAATGGGATGTACTCGCTCAGGAGCAATGATGTGGGATGTGCTGACTCAGGGGTAATGATGTGGGATGTGCTGACTCAGGGGTAATGATGTGGGATGTGCTGACTCAGGGGTAATGATGTGGGATGTGCTGACTCAGGGGTAATGATGTGGAATGTGCTGACTCAGGGGTAATGATGTGGGATGTGCTGACTCAGGGGTAATGATGTGGGATGTGCTGACTCAGGGGTAATGATGTGGGATGTGCTGACTCAGGGGTAATGATGTGGGATGTGCTGACTCAGGGCTATGACATGGCCATTGCATTCCTGCACTCACAGTAGCTGTGATTACCTGTACAGAACCTGTGTGAGACTAGGCCTGCCAACATTCTGTCATGAAAGGGGAAGGTGCTCACAGGGCCCCACCCATCCCCGAGGATTAATAGGCAGATAAACAAATGAAGAGTAAAGAAAAGACATTTTCTTCAGTGGTGTAGCCACAAAGGTTCTTACATCTCTGTTGTAAATGTAATCAAAATATTTATGCATATATAAAAATATATGCATGCATAAAAAGAAGGAACTAAAATGCATTCATATGTATATTAATATGTTAAAAACAATTATAAGAATCACAGCCAATAGCAGTGGCACAAGTTTAATCCAAGCACTGAGAAGTGGAAATGGTTCAGATCATCCTCAGGTACAGAGTAAGTTCAGGGCCAAGCTGGTTACAGGAGGCTTTGTTTCGAAAAACAAAACAAACAAACAAAAAAGAAAAAAGCCAGGGCTACTAAGATGACTCAGTGGGTAAGAGTGCTTGAGACCTGAGAGACAACCCGAGTTTGATCCCCAGGGCCCACATTGTTCTCTGACACAAGCACACAAAGTAAATGTAAAAGGACTATCATGACACTATAATCACAGGAGCATGAGACAAAGGAATCGGTTCTCAAAGTTGTATTTGCACTATAGAGATGGCTCAGTGGTTACGAGCTCTCACTGTCCTTCCAGAGGACCTGAGTTTAATTCCCAGCAACCACATGGTGGCTCACAACCATCTGTAATGGGATCTGATGCCCTCTTCTGGTGTGTCTGAAGACAGCTACAGTGTACTCATATACATATATAATTCTTTTTAAAAAAATTAAGCCGGGTGTGGTGGGCGCAGGCCTTTAATCACAGCACTCGGGAGGCAGAGGCAGGCGGATTTCTGCGTTTGAGGCCAGCCTGGTCTACAGAATGAGTTCCAGGATAGCCAGGGCTATACAGAGAAACCCTGTCTCAGAAAAAAAAAAGAAAAAAAAAAAAAAAGATGATTAAATAAATTTGTGGTGCCAGAAAAGCCAAAGAGCTCAACAGCAAAAGAGCCAAAACTGAATGCAAATCAGACTCACAGGCAGATGGTCATGGTGGCTCCAACTCAATCATAAAGCCACTTCCAGCCACTGCACAGCTCCTAGAATGGTTATGTCTTAAAAAAAGAACAGGGAAGTAGAACCTCATGGCATCATTGGTAGAAATATCCAGTGTTCTGGGTTCTGTGAAAATTGTTTGGTGGCTCTTTATAAGGATAAGCCAAATTATCCATTTGACTCAATTACATTCCTGGAGATAAGCCCAAAAAAGCACACACAGGCACTCATACATTGTATTTGCATATATCCACAGAAGCAAGCCAAGACGTCAGAAATCACTCAAATGTTGTCAGAGAGCTTCCTCCACTTTTGGAGACAGCACTGTACAACATCATGAATGGGTAAGAGCCGCCAGACTATTCATGTCAAAACTTGTTTTTGTTGAGTGAGTTTTGCCTTAGTGGATCATTGTTTACTTACTAAGCTGTGGGTGTATCTGTGTGGAGGGTTAGTGGATCATTGTTTACTTACTAAGCTGTGGGTGTATCTGTGTGGAGGGTTAGTGGATCATTGTTTACTTACTAAACTGTGGGTGTATCTGTGTGGAGGGTTAGTGGATCATTGTTTACTTACTAAGCTGTGGGTGTATCTGTGTGGAGGGTTAGTGGATCATTGTTTACTTACTAAGCTGTGGGTGTATCTGTGTGGAGGGTTAGTGGATCATTGTTTACTTACTAAGCTGTGGGTGTATCTGTGTGGAGGGTTAGTGGATCATTGTTTACTTACTAAGCTGTGGGTGTATCTGTGTGGAGGGTTAGTGGATCATTGTTTACTTACTAAGCTGTGGGTGTTATCTGTGTGGAGGGTTGTTTTTCCTTGTTTTCCCTTTTCCTTTTTTGCAGACAAGGCCTCAGTACATAGCCCCCAGGCTGACCTTGAACTCAAAGAGACCTATCTGCAGCTTTCTTAAGTTCTCATATTAAAAATGTGAACCACTACCCCCAGCTGATCATTTTAGAAGCAATGAACTCCGAATACATATCTTGAGTGAATTTCAAAGGGCATCATGTTGAGCAAAACTGGTTACACTTAGAAGATCATGCATGTACTTCCATTTACAGAAAGTGAACAACAAGCAAAACCAAAGTAGGAGGACAGGAGTGGGAAGAACTTGTGCAGTTGGGACTAACTATAAGCGAGTGACAGAATGCTGTTGGCTGTGTCAAAGCCCATTCAACTGTGCCTTAAGATCTTTCTTTACATGTACTTTTTCCTTTACCACCTTGACACAAGTATGTATGTGTCCACGCATGCACACACAGCACAATTACAGAGGTCAGAGAATGACTTTGGAGTTTGTTCCAGTCAAACCCAGGTCCTAAGGCTTGTACAGCCAGTGCTTCATGCTAAGCCATCTTGCCTGCCCCTTGAATACAGTGTTTTCAGCTCTTTGAGTATACATAGCATGACCAGTCAGTCTCAAACATTCTTATGGCCTCTTACATCCTCCTGTGTCAATCTCCAGGGAAATGTGGGTACTTTCTATTGTTGTAGATTAGCTTTTGTGTACATAATTTTTATAAGAAAAACAAGTTTGTTTTAAAGGGAAGAAATTTAAACACATAAGAAATATTCTTAACAAGTTACAATGACTCAGTTTATGGTATTTGATACTTACAACTGTGCTATGCAATAAGTAGAGACCATACTTTGAATTCTTATCTTTCTCAGGCTAACTAGATGAGTCTCTTGTTGCTGGGCAGCACTGCCTACTCCATATAGGTCACAAATAGGCAGCCGTTACTTTTCAGTGTCTCATGCCTTTAGCGGGTTTTTACTGGTAAAAAGATTCAGCAAAGTCCATGAGCTATCATTACTTTTCCTACACAACAGGATTTATGTTACATGAGTCTGACCAAGCACAGGCTAATGGAAGTGTCCTGGCTGTGTTTATGGGAGGGATAAGCCATGTTCAATAGCTTTCGGTATCTGAAGTGAATTTTCAATTTATAATGAGATGATTAGAATATGAACTCATTTTAAGTTAAGAAGCATCTATTTACAACACCCACAAACACACTACTAAAAGAGGGATTCGGAACCAATGGACTCAAAATTTCCCCATGACTCTCTGGCTGGTGGAGGCAAAGGCTAATGGCTGACAATAAGCGCACTGCCTCCTCAAAGGGGATTTCAGAAAATTTATCTCACAAATTAACATACACATATTTCTAGGTATATTTCTTTTTTATAATTTCTGCCACATACACACATACACACAGGCTATCTATACACACACACACACACACAGACACACACAGAGGCTATCTTCTCCAGATAGGCAAAGCTTTAAATAACCCTATGTTTCCCTTGGTAAATTCCTGTTCCTAACTTTCCTTGAATAAAGGAAATGTAAGGCTTTATGGACCTACGTGGCACTAACAATACTTCCTTAAACACTATATTTTTATCCCAGGAGAACAAGGGATGTGACAATAATCACCCTCTAGGTCATATACTCATTTTAAAGACTGCCTGAAACACACCTAACACAGAGCTCAGTTCTTGTGCCATTTTATTTACTAGGGGCAGATTTCTAATGGAGTCCAGGAGTCAGTCAGCCTGACAGAAGACAGAAACAGGACTAGAGGTACCAGCGCAGCAGTGCTGAGCTCCATCTAGAGGCGCTGTTTAACCTCTGTGAAGAAGGGGTGCGTTTGCCTCTATGCAAACTGTGTCCCATTACTCACAAGATAATGACTGCTCTTGACCATGGCTGATATACTAATCAGGGACAGATACATTCCCAAAAAACTATTCCCAAATTCTGTCTACTAACTTTATTTCACCGAGTTTGAAAGATTTGTACAATTAAGTGCCTAGGATTCTATTTCTAATTTAGAGATTAAAAACTTACAAAAGGGGCTGGAGAGATGGCTCAGTGGTTAAGAGCACCAACTGCTCTTCCAAAGACCCTGAGTTCAAATCCCAGCACCCACGTGGTGGCTCACAACCATCCGTAATGAGATCGAGATTGGATGCCCTCTTCTGGGGTGTCTGAAAATAGCTACAGTGTACTTACATTAAACAAACAAACAAACAAACAAACAAATCTTTTTAAAAAACTTACAAAAGGCCTCATTTCTTTAAAAACAAAAAACAACAACAAAAAATTGGGTAAACTTAAAAACAAACAAAACAAAACAAACTTAACTTCTGTTTGCAGCAGACAGAGACTATCATGGCAGACTACAACCAACCAAAACAGAGCTATGGAGTCCTGTCCCGGGAGGCTCCTCTATAACCCAGCTCCCTCGCCTACAGTTCACACTACACTGAGGAAGAGGGAGCAGGAGGACTGAGAGTCAGAGGATCAGAGAGCATGGCTAAGATGTGTCTCCTAGGAATGTCAGAAGCTGCCCATTAATGTCAGAGGCCATGAATTTGAAAGAGGGCAAGAATGGGCATTTGGAAGAGTTTGAAGGGAGAAAAGAGAGGGGGAAATTACATAATTACAATTCCAAAATTGTAATTACAATTCCAAAAGAAAAAAGATGGGGCTGTAGCACTGACTGCTCTTCCAGAGGTCCTGAATTCAATCTACAAACCACATGGTGGCTCACAACCATCTGTAATGGAATCTGATGCCCTCTTCTGGTGTGTCTGAAGAGAGTTACAGTGTATTCATATACCTAAAATAAATAATCTTAAAAAAAAAAAGATATCAAACAAATGTTTCCTGGTGTTTGGGCTAAGATAATGTGAAGACATCCAAGCACTTCGAAAGCAATACGTGGCTGGCACTAAGCTCCAGGAAGACCTCAGCCTCTGCCAGGGACCACTTTTCCCCTGTGCAAGGTGTCCTGCCTGTCAGGTAAGTGGCATCCTGCCTGACAGGCTTCCCTACCAGCTAGCTGCAAACAGGCTGGAGACCAGAGGGCCCAGCTCAGTCTCAAGGTATCTGAAACAAAAACTGAACCCAAACAACCCAAAGGTGAGCTTCAATTTTAAACACTCTGGAGCTGAAAGGAATGCCACAAGCCTGAGGCCAGCCTATGCTACAATGCTACATAGTGAGTTCGAAAGCAGCTCAGGTTAGACAGTAAAAAAAGAAAAACCAACAATCCTGCAGGGTGCATGAGCCCAGGCCTTTAATCGCAGTACTCAGGAGCCAGAGGAAGATGCATCTCTGAGTTTGAGGCCAGCCTTGTTTACTAAGCAAACAAAAACAAAAAACCCCCACAAAATAAAAACCAAATAAACAAACAAAGAAAGAAGGAAAAAAAACCCAAATAAACAAGTCTTTAAAACAGAGAGTGACTGTAGGAAGGCGGCAGGAAGGGAAGGCTCAGCTCACACCCAGCACTTGTTTCTGCTTTCAGAGGGAAAGGTGCCAAGGTCTGACAGCTGCAAGCCCCACCCAGTCCCACCCAGCCCCACCCAAGGCCGAGGAGGAGAAATCCTCACTGGATTGAAGCTTGCTTGGCTGTTCTCAAATGGAGCCCAAGAAGGTCTTGTGCAAAGCATCCGTCAGTGAAAAAGAACAAGGTAGACATCTAATTGACGCCCACAGGAATTCAAGACAGTGCCAGGATTTACCATATGACCTGATGGCCCAGCCTGTAAGTGAACGATCCCTGAAGAATGAAGATGAAATATTTTGCAAGTTTTCTGATGAACTTTGATAACATCTTCATAATTTACACCTTTTAAAAATTTTTATTTATTTATTTATTTATTTATTTATTTATTTATTTATTTATTTATTATATGTAAGTACACTGTAGTTGTCTTCAGACACTCCAGAAGAGGGCATTAGATTTCGTTACGGATGGTTGTGAGCCATCATGTGGTTGCTGGGATTTGAACTCAGGACCTTCGGAAGAACAATCGGCACTCCTAACCACTGAGCCATCTCGCCAGCCCCATAAAATTTATTCTTAAAGCAAGAAAAAGAAAGGCTGACAGTGAGGTGTAATTTACTCACATTTGTGTGAGATTAAAAGTAAATGAGCGAACAGTTCAATGAAAAGGAAAGAGAAAAATGAGAAAAGAGGGCCTTTTGGGTATGCACCTAAGACAGGAACCTGAAGCACATGGACTCTGAGTTAGAGGGAGGCACAGGAGACAGAGCCCGATACCCAGTCGCACCGACCAACCGCACAGACTGGAGAGGAAAGGCACCGGAGGCAGGGGTGGTGTACTAGTCCTGTGTCTCCAGTGCCGAGGCCGAGGCAGAGGATCGCAACACGTTTGTGGTCAGCTTAGACCACACAAGAGACCTCAAAAAAGAAAGTCAAGTCTATAACAATAGAGATCAGAGATAAATGGAACAGTTCTCCAGGAAGTTTAATATATACTGCAAAAGCTGACAAAATCAGTGAGGGGCACCCGACCGTGCAGGAGTCCCTCAGTTTGAATCTCAAGACCCCATACACAACACACACACTATATCTCAGAAAACACACACACACACACACACACACACACACACACACACACACACACAAAACCATCTAAAACTGAAACTATATTGTTCCTACCAATTAAGTTTAGGAGTTGATATTTTCTTGCAAATTAAAGCATAGTGACTAGTATGGAAATACTAATCTATATAAGATTTAAAAAATTAAGAAAAGGCCAGGCAGTGGTGGCACCTGCCTTTAATCCCAGCACTCAGGAGGCAGAGGCATGTAGATCTCTGTGAGCTGGAGGCCAGCCTGGTCTACAGGGTGAGTCCAGGGCAGTCAGGGCTACACACAAAATCCCTGTTATGAAAAACAAAAACAAGAAACCAAATTCAAAACATGTCAAATCTCCCTTACTAACACACAGGATAAAAGGCTCCTGCCCTAATCTGTCCTGCTTGAGTCTTTCTAAGGCCATCCACACCTCACTGATTACTATTAAGAGATATCCAGAATGAAGAACAATGCAAGTCACTGCACCCTGGCACAGGTTAGCATAAAAAGGCAGAAATAATTACATGGACAAAAAGGCATAAATTGAATTTCCTTACAGATAAGAATGCCTGATTGGTCAGATGTCTTGCTTAGCATATGGCTTAGATTCCAGCACTTGGGAGGCAGAGGCAGGAGGATCACTATGAGTTCAAGACAAGCTCAAAGCAAACCGTGTCGACCAAGAATTCCCAGGCAGCCAGAGCTGCACAGTAAGAACTGTCTAAGGAGAAAGAGTGCCCAGTCACTCTGGCTCTAACGCCAAAGTCCTCTAAGTCTATACTTGTTTTATTTCATTACTGTTTTCCCAAAAAAATATTTGAAGTGACATTACCATTTCCTAAAGAAAACCTTTCCACATACCTCAGTGGTTCTTTCAAGCCAGTTGATCTCTTCCCACTAAAGTATAAAGCTGGATGTCGCATTGGCATAAAGAGCGTAGTAAAGTCTGCAACTGGCTGGGATTCATGATTTAGGCTTCAGGATTCAGCTTTTAATTTAGGTACCAGCTCATTTAACATGGAAATCTCCTACTGGTTCTAGGGCATCTAACTCCCCCCTTTTGGCTTCTGCAGGAACCAGGTACATACATGGTGCATATACATACACACAGCCAAATTACTCATACCCATAAGAAGAATCTTTTTTTTTTTTTTGTCTTGTTTCGTTTTTTTTGTTTTTTCGAGACAGGGTTTCTCTGTGTAGCTCTAGCTGTCCTGGAACTCACTCTGTAGACCAGGCTGTCCTCGAACTCAGAGATCGGCCTACCTCTGCATCCCAAGTGCTGGGATTAAAGGCATGCGCCACCACTGCCTGGCTTCTATAAGAACAATCTTAAAACATCATACCAATAGCTCTTTTAGTATATTAGAAGTCAAATATGGAACACTTTTAATCTTAAACATAGTTATTAATTCCTATTCTAATTAGTACTAATAAAAATAAATATGAAAAATAAATAAATAAATAAATAAATATGAGGGGTGGAGAGATGGCTCTTCCAGAGGACCTGAGTTCAATTCCCAGCACCTACATGGTGGCTCTCAACTATCTGTAATGAGATCTGATGCCCTCTTCTGGTGTGTCTGAGGAGAGCATCCGTGTACTCGAAAGAAAAAGAAAGGAAGGAAGGAAGGAAGGAAGGAAGGAAGGAAGAAAGAAAGAAAGAAAGAAAGAAAGAAAGAAAGAAAGAAAGAAAGAGAATATAGATTTTTAAAAATTATAAAAGGTTGTCTGGGGATGCAGCTCAGTCGGTAGAGTCCTTGTCTACCACACATGAAACCCTGAATCTGATCCCATCCATAATCCAGTCATGAAGACCAATGGCTGTGATCAGAGCGCTTGGAAGGTAAAGAGAATCCCAAGTTGAAGGTCACCTTTGGTTAAATAGTAAAGTTTGAAGACAGCCAAGAATAAATGAAACCATCTTTAAAAAAAGAAAAATCATAAAATAGAAGAAACTATACAGAGAAAATTCCAAAGCAATGAAAAATTATCAAGAAATAAAAAAAAAAATCTTTTGAAGAATTGTGAAAGTAGAGAAAAAGATGCCATACCCAACAGCCCAAAGAATAACTTTTTTTGTCTCACATATAACATATATTTTGTTAATTATTCAAGTATACCAAAAATATCCAAGAGTGTCTGGTGAAACACACACACGTGGACTAGAAATCAGGGCTGGTTAGTTACTGTTCTTTTTTAAAAATTAATTTAAAAAATTTATTAAATTTAATTTATTCATTAGAACATATACTTAATCAGCAGCATTAGTATAAGGATGATTAAGAAATAACACAGGCAGAAAATGATTTCTTAAGCATATTAATTTCAAATAAAGAAAATAAAGCAACCTTTTCCTGGAACAAATAGCCCAGTAGCTCCTGCTCTCTTACATCAAAATTTATCTAAAATAAACAAAAAAAGAAAAAAGAAAAAAGAAAAAAGACCCAGAATCACTCAATGTGTTAAGACTAGTTGAATTACTAAATAAGTTACAATTTTAGGTTTTAGCATGTTAAAATACATTTTTTTGTGTTAACGGTAGTAAAAAATTTAAATATAGTCAGCACTTTTATCTATCAACCAAAATTAAAAAAATTTTTTTTCATAGTTTAAAGATAGGCTGGCTTGTATTGATCTCATATTTCCTATGAGATGAAATGACTTTGCTTAAAATTCAGAAGTAAACTGCTAGCTTACAGCCTGATCATGCACAAGCTCAGTGCAGCTGAGGAGGAAACAGATAAGAAATAATAGAAACCAAGCCTCAGCCTCGCCTCTCGGTTCTGATCGCAGAATTCTCTAATACCAATACAAAACTCCGAAGACTGAAGCTCTACTCATATGTGCAAATGTCTTACAAGTTAGTAAGATGTCAGCAGTGATTTCTAGAGATGGAGAAGAGGAACAGGAAGAGGGATGGAATGGGGGTGGGAAGGGGACCTAAAGGTCAAACCAAGTACTAAGATACAAGGCTTGATAACTAAGTTATCATATTGGTACTCTCTGCAATTTACAGGTAGAGCAGGAGGTCGGGAGTTCTAGGTCAGCCTCAGCTATACGTTCATAACACTGAGGGTCTGGGCTGAGACCTCAACTCAAAAAAGAAAAAGAAAAAGCAGGAAAAGCCCCACAATTAGTTAAAAGGAATAAGTTTAGTGTTTACATTCCAGTGGGAGGATTATAGTTCATAACAAACTATTATACATTTTAGGAAAAACTAAGACAGGTTCTTCTAGTTGTAAAATGTTAAGAAATAAAGAGACATGAAGTCTAATTTCCTGACTGAATTAGTGCACACTGTATACACATGTGAAAATATGCAAATTACTATATGCCAATATAACTTTATGAATTTTTAAATTAAGATGCAAAAACCTGTATTTAAAAAACCAACACTATATTATGTATGTGGAGTCAGCCCAAGGCTATTGACCTCCAGCTCTCATCCCCTACTACGGTCTCACTAGCTATTTAAACACTTACTTATTTTACACTTATGGCAAAGACCACTCCAGAGCAATAAAATAGAGATCTGAAGTTTGAAGCATTAAATTTGGGAAGGAATACAGGAAAGAAATTTCTAAAAAGATGTGATTAGTACATGCCTACAATCCCAGTACTGAGAGGCTGAGGCAGGAGGACCAAGACAATTTCAGGCTACTCTTAATGACACAGTTAAGACCCTGACCTATAAAATAGAAAAGTCCAAATCTATAACATATTGAATTGTTTTCAAATATAAACAGCATCTAACTGTAAGATAACACTTAACTGACACAGAAAGCAATATAAACTTTAAGATCTAACTAGCTGTAGTATTAAAATACGAAACACTTTTAACATTATCACTCACATGTACCCGTATATGAACAATCAATAATGTTTATCTCAGCCAAAGGTTTTAAACATTTGAAAGTTCTTTGGAATGTCTATAGGTTAATGGTTTTCAGTGTGACACAATCATAAGGACAGCTGAGTTACCTTGTCCAAAGCAAACTTAGTGTCTCCAACAGAAGATAAGGAGAGTGTGTGAGATCCAACTAGGGTAAAGTTGCTGGTACGCACAGCACCGAGACCTCCGGGACTGGCCATAACTGTAGAGGAACAGGGAGTGATGTTTAGTTCAGATTGGCGGCTTTCCTAAGTGTGCTAGTTCAAATGGGAATGGCCTCTCAGGCCTGTATAGCTGAATGCTCAGTTCTCAGTTGATAAACCATTGAGGAAGATTAGGACGTAGGACGTGTGTGTGGCCTGCTGGCGGAGACATGGCCTCACGGGAGATGTGTCACTAGGCTTGGGGTTTGAGGTTTCAAAAACCCATGCCAAGCCAGACTCAACTTTTCCCTCCCGCTCCTCCCTTTACCCCTGTATGCTGCCTGTGGATCAGAGTATAAAGTGCTCAGCTACTGCCTGTCTGTCTTCTGCCATGACAGTCATGGACTCACCCTCTGAAACTGTAAGCAAGCCTCTAAGTAAACGCTTCCTCTTCTAAGAGCTGCTTTGGTCTTGAGAAAGTTGTCTCTTCACAGCAATAGAACAGTGGCTAAGACACTAAGTAACACCTCTCCCCCTCCACATGAATGAAATCAAACTGCCACAGAGACTCTGCCCCACTGTCTTTTATTTCTTCTCATTCTTTCTCATTTGCTTCTGTTTTTTGAGACAGGGATTCATCCCTTCAGCCAGGCAAGCCTAGAACTCACCATAGACCAGAACAGCCTTGAAAGGACAGCAGTCCTCTTGCTTCAGCCTTTCAAGTATCTCACCCACAACTATGAAGCACCATGCCCAGTGTCTTCCAGTTTTACTCTGTGTGTGTTTGAGTGTGTAAACCAAGTTTGCAAATCAAGAAGGCATGTGCATGTATGAGTGTGCGGATAAATATATTTACAAAGCATGCAACTGCTAAATTTAATTATTCTAAAGCTTCAAATAGCATAGGTCCACTCACCTGAAGAATGAAGGCTGCTTTTCTAACAAAGAAAGGATAAAGAAGACACATTAGTTATTTCTTTTATTTAGAGTATGAAATTTTAATATTATAAGGACTACACTTGAGAAAATATTTCTTCCCATGTAAGTATCAGCAATTAAAATATTTAACTTCTTTTGAAAAAGTTGAGTGGACTTCAACTTGTAAACCTCCTGCTTTCTCCTTCAAGCTCTGGGACACATTAGTGGATGTTAAAGACATCCACAATAGTCAAGGTTTAAAGCTAGTCAGTCAATGTGTAGATTTATTCAAAATGTAGACTTATTAAAGGATTCCATTTTTAGAAAATTTCTACTTACTGAAGTTATAGATGTGAGGAGTCTCTTTGGAGTAATAGCCTGGAAAACAAGAGAACTTAGCATATTTTCTACTAAATATTGCAATTCAGAGCTTAAAACTAAAGTTATCACATAGAAAATAACTGTTGAATATAAATAGACCATACTTAATACTTTATCAAGGCTTTTCAAATATTGGTATCCTATTTTAAAGTAGAGCCAAAGAATTTATTTAAAAAGTTTTCTTCCTTTCCACCCAACAAAAAGTAAGCTGGCCCCAATAAAATGTTTTCCTTTATAAAAGTCGCTGGTCGTGGTCTCTTCACAGCCATAGCAACCCTAACTAGACGATGATCAAACTACAGTGTTTTACTAGGTCTACGCAATCCTCACCTTGGACTTGGATGCTTTCTTCTTCTTATCGGGGCCCAAGGAATCTTTCTTTTGTACCTATACAGAAATCCAAAATATATTATCTTAAAATATGATATCACTAAGTGTATTGGCTAGTTTTGTGTCAACTTGACACAGCTGGAGTTATCACAGAGAAAGGAGCTTCAGTTGAGGAAATGCCTCCAGGAGATCCAGCTGTAAGGCATTTTCTCAATTAGTGATCAAGGGGGAAAGGCCCCTTGTGGGTGGGACCATCCCTGGGCTGGTAGTCTTGGTTCTATAAGAGAGCAGGCTGAGCAAGCCAGGGGAGGAAAGCCAATAAAGAATATCCCTCCATGGCCTCTGCATCAGCTCCTGCACCCTGACCTGCTTGAGTTCCAGTCCTGACTTCCCTTGGTGATGAACAGCGGTATGGAAGTGTAAGCCGAATAAACCCTTTCCTCCCCAAGTGCTTCTTGGTCATGATGTTTGTGCAGGAATAGAAACCCTGACTAAGACACTAAGGAAATACATTATTGTTCATTTCAGAAAGTTTTAGCTGCTTACCAGGCTGTAAACTTCAATGTTTATTTCAAAGTCATTGGAAACATCATGCCTGAGGGAAAAGAGGATTAAATAAAATTGTAATAAAAAACTAAAGTTATGCCTTTAAAAATGTGCAAACAGTATTATAGGACTCAAAATAAAAGACTCAATTGATTTTAAAGAAATACAAGAAAAACTGTCAAGAATAGTAAAATGATTTTAAAAAGTGGCAAAACCACATTTTTCTTAAAACACAACCCAGAAATATTTGTTATAAAAATCAAATCTTTGGAGCCGGGCGTGGTGGCGCACGCCTTTAATCCCAGCACTCGGGAGGCAGAGGCAGGCGGATTTCTGAGTTCGAGGCCAGCCTGGTCTACAAAGTGAGCTCCAGGACAGCCAGGGCTACACAGAGAAACCCTGTCTCGAAAAACCAAAAAAAAAAAAAAAAAAAAAAAAATCAAATCTTTGTAAAAATCTCTAGGGCTGGAGAGATGACTCAGCAGTTAGCAGCAAGCACATGTCTGTAGTGGATCTGACGCCCTCTTCTGGTGTGTGTGTGTGTGTGTGTGTGTGTGTGTGTGTGTAGACAGTGACAGTGCACTCATACATAGGGCTGGAAAGGAACCAGGCCGGCAGAGCTGTCTAAACTCTCTCCCATGAGCATTATGGAACAAGAAGGGCAAGCGGTGACCCCCACCAGCTGTCCTCCTCTGCTCCTCATGCCTGAGCTGTGGCATGCAGGCAATGTGAAATGTTTCTAAAATAAACAATAGTAATATTTGTTTCCGAGCCGGGACAGGGGACTGAGGTGCATATCTTACATGTCAAAGCAGACCTGGCCTCCAGGTTCTCCCAGCATCCCTCAGTCCCTACCTGACAAACCCTGCCCCTAACCCTGAGTTTTCCAGCCTAAGACCCTAGGAATCCCTCCCTCCCTCCCCTCTCCCCTCCCTACACTAACACCCTTTCTCTCTCCCTCTGCTACCATCATTCCCTGGCCTCTGGCTTGGGCGCAGTGAACTCACCCACCCGATCGCAGCTTCACAATTAACCTGCCTTTAATACAACCTAATCTGTCTTGAATGCTCATTTTACAGTACAGAAACTTTCTTCCCTGTCCCTGGCTCTGCTTTGGGATGTAAGATATGTACCTCAGTCCCTTCTCACAGGCTCCGAAATCAAACAAGTAATAATAGAGGCAGACATATTTTTCAAATTAGATTGACTGTAGTTTTAAAAATATGTATTTGGTACTAATTATCTCTTTATTGATACTAAAATATTGTTACGGCTGGGAGAGTGGTGCACACCTTTGATCCCAACAAAGGCAGGTAGATCTCTGAGTTCCAAGCCAAACTGGTCTACAAAGGTATTTCTAGGACAGCCAGGGCTACACAGAGAAACACTCTCAAAACGCCTTTAATCCCAGCACTTGGGGGAGGCAGAGGCAGGTGGATTTCTGAGTTCGAGTCCAGCCTCAGCTACAGAGTGAGTTCCAGGACAGCCAGGGCTACACAGAGAAACCCTGTCTTGAGAAAAACAAAACAAAACAAAACAAAAAACCAAAAAAAAAAAAAAAAAAATCCCAAAAGAAAAGAAAACATGAAATAAATTATTGCTGTGTTATTTAAAGTATCTATAAAAGTAATAGACAAAATATTGAAGCACTATATATACTGGGTATCTATAATCACAAAAAATATCAATAAAAAATAAATCAGAAAGAGTTTACTGAACAACTGAAAATTGGATTATCTGTTCATATTTCAAGAGTAAACAAGGGCCCAGGAGATGGCTCCGCAGCTAAGTGGAGTCCGCCACACAAGCCTGGCAACCTAAGCTCAATACGGAGAACTTAACATAAGGCGTAAGGAGAGATCAGAGTCCACAAAGTTATCCTCTAACTTCTTTCTGTACAGCAGCTTTTGACCATAAGCCTCATGCATGTATATTATGCACACAATGATAATAACATAAGTAAATTTTAAAAATGTATTTTATTTTATGTGTGTGCATGCCTTGCCTACATGACTGTCTATGTACCACATGCATGCAGTGGCTGCAGAGCAAGCAGAGGGCACTGGATCCTCTGGAATGAAAATATTGGGAACTGAACCTGGCCCTCTGGATAAACAGCCTGTGCTATTAACCACTGTGGCATTTTTCCAGTGCCTCATAAATGAACTTAATAATAATTATTACCATTATTATTATTATTTCAGGGAAGTGCTCACAAGGACTCATCTCTTCTGAGGAGACACTGGCAGATGGTTACAGGAGGGGAGACATTTGTCTTAGTGGGGTGATCACTGATAGGCTGTCCATGTTCCCGTAAGCAATCCTAGAGGAAACTCATTGGCTAGTACACGAGGCCCTGGGTGTGATTTCCAACACTACCAAAAAGAAAGAAATGGCGGAAAGTAGAAGGAGACAGCTGAGGAGAAAGAAGTGAGTCAGCAGGAGGGAGATGAGACAAAGGGGGTAGTGGGAGTTCATATAACCAAAAATACAGGGATGAATATGTCATGAGGTTATGTGTGCTAATAAAATACTGCATTAATTATAATAAGTTAGCAAACAAATACCAATATATTTTAAATACTATAAAAGTCTGGGATATAGCTTGCTGATAAAAGGCATGGTTAGCATAAAAAAAGCCCTTAGTTCCATCTCATGCAGACAACAGAGAAAACAAGATTATAATTGCCACTCAGATGCTGAGACTGTCTTAACTCTATAAAAGGAAAAGTGTGTCTGAACCACGAGATGCTCAATTTACTTACAGAGTAAACGTAGTAGGAAATGTCAGAGCATCACCACTGAGAGAGTTTGCAGTACTTGCTAATGGAGTGGCGACCATCTGCTCAGCCCCAGCTTTTAGCATAATTAAGTAGTAATAATTTGATGCATCTGTAAGAACAAATCACAGTGGAAAATCACACTTAGCAACAGCACTCTGGAAGACGAGAGGCATACTTCGATCAACTCACATAAAATTTAAATTTTTCAAAACGAAAAGCTAAGAAAGACATAATCTGATACCTACAGCCCTGGAATAAGCAACAAGGTCTGCTAACAACATGAAGCAAGACACCTCCACACTCACTCCTCACTCTCAGCTATAACCACTTGGCAGGAATTAGCATATACCTCCAAAGGATAAATTATATGATCTGTTGTTTCAAACTTGAGATTTAGGACCCATTGAAGATATTTAGGGATAATATTTAATAAAAACAAACGATTTATTCACTATTTATTACTATGTAAATATACCTTGAATGCTAAATTATCAAGTTTTCTGAATTATACTAAAATCAGGCAACAGTAAAAATTATAACCTAAATTAGCTCATCCCTACAATAACCCTTAAACTTTCTCTTCATTTGTTTGATAACAGAAACTCATTCTCTTAATAAAGGCTGGCCTTGAATCTGAGAAATATACTTTTGAAATCTTCCCAAATTCTGGGATTATAAACATGAGTCCCTATATCCACTGTAAATTCCTAGAGACTGACTGAGCGACTCATACATGACATGTACAGCAACACTGTATCACCGACTACAGCCCTACCCCTTTGTAATTTTGTTTTGAAACAGGGGATATCACTAAGTTGGAGTCTGGCCTTGAGCTGCCCAGGTAGCTGGGATTCCAAGGTCCCCACTGGGATCTACCAGTCTCCAATGAAGGCTCAAACATTTACCAGGCCCTTCTTATTGCCCTCAAACCCAAGAGCTTCTCACATTGTTTAGATTTCTTTACCTGTAGAGATAAAGTTCTAATCGAATAAAAATGCAAAAAAAATCTTAATTTTCATTCAATGTTTCACACACTTTTAATTTTGTTGAGTTGTCTAGAAATTATCCTGTTTTCAGAGCCTGCTGCCATATTCCTCTGTACCCACTCTTGACTCCTGTATGATTTTTAGTAGATTAGATAATGTAAAAGATTGCTGTAGGTATCTACTCCAGCAAAAGAAAGACAACTTCAATAGAAACATTCACTAACAATCATCATACAACCAAAAATTCAAAATTTCTAGAAGGAACTTCTATAATTTGAATTAGAATAAATTAAAACAATAAATAATTGTTTTACTAGAATAAAGTAAAATAACTTCCTTTAAGTGATCTGGCACATTTTCTTTTTTTTGTTTTGTTTTGTTTTGTTTTTTTCGAGACAGGGTTTCTCTGTGTAGCCCTGGCTGTCCTGGAACTCACTTTGTAGACTAGGCTGGCCTCGAACTCAGAAATTCGCCTGCCTCTGCCTCCCGAGTGCTCGGATTAAAGGCGTACGCCTGGCACATTTTCATAACAAAACTAATTAACGAAAGTCAAATGGCATCTCCTGTCAAGATAACTCGGCTTTGGAGAATGTTATCTGTCATAATTATGTTTAGCCTTATTTTGAGACAGTAATGTCATACTTGCATGAGTTGGTAACCATATCTGTAAAATTTCCCCTGATGGTTGTTTTTATTCCCCCCTTTCTTCCTATTGTTTCAGCCCTGCTCGTTCCAGCCATTGCTTGCTCCAGCCCCACTCCCTTCAGCCTATAGGTTCTTTATATGTTTCTCATTTCTGATAGTTGTGAGCCACCATGTGGTTGCTGGGATTTGAATTCAGGACCTCTGGAAGAGCAGTTGGTGCTCTTAACCACTGAGCCATCTCACCAGCCCATCCCCTAATGGTCTTATTCAAATATTTTAATATGAGGAAGGAAGACATAAGATGGAGGTTTTGTATGCTTTCTTTATGCCTTTCTCAACAAATCCACCTAAGTAAACTCAATATACCATGAGATCCAGACTCATACCTGTTTTTTGCGCGGTGCTGCAGACAAAATCTGCCTTCAGAGGCAAGCAGATTTCTGACAGAGTGACTGACCCTTTAGATGGAACAAATTCACTCTGGGTTATGACACTGGTCTTGTTCCTCCTCTGAGGTCCTTCACTCTTCAGCTTATTCAGTTCATCAATCAGAAGTGCTCTTTTCTCAGCTGTGAATATAAAATACGCATCTAAATATTCCAAGTATTAAAGCTGTAACTGTTTCTGAGCGAGAGGCAAATCAGGAAAGTCCACTGAAAGGGAATTGAATGAGAGAGCAGACAAAACCATTTGATGTCTCGTCTCTCTGATGGAACTGTTGGGTAGAGTCTCGTTTGCAGTCTGCCTATGATGCTTCAGCTTCCCTTGCGTTTCTCCTGTGGCCTCCCCCCCCCCCCCCCCCAGCGTGCTGTTTTCACATTAGATTAAGCAGGCAGGAATGTCCAAGTCACTAGGATGCGTTTTGGTGCATCACACATACTTGCAATCAGAAGAAGTCTTTCTGCTTCAGCTTCTTCCAAGGATCCTTTCCCGTGTTCTTCATCCACACAGCAGTTGAGAGCCTGACTGGCCTGATAGATCACTGTCTGCTGCAAATTTATGTCATTATTGAGCTCCTAATGAATCACAAAAAGAAGAAAATTCATGGTTTTAATCACCATTATCACTTTATTTAATCTGACTGAAAAATTTCCAACATTTTTAGAAAAGTCAAAATTAGTTTTATTGTGTGAGGTTTTGGATCACAGATCATTTAACTGTGGGTCACATAACTGTGAGCATCACAAAAATATGTCACACCAGTTAAAGGTTCTGAACACAGTCAAACACTGATTCAAACTGGGTGTTGGTACGTGTCTTTAATTCCAGCACAAGGGAGGCACAGGCAGGTGGATCTCTGTGAGTTCAAGGCCAGCCTGGTCTACACAGTGAGTTCCAGGACAACCAGGGCTATACAGAAACCCTGTCTCAAAAAAAATACAATAAAAAAATTATTGAAGATTGAATTATGTGATAAATCCAAGATGTTTCTGGTGTGCACTGCAACCTTCACTGTAGTTATCCTTCTGAACACAGACTAGACATCATAGCATTTACACCAATAAATACAATCTACAATGTGAAGGCACAGGGGCCTTGTGCTCACACATTCACCAAAGGAACCTGGACTGTTAAGCACAGAGTTGTCCTCGAGGGAAAGAATGAAGAGCCTTCTTATTGGACCAGACTGAGGCAAGAACTCCTTCTAGCCTAGTGATGTTTGCACTATTTGTGTGGCTACAGAGTTTCCAGCATCCGGCCCTCCCCAGACCCTTACAGTAAAATTTGTTTTTCTCAGTCAATCCATGGAACCAGTCGTTATGGACGTTACACGTAGCTTTGATGAAGTCAGGTCTGACTTGTCCTTGCTTTGCTATGCATGCGGGATCGAGTTAAATTATCCCCAGAATAACTTTCAACAACTGTGCTGTGCTTAAATACGCTTAAAATAAACTGACATCTGGACAAACCCCAGGCCACTGAGGTGGGTTAAGCCAAACTGTCTTCCTCCCTTCCTCCCTCAGCTCCTAACTCTGCTGGCATGAAGGTCACACCTTATGTTCTGAAATGAAATGTTATTCTAGATGCAGAGTTTTGTACTCCTATAAAGTGTAACAGACCTTTAATCTCAGCACTCGGGAGGCTGAAATAAGCAGGTCTTTATGAAGCTGAGGCCTGCCTGGTCTACATAGCAAGCTCCAGGACAGCTAAGATTACATCGTGAGACCCTGTCTCAAAATAAACAAATACATAAATAACATAATGACCTCATATTTTCCTATTACTGTACCTTGGTAATTAATAATAGCTTTAACTATTGTGCTGACTTGAGTTCCATGTAAAACAACACAGGTGAGGTGCTGGGGATAGGTAAGCTGGCAAAGTGTCTACAGCACAAGCCTCGGTCCCTGAGTTCAGATCCCCATGTCCACACAGAAAGCACCACCAAACAGAAAAACTGTTTCCTTTAGCAAAACCCCTTGAAGACCACAGTAAGTCTCACACATTCAATCACCCAACTAACAGTTATACTTATGTTGTAGTGGGAGGGGCCTCACGCGTGCTAGGCAAGCCCTACACTACATACACTACTCTATGGTGAATCCAGGAGTAGTTAGATCCCCGGGCATCAGTCCCCATTGCAGTCACTCAGTTGAGATTAGTAGGGCTGCGAGCTCACAATCAAGTTCCAAACAGTCCCAAATATCTTCCTATGCCAGAGCATACCTGCATTTTTTGTTTGATATTAACTTGACCAGAAAAGACGTTATTCTTTTCACCCAACTTTGAAGTAACATCTTCCTTTCGAACAATCACTTGCTTTATGGAAGGGCGTTCTGTTTCTTTGAATCTTTGAGACCTATATGCATCAATGCTTCAAGGAAAAAAATATTACTGTTAGAAATCCAGGAACAATGCTCTATGAAACATGTCAACAGAAACTGAACTTCATACTTAGAACATCTGCAGTGTTTCCCACACTGAAGTGTCATTTGGGGAAAGTAACAATGATAGAAGTGACCCCAGGCTGCAGGCTGCAGACTGCACTCAATGGCTGACCTCCTGCTTGGCATGCCCGAGGCCCTGGCCCAATCCCCAGAGATGCTGTAAACACCACCCAAGTTGTAAAACTCTGCCTGTGAGGGGAGGCCTTCTCCAAACAGCCATACCTATAGAGAAGGTCCCGGTCCTCAGAACTGAGGCTATCCGCAGACTCGGCGCGAGGGACGCGGGTTCTCTGGAATTTCCCTGGCTTAGGACTTGCAGCACTTAGGCTAGTGTCTCTCAATTCCGACTGAGGTGAAGAAATTACATTCTACAGAAAAGTACCACAGTAAATGAGACATTAGAGCTGTGTTCAACCTTGCTCTATATATGCTTTGTTTTCATTTAAGAGACTTGATCTTCACTGCGTCATCTAGGCTAGCCTTCAGCTCTTGGTCTCCCTGCCACAACTTGCTGACACGTGGGCTACAGACACGTCAGCACACTCGGGATTTATAACCACAAGTTATGGAGGAGCAACATAGATCCTAATAAGACTCCATTTAACTCTGAAACATGAGTAATTCTTTTCTGCTACTAGGAAATACACATGTAACAAGTCTACTGATTTATAATAAAAACAACAAAACTCCTACAAAGTAACTGGGTGAAAAGCACACATCAGCAGATGAGAAGCAGCGAGACTGCAGGACCACTGCCTGCTGGCCACAGAAAAGGCCCAGTTCTTCACAAAGCCAGACTGAACTGAACTTCAAAAGCGAATCTAGGGGCTGGAGAGATGACTCAGTGGTTAGGAGCAATGGCTACGTTCTTAGGTTGAACTAACTGTTCTTAGGTTGAACTAACTGATGCACAAGTTTTGCCTCATGCACCATATTCTCCTGACTTCTACTCAAGCAACTACTGATTAGTTGAACATCTCAACATTTTTTGCAGGAACATGCATCTACAACCAGCAAAATACAGAAAATGCTTTCAAAATTTGTTGAATCCTAACGCACATGTTTTCAACATGATTAAATAAACTCATTTCCCACTGACAAAAATGTGTTAATTGTAATGAAGGAAAATGAGATTTTGTAACTTGTGATTCATGTAAAAGAGTTGTTTATGAGCCCGTGGCCTGGGGCCGAGAACAAAGCAGAACAGATAGGGCTGTTGTTAAGACATTCCTAAGAACAGCTTGACTGTAAAAATGAAAAAATACAAGGACAAGCAGGGCTATCTTGTCTGGGTCAACACCACCTGGCCGGAACCTCCCCTCTGTCTACTGCCCCTTGACGCCGGGTAAAGTCATACATCAACTGGTTGCTATGTGAACAAAGATAAGCCCCCAGTCCACAGGAACAAAGTCCTGATGCCCTTTTGCTGACATGTAATCTTTCTGTTAATGTTTGAATAAGCCAATAGTGTGTCACTATGCTGAATTCCACAACCCTAAGCCCCTTACCCCATAAAAACGCCTAGCTTTCGAGCCTCGTGGCCGACATCCATTATCTCCTGTGTGAGATGCATGTCGGTCCAGAGCTCTGTCATTAAACGACCTCATGTAATTACATCAAGATGGTCCTTCGTGATTTTTTTGGGTACATGCCGAATTGGGAATGGAGTGCGGGTTTCCCCACTAGGTTCTATCAGTAATAGTCCCTAAATTGACTAATAAAGATGTACTTGACCCTGTTATAAAGACTTACAAAGTTCATGAATTTAAGCTGCAATTCTTGTTACACTGACCTACAAGGCTACCCTGGGCTGCATGAGATCCTTTCTCACACCTAACAAACAAACAAACAAACAAACAAACAAACAAAACACTACACACTAAAAGACAACCAAAGGAAATCGTTTAAAGAAAAGTATCTCTAATTGCCTATACATGGGATATGCTCTTCTACCTGGGCTGACTTGTCTGGCTTCAATGGGAGAGAAAGCGCCAAGCCTCACAGAGACTTCAAGTGCCAGGGTCAGGGGGAATCTCCAGGGGGGCCCCACTTGCTCAAAAGAGAAGGGAAAAGAGGGAGGGGAAAGGATTGTGGGAGGGGGTGACCAGGAGGGGGGCAGTGAGTAGGATGTAAAGTGAATAAGCTAATAAAAAAAAAAAATAGTTCCCTCTAACTGAGGCCATCCCCAGCACTAGCTCCTGAGCTTAGGGTGACGCGATTAATACAATTTAGGGCTCAGTAAATGTCAGTTGAATTTCTGGTCCTACACATGCTCCACTATGTTCATAGCAGCCCTATTTATAATAGCCAGAAGCTGGAAAGAACCCAGATGTCCCTCAACAGAGGAATGGATACAGAAATTATGGTACATTTACACAATGGAGTACTACTCAGCTATTAAAAAGAATGAATTTATGAAATTCCTAGCCAAATGGATGGACCTGGAGGGCATCATCTTGAGTGAAGTAACACAATCACAAAAGAACTCACACAATATGTATTCATTGATAAGTGGATATTAGCCCAAAACTTAGGATACCCAAGATATAAGATACAATTTGATAAACGCATGAAACTCAAGAAGAATGAAGACCAAAGTGTGGACACTGTGCACCTTCTTAGAATTGGGAACAAAACACCCAGGGAAGGAGTTACAGAGACAAAGTTCGTAGCTGTGATGAAAGGATGGACCATTTAGAGACTGCTGTATCCAGGGATCCGTCCCATAATCAGCTTCTAAACGCTGACACCATTGCATACACTAGCAAGATTTTGCTGAAAGGACCCAAATATAGCTGTCTCTTGTGAGACGATGCCGGGGCCTAGCAAACACAGGAGTGGATGTTCACAGTCAGCTATTGGATGTATCACAGGGCTCCCAATGGAGAAGCTAGAGAAAGTACCCAAGGAGCTAAAGGGATCTGCAACCCTATTGTTGGAACAACATGATGTACTAACCAGAACCCTGGAGCTCTTGTCTCTAGCTGCATATGTATCGAAAGATGGCCTAGTCGGCCATCAATGGAAAGAGAGGCCCATTGGACTTGCAAACTTTATATGCCCCAATATAGGGGAATGCCAGGGCCAAAAGAATGGGAATGGGTGGGTAGGGAAGTGGGGGGCGCCATGGGGGACTTTTGGGATAGTATTGGAAATGTAATTGAGGAAAATATGTAATAAAAATATATAAAAAAAAAAAAGAATTTCTGGTCCTAAATATAATTATGATTTAATAATTTTATCAGCTCTAGAATGTAGTTACTGTTACTGACCTTGTTTAACAGCTGAGAGAACCATGTCAGAGAAGCTACAGTTATAAAATGCTACAACCAGGATTTGAGAGGGCATGCTTGTTACAATGTTAATGTTTACCCTAGGTCTAGGAAATCACTAGTTTTACATTCTAAACAAATTCTATCAGATTTACAAGACCACTGGCTGCATTGGCAAATTCGTGTTTACCAAAGGTGGAGGAGATAGACATTCCTACTGTGTTTGCCTTCCTCTGAGCTTGAGGAAGGACAGCCTTCTTACCTCCAGGCTCACCACCCCGACCGTCTGAGCTAGTGGAGCAAGTAAAGACATTGAGGAGATATTCAGTGCATCTTCCTGCTCCTCACTGTTTTCTGCTCCCACTTGGTCCATCGCCTCTTGGCTCTTTTCCACATCCAGCTCCCCTTCCTCTAGGACATCACTGAAGATGTCATTAATGACTTTGGAGCTATTGATATCCTCATCGTCCACGCTCATCTCAACCTCACGCACTGCTTCTGAAAAAGATTTCAGTGGAGAGATACTGTGATCCAAGGTGGCAGAGGAGGCTAAGTTTTCATGCTTCCTAAAATACAGTTACCCAAACAAAAATCACTTCTTAACAACAAGGTTGAGAGGACAACCTCCAACATTATATAAAGTCAAAATAAAGCTAGACTCTCCTCATATTTAAAAAGTTCCAAAATATTTTCCAAGATATAAAGATTAGATCTACAAAAAAAAATTAACTTAACACTTTGGATTTTGGTGAAAGTTTTAAGCAGGAACACAATATTCTAACTTTCAAAAAATACTTTTTCAGGAGTAGACAGATAGTTTGGTTTGTACTATACTAGGACTCAAATTTGGTTACTAGCACCCACAATGGGCAGCTCACAATGACCTGTAAATCCAGATCAAGAGGCTATGACAGTCTCTTCAGGCCTCTGCAGGCACCTACAGTCATGTGAACACCCCCACATGCAGATAAACACACAATTTAAAAATAAATCTCTCCCAACAGTGGTGGAACACATCTCTGATCTCAGAACATAGAGGAGGCAAAGGCAGGCAGATCTCTGAGTTCAAGGCCAGCCTGATCGAC
This sequence comes from Mus caroli, assembly GCF_978045245.1. Taxonomy (NCBI): domain Eukaryota; kingdom Metazoa; phylum Chordata; class Mammalia; order Rodentia; family Muridae; genus Mus; species Mus caroli. The sequence goes on from NW_028227266.1 coordinate 19,346,604, forward strand.
AAGAGTTCCAGGACAGCCAGGGCTACAGAGAAACCCTGTCTCAAATAGATAGGTAGATAGATAGATAGATAGATAGATGAATAAATGAATAACCTCAAAAAGCACTTTCAAAATAAGCCTCTTCTATAGTTAGAAGAAACACATGGCAGTCGGTACAGGAAAACATTTAACACCACTGGGTAATTTTGACAGAGTAAACTAACAGTAACTATTAACAGTACCATATCTTAATGGAAGCTACAGTATTTCTTAGCTTGAAAACAAAGGTATTTTGAAATTATAGGACATTTAAAAACACAATATTATTCTTATATTACATTATTTCTTTCAATGTATCTAGAGCCAAAAAGAAATAAAGACTTTAAACCAACCAGTCTTCTGCTCAACCTCCAGGGCTGATGCTACTTTTAAGGACTTTTCTTCTTCTAAAAACAACGTTATTTTCAAAGGGCTGGACTTTGTCATTTCGCTTTCAGTGGAACCTAAAAAAATGTATGAGAAAAAACAAATTAACCTGTGTGTGTGTGTGCCTGTGTGTGCACACATGACAGAAATAACCTGAACTGTAAAGTCATGGAGTCATAAGTCTTCATTTTAAATACTTCAACCTAGAAACTGAGAACTCTAACCACCACATACATCTGTGTTCTCATGACGTCCTGTTTCCCTCTCCACCAGAAAAGAAAGGCGACACCAATATTATGAGTTATTTTTTTTATTCAGACTGTTTCTCTCTCTCTCTCTCTTTTGTTTTTCGAGACAGGGTTTCTCTGTACAGCTCTGCTGTCCTGGAACTCACTTTGTAGACCAGCCTGGCCTCGAACTCGAACTCAGAAATCCACCTGCCTCTGCCTCCCGAGTGCTGGGATTAAAGGTGTGCGCCACCACTGTCAGGCCAGACTGTTTCATAATTAGTTTTTCGCCTTTACTAAAATTGTCAACAAAATCACAAAATCTAGGCCCAGAAGGGAACCTCGTCATGTACTAAGAAAAGACTCAGCTAACTCGCTGATGGAAGACTGAGAACGTTCCTCCAAGATTGGAGACAAACAGCATGGCTGCCCTCCCTACTGGAGTTAGCATATGCTTTAAAAGTCTTATCAAAGCAACTAAAAACACAGAAGTCATCCAGATTAGAACAGAGTGACAACTACTTCTGCTCACGGATGGCGTCATCTAACGTCGATAATCCTGAAGATGCCACCAAAGAAAGAAAGGAAGGAAGGAACAGACATGACCTGTAATAAGTAATAAATTAGTAAATTTAGCAAAGGAGACAACATCAACAAAGTGAGGTGGCTCACCCCTGACATCCTAAACTCCATGAGGCTCTAGCAGGATTACAGTGAATTTAAGGATTCTTGGCAGCACGGGCTATAGAGCATAACAGTCTGAAAGACACCAAAAATGTACGCAGACACCTACCCAAACAGTAAACATCTACCCAAACAGTAAACATCTCCCCAAACAGTAAACATCTACCCAAACAGTAAACATCTGAAAAGCAGTTCTCAAAAATGTACACAGACATCTACCCAGACAGTAAACATCTGAAAAGCAGTTCTCAAAAATGTACACAGACATCTACCCAGACAGTAAACATCTGAAAAGCAATTCTCAAAAATGTACACAGACATCTACCCAGACAGTAAACATCTGAAAAGCAATTCTCAAAAATGTACACAGACATCTACCCAAACAGTAAACATCTGAAAAGCAGTTCTCAAAAATGTACACAGACATCTACCCAGACAGTAAACATCTGAAAAGCAATTCTCAAAAATGTACACAGACATCTACCCAAACAGTAAACATCTGAAAAGCAGTTCTCAAAAATGTACGCAGACATCTACCCAAACAGTAAACATCTGAAAAGCAGTTCTCAAAAATGTACGCAGACATCTACCCAAACAGTAAACATCTGAAAAGCAGTTCTCAAAAATGTACGCAGACATCTACCCAGACAGTAAACATCTGAAAAGCAATTCTCAAAAATGTACGCAGACATCTACCCAAACAGTAAACATCTGAAAAGCAGTTCTCAAAAATGTACACAGACATCTACCCAAACAGTAAACATCTGAAAAGCAGTTCTCAAAAATGTACACAGACATCTACCCAGACAGTAAACATCTGAAAAGCAATTCTCAAAAATGTACACAGACATCTACCCAAACAGTAAACATCTGAAAAGCAGTTCTCAAAAATGTACGCAGACATCTACCCAGACAGTAAACATCTGAAAAGCAATTCTCAAAAATGTACGCAGACATCTACCCAAACAGTAAACATCTGAAAAGCAGTTCTCAAAAATGTACACAGACATCTACCCAAACAGTAAACATCTGAAAAGCAGTTCTCAAAAATGTACACAGACATCTACCCAGACAGTAAACATCTGAAAAGCAATTCTCAAAAATGTACACAGACATCTACCCAAACAGTAAACATCTGAAAAGCAGTTCTCAAAAATGTACGCAGACATCTACCCAGACAGTAAACATCTGAAAAGCAGTTCTCAAAAATGTACACAGACATCTACCCAGACAGTAAACATCTGAAAAGCAATTCTCAAAAATGTACACAGACATCTACCCAAACAGTAAACATCTGAAAAGCAGTTCTCAAAAATGTACACAGACATCTACCCAGACAGTAAACATCTGAAAAGCAATTCTCAAAAATGTACACAGACATCTACCCAAACAGTAAACATCTGAAAAGCAATTCTCAAAAATGTACACAGACATCTACCCAGACAGTAAACATCTGAAAAGCAATTCTCAAAAATGTACACAGACATCTACCCAGACAGTAAACATCTGAAAAGCAATTCTCAAAAATGTACGCAGACATCTACCCAGACAGTAAACATCTGAAAAGCAATTCTCAAAAATGTACACAGACATCTACCCAAACAGTAAACATCTGAAAAGCAGTTCTCAAAAATGTACACAGACATCTACCCAAACAGTAAACATCTGAAAAGCAGTTCTCAAAAATGTACACAGACATCTACCCAGACAGTAAACATCTGAAAAGCAATTCTCAAAAATGTACACAGACATCTACCCAAACAGTAAACATCTGAAAAGCAGTTCTCAAAAATGTACGCAGACATCTACCCAGACAGTAAACATCTGAAAAGCAGTTCTCAAAAATGTACACAGACATCTACCCAGACAGTAAACATCTGAAAAGCAATTCTCAAAAATGTACACAGACATCTACCAAAACAGTAAACATCTGAAAAGCAGTTCTCAAAAATGTACACAGACATCTACCCAGACAGTAAACATCTGAAAAGCAATTCTCAAAAATGTACACAGACATCTACCCAAACAGTAAACATCTGAAAAGCAATTCTCAAAAATGTACACAGACATCTACCCAGACAGTAAACATCTGAAAAGCAATTCTCAAAAATGTACACAGACATCTACCCAGACAGTAAACATCTGAAAAGCAATTCTCAAAAATGTACGCAGACATCTACCCAGACAGTAAACATCTGAAAAGCAATTCTCAAAAATGTACACAGACATCTACCCAAACAGTAAACATCTGAAAAGCAGTTCTCAAAAATGTACACAGACATCTACCCAAACAGTAAACATCTGAAAAGCAGTTCTCAAAAATGTACACAGACATCTACCCAGACAGTAAACATCTGAAAAGCAATTCTCAAAAATGTACACAGACATCTACCCAAACAGTAAACATCTGAAAAGCAGTTCTCAAAAATGTACGCAGACATCTACCCAGACAGTAAACATCTGAAAAGCAGTTCTCAAAAATGTACACAGACATCTACCCAGACAGTAAACATCTGAAAAGCAATTCTCAAAAATGTACACAGACATCTACCAAAACAGTAAACATCTGAAAAGCAGTTCTCAAAAATGTACGCAGACATCTACCCAGACAGTAAACATCTGAAAAGCAATTCTCAAAAATGTACACAGACATCTACCCAAACAGTAAACATCTGAAAAGCAATTCTCAAAAATGTACACAGACATCTACCCAAACAGTAAACATCTGAAAAGCAATTCTCAAAAATGTACACAGACATCTACCCAGACAGTAAACATCTGAAAAGCAATTCTCAAAAATGTACGCAGACATCTACCCAGACAGTAAACATCTGAAAAGCAATTCTCAAAAATGTACACAGACATCTACCCAAACAGTAAACATCTGAAAAGCAGTTCTCAAAAATGTACGCAGACATCTACCCAGACAGTAAACATCTGAAAAGCAGTTCTCAAAAATGTACACAGACATCTACCCAGACAGTAAACATCTGAAAAGCAATTCTCAAAAATGTACACAGACATCTACCCAAACAGTAAACATCTGAAAAGCAGTTCTCAAAAATGTACGCAGACATCTACCCAGACAGTAAACATCTGAAAAGCAATTCTCAAAAATGTACACAGACATCTACCCAAACAGTAAACATCTGAAAAGCAATTCTCAAAAATGTACACAGACATCTACCCAAACAGTAAACATCTGAAAAGCAATTCTCAAAAATGTACACAGACATCTACCCAGACAGTAAACATCTGAAAAGCAATTCTCAAAAATGTACACAGACATCTACCCAAACAGTAAACATCTGAAAAGCAGTTCTCAAAAATGTACGCAGACATCTACCCAGACAGTAAACATCTGAAAAGCAATTCTCAAAAATGTACACAGACATCTACCCAAACAGTAAACATCTGAAAAGCAATTCTCAAAAATGTACACAGACATCTACCCAAACAGTAAACATCTGAAAAGCAATTCTCAAAAATGTACACAGACATCTACCCAAACAGTAAACATCTGAAAAGCAATTCTCAAAAATGTACACAGACATCTACCCAGACAGTAAACATCTGAAAAGCAATTCTCAAAACTGTACACAGACATCTACCCAGACAGTAAACATCTGAAAAGCAATTCTCAAAAATGTACACAGACATCTACCCAGACAGTAAACATCTGAAAAGCAGTTCTCAAAAATGTACGCAGACATCTACCCAAACAGTAAACATCTGAAAAGCAATTCTCAAAACTGTACACAGACATCTACCCAAACAGTAAACATCTGAAAAGCAATTCTCAAAAATGTACGCAGACATCTACCCAGACAGTAAACATCTGAAAAGCAATTCTCAAAACTGTACACAGACATCTACCCAGACAGTAAACATCTGAAAAGCAATTCTCAAAAATGTACACAGACATCTACCCAAACAGTAAACATCTGAAAAGCAGTTCTCAAAAATGTACGCAGACATCTACCCAGACAGTAAACATCTGAAAAGCAATTCTCAAAACTGTACACAGACATCTACCCAGACAGTAAACATCTGAAAAGCAATTCTCAAAACTGTACACAGACATCTACCCAGACAGTAAACATCTGAAAAGCAGTTCTCAAAAATGTACGCAGACATCTACCCAGACAGTAAACATCTGAAAAGCAATTCTCAAAAATGTACACAGACATCTACCCAAACAGTAAACATCTGAAAAGCAATTCTCAAAAATGTACACAGACATCTACCCAAACAGTAAACATCTGAAAAGCAATTCTCAAAAATGTACACAGACATCTACCCAAACAGTAAACATCTGAAAAGCAATTCTCAAAAATGTACACAGACATCTACCCAAACAGTAAACATCTGAAAAGCAATTCTCAAAAATGTACACAGACATCTACCCAAACAGTAAACATCTGAGAAGCAGTTCTCAAAAATGTACGCAGACATCTACCCAAACAGTAAACATCTGAGAAGCAGTTCTCAAAAATGTACACAGACATCTACCCAGACAGTAAACATCTGAAAAGCAATTCTCAAAAATGTACGCAGACATCTACCCAAACAGTAAACATCTGAAAAGCAATTCTCAAAAATGTACACAGACATCTACCCAAACAGTAAACATCTGAAAAGCAATTCTCAAAAATGTACACAGACATCTACCCAAACAGTAAACATCTGAAAAGCAGTTCTCAAAAATGTACGCAGACATCTACCCAAACAGTAAACATCTGAGAAGCAGTTCTCAAAAATGTACACAGACATCTACCCAGACAGTAAACATCTGAAAAGCAATTCTCAAAAATGTACGCAGACATCTACCCAAACAGTAAACATCTGAAAAGCAATTCTCAAAAATGTACACAGACATCTACCCAAACAGTAAACATCTGAAAAGCAATTCTCAAAAATGTACACAGACATCTACCCAAACAGTAAACATCTGAAAAGCAGTTCTCAAAAATGTACGCAGACATCTACCCAAACAGTAAACATCTGAGAAGCAGTTCTCAAAAATGTACACAGACATCTACCCAAACAGTAAACATCTGAGAAGCAGTTCTCAAAAATGTACGCAGACATCTACCCAAACAGTAAACATCTGAGAAGCAGTTCTCAAAAATGTACGCAGACATCTACCCAAACAGTAAACATCTGAGAAGCAGTTCTCAAAAATGTACGCAGACATCTACCCAGACAGTAAACATCTGAAAAGCAATTCTCAAAAATGTACACAGACATCTACCCAGACAGTAAACATCTGAAAAGCAATTCTCAAAACACCAACAAAGGGGAACAAGGACGCTTGGTCGGCAGAGTGCCTGCCTAGCACGCAGGAAGCCAGAGTGCTCCAACCAGCACTCAGGGAACCCAGAGTGGTGTGCACAGCAGTAACCCCAGCACTTGGAGGTGGAGGGAGAAGGACCAGAGGTCCAAGCGGATCCTTGACTACAGCTAGATGAGAAGGCATCAAAAAGAAGAAAATACTCACCAATAAACTCCACCAAAGAATCAAACAAGTTTTATCTTAAAAGCAACATAATTCTGCTAAAGGGATGCGGTTGCTTGTATTCTAATGCTAATTATGTCCCTCCCTAAAACGGTTTGCCTGAGAGCCACTGCACACAGCTTCTGGGAACCTGCCTTCAGATAACTCTGATTGGTAAATAAAGATGCCCGAAGTCAGTATCTGGGAAGGAGAGGTGGAGGGGCAGGGGGGGGGGGGATTTAGGGTCCCCAGGCTTGGGACCCCGAGGAAGAAGGAGGACAAAGATGCCATCCATGCCTGAGGTGTGTACAGCAGCGAGAGGCAGAACTGCATGCAAAGGGGCCCAGAGAAGGCAGCCCAAAGGCTGCTCAGTGGGGTCAGGAGCAGCCAAGATGGACACAGAGATTAGGAAGTAGTGACTCAGAGTCTGTCGGTGGGAGGTCAACTTTAACAGCATGGAGGGCAGGCAGGTCTCCAGCTACTGTGCTGTTTAGGACATATTAAAGTATAGCGGGGGTGTGTGTGTGTCTTTCCTTTGTAACATAAGACACTGAGACGGGTAGTGACCCGATGCCAGAATTTATTGGTAAATATTAATACTACAAAGGGAAATAAAGACATAAACAGAAGGGAAGATTCAGTACAAGGCCAGCATGCCATATAGATCTGGACGTTCGATGCAATCTCTATCAAAATCTCTTTCCAGGAACAGAAAAGCACCCACAAGTTTATAAAGAATTTAGGTCTCCTGATTATTCAAGACATTTCTGAAAGAGCATAAAGTTAAAACTTAAACTATTAAGAATTAACTAAGTAATTTTCACAAAGATAAATACAAATGACCACAAAGGATATGAAAAATGTTCACTATCACTATTGAGAAACACAAATACCACAATGGGAATTATTTTTTTTTGAGACAGGGTTTCTCTGTATAGCCCTGGCTATCTTTTTTTTTTTTTTTTTGGTTTTTTTTTTTTTTTGGTTTTTCGAGACAGGGTTTCTCTGTGTAGCCCTGGCTGTCCTGGAACTCACTCTGTAGACCAGGCTGGCCTCGAACTCAGAAATCCACCTGCCTCTGCCTCCCGAGTGCTGGGATTAAAGGCGTGCGCCACCACGCCCGGCAGCCCTGGCTATCTTAAAACTCACTTTGTGCACAATGCTTAAGAAGCAGAAAATCTTAGGGTTTTGTGCACTGTTGGTGAGAACATATAATACTGCAAGTGCTACCACAATACGATGCAATGATTCGACATCCAGGCACTGCTCCAGAGACTGCAGCAGGGACACCCACCACTGCGCCCGCCAGCTGTAGGAAGTGTACCCACAGAGAAGGGGTAAGCGCCGTGCCCGTGCCGTGCCATGCACACACCATGCATACCCAGCCTTTACAGTAGCCCTCCTGCACCCAGAGCCTCACTTTCCATAGTCTCAGTTATCTGTGGTAAACCAAAGCCAGGAAATCCACAAATATACACCATGCTGTACAATTCTATTCCTGTGTGAAAACACCACAGGGTATGCAGGAAGAAATCTGAGTTCTGAGGGAGTTCAGGTGAAGTCATAGGTTTAAGCTTCACCCACAGGATCTTGGGCTGCATCCCTGAAGATAGAGAGATGGCTGCATGTTTCTTGTTTGTCTGTTTGTTTTTGGTTTTTTTTTTTTGAGACAGGGTTTCTCTGTGTAGCCTTGGCTGTCCTGGAACTCACTTTGTAGACCAGGCTGGCCTCGAACTCAGAAATCCGCCTGCCTCTGCCTCCCGAGTGCTGGGATTAAAGGCGTGCGCCACCACGCCCGGCCGGCTGCATGTTTCTATTCATGACATATTTAAAGAAGACAAATTCACAGCAACAAAGTGAAACGGGATGATACAGGAAAGAAGTTTTGTTTAATGAGCACAGAAGTTTGTTCAATTTTGCAAGATGACAAATTTCTGAAGATCAATGACAAATGAATGTATGTAACACTACTGAAATGTGGGCCTAAAAGCAATTAAATTGGCAAAATTGTTTGGGGTGAGGGGTCTTTATTGAGACAGTGTCTCACCTATGAAGCTCAGGCTTATTTTAAAAATCAGCAATCCTTTAGTTCTGAGATTACAGACATGTGTAACCATGACTAGCTAAATTAAGTTTATGTGATTCTTTTTATCTCATATTAAAATAAAATTTGCCAGTTGTAATGGTATGCGCCTTTAATCTCAACACTCAGGAAGGAAAGGCAGAAGAATCTGAGTTCAAGGCCAGGCTGGTGTAAGAGTTCCAGGACCACAGGGCTACACAGTTGAGACCCTGTCCTGGTGGGGAAAGGGGAAGAGGAGAAAAAAAAAAGGAAGGAAAAAAATTGAAAGTGTTTTTAATAAACCAAGCATGGTGACTCACTTGTAAGTGCAACACTTGGAATACTTAGGCAAGAGGATTGAAACTTCTAGGCTAACCTGGCAGTGGCGATAATCCCATCCCATCCTTGAGAGGCAGAAGCAGGTAGATCTCTGTAAACTTGAGGCCAGCATTATCTAGGTGAGCTCCAGGACAGCCAGGGTTACACAGAGAAACCCTGTCTCAAAAAAACAAACAAACTTCTCGGCTACTCTAGATTACACAGTAAGAGTTTACCTCCTAAAAGAAAGAGGGGGCCGGGCGGTGGTGGCGCACGCCTTTAATCCCAGCACTTGGGAGGCAGAGGCAGGCGGATTTCTGAGTTCGAGGCCAGCCTGGTCTACAGAGTAAGTTCCAGGACAGCCAGAGCTACACAGAGAAACCCTGTCTCGAGAAAACCAAAAAAAAAAAAAAAAAAAAAAAAAAAAGAAAGAGGGGGCTGTGAGAGTGGGTAAAGAGGAAGGAAGACATAGGGGGAGGAGAGAAGAGGGGTGGAGGAGAGCAGAGCAGCGCAGGGGAGAGAGGAAAGGGAGCAGGGGAGAGGGGAGGGGAGGGGAGGGGAGGGGAGGGGAGGGGAGGGGTGGGGAGGGGAGGGGAGGGGAGCTCTGCTGCCTCTGCCAAGATGGAGTGTTTTTCTCTAGAGCTGTAAGTCAGAACAAAGCTCCTCTCTCTTTGGGAAGAGGACAATGCTTGAGCCAAGAGGGAGTCTTACTGTGGAAAGAACTAAACGGAGAAATGAGAGCTGGGTGAGGAGGCAGACAGCTCTGCCTGCCCAAGCACAGCGGCATTCACTCTCTGAGCCGTGCCAGCCACCTGCTGCAGGACACAGCTACATCTGTGTACATGGGAGCACTGACCTGCAGGCTCTGTGCCAGAAAGCTTCACTGCTGGTTCATTTCCAGCCACCTGGTCTGTTACAGAAGTCAGTGGGGTGCTTGAGACAGCTTGATGTTTCTTGAGTGGAGTGTTCTGACAGTGAACTTCCTGAAAAAAGCAAACGGAGAGGAAAATTCTACTTCTTAGAATTACAAATCTTAACTATATGTTATTAAATGAAATAAGGCTTATTAAATTAATATTCAATGTTTTTTGAGAACAAAAGAAATAATATATATTAAAAACACTCAGGTCATTGTTAATCATTTCCAGTGTGTAAGATTCCAAGTATGTAAAATCTTTAAAGACTAGGAAGCGAGAAGAATGAAAATTCATTTCAGAGTTCAGTTTTATACAAACCAAAGTAAAAGCCAAAGAAAAACAATTTCCCCTGTCATTTTTATCAGCCCTTGCCTATACAATCTAGAAATAGCTCTGCCATGAAGATTCTGTTTAATTATCATTTACTCAAAGGATAAAATTCAAATAAAACAAGAAGGATAAAAGCAAATGCCAATAATAAGGAAGAAGGTAAGAGGAACGCATGTGTTGTTTTCCGTGTTAAAGCTCCACGATGGACAGGCCTAGTCACTACCCAGCCCCCGAGAATTCGCAATGCACTCACTGTGCTGTTCTCGCCCTGGGATGGCTAGGCACAGTGGCACACATCTACATTACCAACACTCTGGAGGCAGGTGTTAAAAAAAAAGGCACTGCAAGTTTGGAGCCTGCCTGGCCTATACAGTGAGTTCCAGAGTAGGAGGTGCTACCAGCAAAACCTTGTCTCAAAAACCAAGAGCACACTTTATAACTACAGAAATACCAGAAACCATCAGGTAAATAACAGCAGCTGACGCATGCATAGGCTTAGGATGTGACCTGTCACTTACCAAGCATGTCATTGCCTCACCCAGCCCTCCCAATCCTCCAGATCAGAACATATTATTTCTGTTCTGTCAATGAGAAATCAGGCAGAGGAGCTAAGGCCCTGCACACATGATAAGTAATTGGCAGCCAGGATACAAATCCCCCATCTAGTTCCAGTTAGAATATCTCTCAAATGAGAGGCTTCTGACTCTATATAACTCTTTGTATATAACTATATACATAACTATAACTCTATAATTCTCTCGCTAAAATATATACACACATGACTGTATATAAAATATAGAGTAAACCCTTAAATGTTGCAGACATGATGTTTTTTTTTTTTTTTTTTTTTTTTTTGGTTTTTCGAGACAGGGTTTCTCTGTGTAGCCTTGGCTGTCCTGGAACTCACTCTGTAGACCAGGCTGGCCTCGAACTCAGAAATCCGCCTGCCTCTGCCTCCCAAGTGCTGGGATTAAAGGCGTGGGATACCACACCCGACTGACATGATGATATTTTTAAAGTGAGCGAGACATTGGGGAAAGGATATGAGGACAGGACAAGTAGGCTACAGAGAAGAGAAAACTGGGTGTCTGCTGAGAGAAGAGAAGAGCCTCCATGCTATGATACACTGCATCCTAGCTTGTTTACCCAAACGTTTGCTAAGTGATAACACTGAGAATGGAAAACAACTACCCTCTTTCTCAAAGCTTTGGGGGAAAAGAAAAATCACAACAAATACACTGCGCTGTTTCCTTTGGCTGTGGTCATTCCCGAGAATAAGAAGTGCATTTAATAGGCAGGGCGGCAGGAGCACAGGGTCTCATTCCCAAGAATAAGAACTGCATTTAATAGGCAGGGCGGCAGGAGCACAGGGTCTCATTCCCAAGAATAAGAAGTGCATTTAATAGGCAGGGCGGCAGGAGCACAGGGTCTCATTCCCAAGAATAAGAACTGCATTTAATAGGCAGGGCGGCAGGAGCACAGGGTCTGCTTAGATGTCCTAGTTTCAAGCTTACCAGACAGGAAAGAGAAACAATATTACTAACTTACACAGTTATTGTTAAGATTTAGTGAAATTTTAAAAAGTGACCACCAGCACATTGCAAACAACCAATATGCAGATACTCTTCTAATGACCTACGACCCCATATTCTTCTCCCCACTAATCTGACCTCAACGTTATTGCATAGTAAACAAACACCCTCCACTTTTAGCCCAAATACAAACCCAGCTCATAGAGAAACCACAAAGGTCTGAAACAGATTCCTATCTGAGCCCCACGGCATGAGTGCAGCACCCACTTCAGTGGCTTCCTAATCTGCTTTTCAAGCTCTTCCTCCAAGACCCAGACACCAGAATTTAGTGCATTCCATGACCAAAGGTTCCACTGACTTCTTCGTATTAACTTACAAGTCTCTTCTCTCAACTCCCCAAGGTTCAAAACCTGCATCATCAAGGTGGCACCAAGGCTAGTCAAGCAACACCTTGGCCTCTCCCAATTCCTTCACCATCACTCCAACTTAGCCTCCCCTGAAACACTTTGTGTTCTCCATATACCCCACCCTGCCTCCAGCCTCTCCCTGCCCCACACCCACCAGTGGTTGCTCTTACCTCTTTGATGCTTTTCTTCCTTGTTTCTAACCTATTTTCTTACCCCTCCATCCAAGGTGGATTTCGTAACTCGTCATTGCAACCACTTCCCAATGACTTCAGTTTGTTCATTTCACTCAAACATTTAGACCTTGTCCTATGGAACTATTTCAAAACAACCCTTTCTTCCTTAAGATGCTTTCTGTCACGGTGTTTTATCACAGCAACAGAAAATAACTAATACAGAGCCCGAAAGATCTCTATTCTACCATCTAGACCCCTTGTTTCCAGGTTAGCCATCTCTTCTTCCAAGTATCTCATCCACTATGTTCCATGCAGAGGTGAGCACCTCCCGTGCCCAGCAGTGGACACAGTGTTGACAGACAGGCTCCGCCTCCAGAGCTGTCAGGACCTGCAGTTCTCACCTTGCTTTCTCACAAAGGATTCTCCTCACTTTTGCCTATCAATCAGTTACCAGCCTTTCCTTTGTCTTGATTCCTTACTTCCTAACAACTCCTTCCCACCAACACTGGCATTTACCTGAATTTACAAAGAATTCAAACAGCTGTGCCTTTTCCTGCCTTCCAGACACCACCTCCTCTTCCTTCCCTTTAGTGAAATTTCCAACAACTCCTGCACTAACTGGCTCTGCTCTCTCTTCAACCTGTCATCCCTCCTCTCCCTGCACTCCTCACCCGACACATCACAGCAGACTTCACACTTGAAACCTCAGCATGCACAAACCCCAAACAAACCTCAGCAGACTCATTTCAACCCTCAGTGCACAAACCCATCCCATGTTTCTCAAACACACTCCATCTCTCTAGATTCTAATGACTACAGTATTTGATAGCTATAATAACTATAGTACTTTAAACGAAAATGGCCCTGTAGCACTGGGAAGTGTGGCCTACCCAGAGGAGGTGTGTCACTAGGGGTTGGGCTTTGAGGTCTTAGAAGCTTAAGCCTAGGCCCAGTGGCTCTGTCTTCTTGCTACCTGACAAACCTGATGTAGAACTCTCAATTCCTTCTCCAGCACCATGTCTGTCTGCATGCTGCCATGCTTCTGACCAGTACGATAATGAACTGAGCCTCTAGACTGTAAGCTATCCCCAATTAAATATTTCCTTTGAAAGACTAGTGGTGGTCACGGTGTCTCCTCACAGCAGTAGAAATCCCAACTAAGTCAATGACAGGCGTGTGTTTTCCAATCCGTGTCTCAGCTACCTCTTTACTCCTTTTGCAGTAAACAACTGAGTTTCTGGGTAAGGCACCGTCTGAACTCCCTGTTAGTATCATGCTCAGAAGTCTGTTCTCATGCATAAGTACTGTTGCTACCGCACAGTCTCTGCAGGAACTATTTAGTACAAAGTAATCTAACAACTCCTGTCTCCAGGGACCCAGGAGAACAACAGTAAGAATCTAGTACTGTGGTAGCCCAATGATGACGGTCTTCAAACAGAAAACTCACTGGTAATGCCAAATGCTGCTAATAAGTCAGGCAAGGTGAGTCACACCTGTCACCGAAGCACTTGGGAGGCTGAGACAGGGGGATTATGTCAAACCTGTAGTCAGCCTCTGCAGGATCCAGAGACCCTGGCCTCTCAAAACCCCAACATTAAAATGCACTGCTACTTCACCTCGCTGACGCTCACTGTGTTACCTGTTTGGTCTCGCTTCTTGACTTTTCATTCTTTTCTGCACTCCATAAATTGCCCTTGTCAAGTCGACCACGAAGACATGCCAGTTCTTTTTCACGTTCCTAAACATATTAAATATGGCATTATTTTACTCAAGAACCAACAGCATTTAAGAATATCCTAATGCTAGTAAGCTTTTTAAAAGCTAGATGAGATAGCGCACAACTCTAATCCTAGCACTCAGCTATACAGCTAGTTTGAGATCAGCCTGGACTCCACAAGGACTTATTAATAGAAAGATTTAAAGAAAAAACAAAAACAAAACAAAAACCCCTTTTCTTGTCTTTAGTTATAAAATTCAAAGATTCACAACACAAGTTGTGAAGTACGATGTATGATTTCATCGTCCTATTTGCCGTTCGAGTTACAAAGAATCAAAATGCTATTTATCCAAGCCAGTTGTGGAGATCAGACCTGTAACCCCAATACATAGAAAGCTGAGGTAGGACTGACTGCTGAGTATACAAGGCTAGCCTGGGCTGATACATGGAAAGCTGAAGTAGGACTGCTGAGTATACAGGGCTAGCCTGGGCTGCTTAGTGAGTATACAGGGCTAGCCTGGACTGATACATGGAAAGCTGAGGAAGAACTACTGAGTATACAGGGCTAGCCTGGGCTGCTTAGAGTTTCTAGGCGACCTAGGCTAGAGAATATGCCTTATTTAACTATGACATGTCCGCAAAATGATTCTCTTTAGCTCAGTCAAAAAGACTATTTTGGCTGGCGGGTTGGCTCAGTAGGTAAGAGCTCTGGCTGTCCTCCCAGAGGACAAGCTCAGTTCCAAGACCCACATGGCACCTTGCCACCCTCTGTAACACCAGTTCAAGGACATCGAATGCCCTCTTCTGGCCTCTGCAGGCACTGCATGTTTGTGGTGTACAAATGCAAGCAACACACACATACTTAAAATAAAGCTACATCTTAAAAAGAGAGAGCGGCTCCTATTTGTTCCTCAGGTTCTAAAATGAGGTCATATAGTAAGCACTAAACGCAGACCACCTTACCTGTTTGAGCTGCTGTGCTAAGTGGGTAGTAGATGAGCATGTGTTTTGTTTGAATAATCTTTCCTGGATGGCCTTTGTATTTGGAGTGATATTTGGGGTTTTATGAGATGCTCGGTAAGATGGACTTTCTTTACTGTGCTCTTGACAACGCTCTCCAAAGCGTTCCAGGAAAGGCTTAATTCCTCTTCCTCCTACAGAAAACACAGTTTTGGAATCTATTCAAAATAACTAGCAATTATCATTTCCAAGGACAAAATTCTAAATCCATTAGTTACAAAGTGCTTGGTTTCTAGGAACAGTCATTTAAAATGAATATTGAAATTATTCAGCGTATTAAAAACATGTTTTAAATGTTTCTATTATTTTAAATCATATGTTTACATGTGTATGTGTGTAGGTGACTGTGGGCAGGCGTCAGCTCGCCAGGAGCTGGAGTTACAGGCAGTTGTCCGCTGTGTGACATGGATGCTAGGAATACAACTTGGGTCCAGACAGCTGCTTCGGATTCCATGTAGGCCATAGCATGCATGTGTGCACATAAATTATTTTCTTCTTCTACAAATTATAAGACACACCTCATCAAAAGGTTGTCTTGATATCATACAGTCTTAAAAGAGTATAAAGTACTTTTATAGTAGGGCAAATGGAGATAGATAGATAGACAGACAGACGTGTACACACACACGCACACGCACACACACACAGAGTGGGGAGCATGCTCTGCAAGCATGAGGACCTGAGTTTGAATCTCCAGGACCCGTGTAAAGACCCAGGTATGGCTGTATGTAACCCTAGCCTTGAAAAGTAGAGACATATGGCTCCCAGGCAATCACTGGCTAGCCTGGCCAATGGAGTTTCCAGTTTGATGATAGATCCCGTCTCAAGAGAACAAGAAGAAAAGGGCAAACAGCCTACTCCTACTTTCACGTGTCCATAGAGGCACACCTGCCCAAATGCTCATATGTGTGCACACATATAAAGGTAAACACAGCTCACAGTGCAGTCTGTCACCATATGTTTTTGCTAACTTTGTTTAGTCCTGTGTTTCTCAGTCAATGATATGTGCAGCACACCAGAAGATTAGTCACAAGATCAATATAGCATTTTATGGAACATAGCTTACTACTCTAAGAAATACAACCCTCTATTTATATGCAAAAGGCATACATATATGTAAATATAAAGGGAGTGCAGAACTCTATATGCATATTAGCTTCTCTCTGCTCTGGGGTGGGGCAGAGACAAGTGGAAGGAGCTTGATGGCCTGCTATGTTAGTCAAGGGAAAATGAGATTTACTCTAGTCAGAGGAAAGACTGGAAAGCAGTGTTCCACATACAAGTTTTAAGACTGGTTCTCTGCCATTCTCCTAAAATGTAGTTTCTAACTGTATGTGCTTTAATATATCAAAAATAGAAAAGAAAAAAAATAAAGGTAGGATGATGATAGATGCATAGGTAATTCCAGCCCCCTGGACACTATGGAGACCATAAGACTGAGACCAGCCTGATATAGAAAACAACAACAAATTAACCATAAATAAAATGTTGAGAACAAGCGTCTTGAATCTACTCAACAGTTTCAAGTACCTAACCTGGTGTTGCAGGTTTGTCCTTGGGCTGTGACTGTAGACACACTTCTCTGTTAGCTTCCTCTTTGGGCTGAACTCCCTGGGATAAAGTTGGCTTCTCACATGGTTTCAACGCCTCTGCTCTCAGAGGACTGACAGTTTTGTGAAGTAGCTCAGGATTTTGTACCTCACAGTGTTTAGTGCTGAATGTAGCAGATTTCACAGGGGAAGATGCTTTCTGAAACAGGACAACACATGGCAGAGTAAACAGCAATTATCATCATTGCACAGATGCACAAAACCATGGAAGGTCCATTTCTGTTGTAGCCATTATACAAAAATTACTGCCGAGTGTGGTGGCGCACGCCTTTGATCCCAGCACTCAGGAGGCAGAGGCAGGTGGATTTCTGAGTTCAAGACCAGCCAAAGTGAGTTCCAGGACAGCCAGGGCTACACAGAGAAACCCTGTCTCAAAAAAAAAAAAAAAATTACCAAAAATATTATTTCCTTTGCTCTCTAACAGATCATACTAAGTTAAACGGCTTAAAAAAATCAACTAATAAAATGTTATTATTTACATTAATGGACATTTAGTCTCATATTGATAGCTTACTAGTTATCAGGGATAGGGTCACTGCTAGTTTTATAAAAAAAAGTTCTCAAGTTATTGGGCTAGTATTTTACTAAACTATTATATCAAATTATTTTTATTTGTATTTTTAAGTCAGTTCATTGATAATTAACTTAATTAATTATAAGTTAATTAGTTAACTTATAATTAACTCATAATTTTATTTGTTGTAAATAAAAATAAAATCAATTAGTCAGTGTCTTATATTTATAGATATCCATAATAAATGTTGTAATGAAGGGATTAATTTTAGTTATCTCCCAATGATAATAAAGAGATCTACAGAGGGAATTCCAGGACAGCCAGGGCTATACAGAGAAACTCTGTCTCGAAAAAACCAACAGTGGCTCCATCATATTCCATTATTATATACTCTGGATTTTATTTATTTATTTATATTATTATTATTTACTTTGGGTGTTTTAAATTTAGTTGATTTAAATTAATATTATTTCAATTACAAAATGTTAATTTATCTTAGACCAATTACCAAATTTATAATTTTCACTTTTTATGAGACATATAGATATGCCACATATACACTACATAATACTTAGCTACATATAGAGACTACATATAGTCATTACCATTTATAACAGAAATTTCAAAAGACCAAAATGGTACTGACTCACCACAGAGCTGGACACTGAGGCGCTAAGCAAAGATCCATGGGCAGCGTTTGA
Source organism: Mus caroli (assembly GCF_978045245.1). Taxonomy (NCBI): domain Eukaryota; kingdom Metazoa; phylum Chordata; class Mammalia; order Rodentia; family Muridae; genus Mus; species Mus caroli. The sequence goes on from NW_028227266.1 coordinate 19,364,718, forward strand.
AGATGGGTCTTTCCTGACAGAGGCATTGCCGCCCCTTGGGGAACAGCATGTAGCTTCCTGCTGAACACTGCTGCTATTGATGCTAGCAGATGCTCCACTTGCAGAGGAAGATTTGGATAAACAAGCGGTACCAGGCTGTTCTTGCACACTATTTTGCTTTGCAGATGAGTGGCTTACATCATCTTCCCAGGAGCAAATCGTTGCAGCAAGGTTGGCCAGACGGCCCCTTCTCCCAACTGGGGTAGCTGAGGCATTTGAAATGGGTGGCTTGGAAGGTGAGACAGCCTTTTCCTCAGATGGCACTGGTGCAAAGTATGAACTTTCTGATACATCATCTGAAAATGTTTTCAGAAAAACCAAAAGCCATATTCAACTGTTATTCTTATAACCATATGATCACATCCTATAGAATTAAAAAATTTTTAAACGTAAACTTTTAAAATTTGCATTCAGGAAATTTATTACATTACTTAAATGTGACATCTTTTCAAATTAAATGGTACTTAATCCAAATTTAAACACCCTTCACATGTACTTTTTTCTACAGGTTTTGTTTGTTTGTTTGTTTGAGACAGGGACTCAAGGTAGCCCTGGCTCTCCTGGAACTCCCTCTGTAGATCACACTGCACAGAGATCCACCTGCCTCTGCCTCCTAAGTGCTGGGATTAAAGGTGTGTGCCGGCTTGTAAAGTTGTTTTTTGGTTTTTGTTTGGATAGGCTATGGATGCTGTAAGGAGCCACTGTAGGGCTGGGATGACAGTTCAGGAGCCGGCCAATGATGGATAACATAAAGCTCTAGGATAAACGACAAGAGGCACCCTGCACCTACACATACAACATAGCAAGTGCTTGCCACAATGGTTAGGGCACTGAAATGTGCTAGGGGAGTTGAGAAATTGAACCCTATTTTAGCTAATTTAAATAAAAGTTACCTCTCAGCTAGTGATCGCCAACGAAGGATCCTGGCCAGCATTTGGGGCAGATCATACCCTATATACACAATCAAGAGGAGAGACCTGCTCCCTACCCTCCTTCTGCCCAAGCTTAGTTTTATTTATTTATTTTTATTTTTTTAAAGATTTATTTATTTATTATATGTAAGTACACTGTAGCTGTCTTCAGATACTCCAGAAGAGGGAGTCAAATCTCGTTACGAATGGTTGTGAGCCATCATGTGGTTGCTGGGATTTGAACTTCGGACCTTCGGAGGAGCAGTCGGGTACTCTTACCCACTGAGCCATCTCACCAGCCCTTAGTTGTTTTTTTTTTTTTTTTTTTTTTTTTTTTGGTTTTTTCGAGACAGGGTTTCTCTGTATAGTCCTGGCTGTCCTGGAACTCACTTTGTAGACCAGGCTGGCCTCAAACTCAGAAATCCACCTGCCTCTGCCTCCCGAGTGCTGGGATTAAAGGCGTGCGCCACCACGCCCGGCTCTAGCCCTTAGTTTTATTTTTAAGTAAAATGAATTTATTTCAGCACATATGTGAAAAATAAAAATAAGGCACTGATAAAATGGCTCAGTGGGCACAGATCAGCGCTTTTCAATTTATGGGTCACAATGGACCATCTGTATATTACATACTTACATTACCATTCATAAGTAACAAAATTAGTTATGAAGTAGCAACAGAAAAAACTTTATGGTTGGGGCCACAGCATGAGAGAGTGTATCAGAGGTCGCAGCACTAGGAAGGTTGACAAACAGTGGAATGGATGTTTGCCGCTAAGCCTGACTATCTGAGCTCCATTCACCAGACCCACATGGTGACAAGAGACACGTGAATCCTGCAAGTTGGCCTCTGACATCTACATGAATGTCAGACACATGCGAATACACAATAATACCTTTAAAATAAATAAATTGAAATAAAAATGGGAGGACTGGAGAGATGGCTCATTAATTAAGAGCACTGACTGCTCTTCTAGAGGTCCTGAGTTCAATTCTCAGCAACCACAAGGTGCCTCACAATGATCTGTAACGGGATGGAACCGATGTCCTCTTCTGGTGTGTCTGAAAACAGCGAAGGTGAACTTACATACATAAAAAATACATTTTTCAAAATAAATAATATAAAATAAAAAAGGAAGGAAGAAATCTCAAACTTTCTGCTGCCCATTACTAATGAACTTCAGTTAAAATGCACAGTAATGAGGGGATGGAGAAATGACTCTGCTTAAAAGTACTTTCTGTGAAATCATTAAGGACTGTTTTTAACACACACGTGCACGCATGTGAGTGCTTACACACACACACGCACGCACGCACACCTACTAAGTATTTTAAAAATTCAGCCAGGCCGTGGTGCTATACGCCTTTAGTCCCAGCACTTGGGAGGCAGAGGCAGGCAGATTTCTGAGGGTTTTTTTTGTTGTTGTTTTTCTGGGGTTTTTGTTTGTTTGTTTGTTTGTTTGTTTGAGACAGGGTTTCTCTGTATAGGCCTAGTTGTCCTGGAACTTACTCTGTAGAGCAGGCTGGCCTCAAACTCAGAAATCCACCTGCCTCTGCCTCCCAAGTGCTAGGATTAAAGGCATGAGTCATCACTGCCTGGCTCAGATTTCTGAGTTTGAAATCTGAGCCTGGTTTACAGAGTGAGTTCCAGGATAGCCAGGGCTATACAGAGAAACCCTGTCTCGAAAAAACAAAAACAAAAAAATTCAGTGTACAGGCTACAGAGATGGCTCCCAGTTAAGAGTACCTGTTGCTCTCCCAGAGGACCAGGGTTCAATACCCAGCACCTACACGACAGCTTGCAACAGTCCTTAACTCCAGACCCAGGGGATCTGACACCCTCTTCTGGGCTCGACAGGTATCAGGAATGCATGTCATGTGCATACGTACATGCAGGCAGAATTAATATACACAATGAGTCTATCAGTCCATTCAGACTGTTTCACCCTGGTTCTGGCTATGCATCCAGATTAAAGGCTTTATAATACAGAGACAAAGGTACAGCTTGGCTTTCTCATACTTCTGAGATGCTGATCTAAAACTTTTCCCATCTACAATTCCTCTGCTCCTGGATTCCTTTTTAATATAATATGGATATTTCAGAAAGCCATCTCAAGGTTTCTACATAACTGTCAGAGACCGTACAGTGAGAAATCGAGCCCTTCACAATCTCCCACCCTGACAGGTCAAATGGCCTCGTGCTAGGAGCCAGTTGTCACTCCCTCCTCCCTGTTCCCTTCCTGGCACCTGAGGCTGTAAAAGCTGAATTATACTCCCCTCTTCCCTATCTCTTCCTGACTCCCATGACTTCCAAGGACATGAGCTATGCCTGAGCCCGGCCTGATACCCCAAGGCTGTTAAGGAGGATCTATGTTCTGGAGATAGGACGCAGAGTGCCCGCTGCCTGGAGCCTGACTTCAGCCCTCATGTCAGCAGATGCCTACTTCTTTGTTCTTTGTTAAATTCCCCCTCGACCCCTCCCTATTACCCTTGATGTATGCTTTAAAACCATGCATCTCAGCCTAATAAATGGAGACCTTGACAACTCTTCAGCTCTTCTCCCCCCCCCCCCCCATTCCCATTTTCTCCCAGGTTTGCGGTCCCCCTCACACCCATGAATAACTGAATCCCACGGGACAGGATACATAACCAGTCAGAAGATGATCAGTTAGCTGCAACAAAAACTGCACTGGCCATTAGCACTAGCTTGCTTGCAGCTAAGGCCCAGTCCCGCATCTGTGTGCAGAACTGAAGACTATGCTTTGGGGTGGGAAGTATTTTGACATCTTTCCCCTACTAAACAGCAGTGTGTGCCTTAGTGTCTTTAGTGATGAGTGAACATATGAGATAGATTTCCTGAATACAGAGCTGAAGTCAGGACGTCTTCTCTGCAAACAGGAAGTAATTCAGTTCTAGGTGAAGCTTCTCCTGGTTCAAGAACCTCATCATCCACCTAAGTAAAAACGTCTCTTCTCACTGTTTTTTTTTGTTTTTGTTTTTCTGTTTGTTTGTTTGTGGCTATACTCCTGGTACACGAATCAACTACAAGCAAAGAACACATACACAGATAAAACAAAAGCCCTTTCCTGTCATGGGACTTGAGGCAGGCCACAGATCTATAATCCTCCTGCCTCAGCCTCCCAGGAGCTGGGATTACAAGAGTGTACCCCCACACCCAGCTATACATGCTGAATCTTACAAAAACAATTCAGGGCCACCCATCCCCATCATTTATACCTGCGAGATCACTATCCCAATGGCGCCGCTGCTCAGCGAGCCTTTGCATTCGAGTTTTAACTGAGGAGGCTGCAGATGCTTCGGACCCTGAGTTTGGCCCTCTGTCCGCGCTGAGCAGGGGAGCTGGGGCAGCCACAGAATCACTGATGGCAGCTGGTGCTGGGGGCTTCGTCTGTCGGGGTGCAGGCATCGGAGAACACGGCTTTGCAACATCAATAGGTTCTGTATTTTCTAAGTCCGGAGCTCCCACTTCAATTTTGTCAGAACAACGTTTTTTTGATGGTGATGGTTTTGTACAAGATTTTTCTAGATCCAAAAGAGCAACAAAAGCCCACGGTGAGACCTCTGCAGTTTTCACAGCCTAAAAACTAGAGGTGTGTGCTTAACAATTAATAAGGAATCAAATCTCTCTAGTGCTTTAGCTACTTCTAAGAAAAATGCAATACTCTTTCTTCTGTTAACTTCAAAGTATGACAGGAAAACAAACTTTTTTTTTAGGTGAACATGTCATTTATCTGTTAAGTCAATGAAAATCAGTTTAAATATTTTCAAGATGTATGTATAAGAGTTTATGTAATTTTCAGACAGCAGGAGAATGAGCAGCACATTCACTACAATAACCACGCCTTCTACAGAAGTCTAAGGCTCACACAGCAGAATCACTTCTCCTTAAGGAAGAAGGGTCAAGCCTAGAGAAATTAGGTTCTAGGACACAGGTTTTCTGGAATTTGATTTTTGTTTGTTTTTGAAACAGGCTGCCATGGACAATAACTAAAACAAAGTCTAAGGATACCTCACTTGAGGCTTAGGCAAGAATTGGGCTCTGAAGACAACTGTACTATCTCATCTATACCAAAGAAAATCAGCATCTCGTAATTTAGCATCAATAAAGTGAGTGAAAAATCCTAAAGGCACCATTCAAAGTAAGGTATTTTGCTTCTACTCAACAGTGAGTCTCAATGGATCTTTTGAAACGACTATGTGCTATGTATGTATGCATACTGCTCTGTGTTTGGCCACACACGTATGCAAGTACACATGCAAGTGAAGTTAGAGGTTGCCACTGGTGCCCTCTATGTGTTCCACCTTATCACCTTATAAACCGAAGAGGGTCTCTCCTTGGAACCCAGAGCTCATCCACTCAGCTAGTCTACATCTCCAGCTGGTCAGAGCAGCCCTGCCTCCACCCCCATGCATGTCCTTGCCAAGCCCAGCATTTACATGGACACTGGGAATACAAACTTCAGTCCTTACTTACACTTGTGCATCAAGGACTTAATCCATCTCCCCAACTCAGGAAATTAAGATTTTAAATAAGAATAAAAGGCCAGTGGGATGGGACAATGATAACATGCTTACTACACATTCCTGGAAACCTGAATTTGACCCCAGAACCTACCTGAAGGAACCAACTCTGTGGAGCTGCTCTGTGACCTCCACACATGCACCGTGCACACTGCCCACACAACAGGATACTCTTTTAAACAAACAAAAGCTTAGGAGGTGCCCATCAGAAAGATGGCTCAGTGGCTAAGAGCACTGTGCTCTTCCAGGACCCAGAACCCACATGGCAGCTAACAACTGTATACAACTCCAGCCCCAGGGGATCCAGCGCCCTCTTCTGGCCTCCCACAGACACTATACACACACACACACACGAAGGTAAAACATCCAGGCACATAAGATAAAAATAAATGTATTTCAAAAAAGGTTTAAAAATGTTTAAGATAGGGCCGGAGAGATGGCTCCGCGGGTAAGAGCACTGACTGCTCTTCTGAAGGTCCTGAGTTCAAATCCCAGCAACCACATGGTGGCTCACAACCATCCCTAATGAGATCTGATGTCCTCTTCTGGTGTGTCTGAAGACAGACAGTGTACTTACATATAATAATATATAAATCTTTAAAAAAAAATGTTTAAGATAAGAGTGTGAATTCATGAAAAGTCAGTTTCCCTGGCTATCTAACCAAGTTCTCTGTCTGGCCTGATACAACACCCTTGAAATGTAACAGAAGGCTATTCCTGCCCACGTCTGTTGCATTTGCCTCCCAGAGACTGGTTCTTCTACATGGGTTTCCGTACTCTAAAGCCACGCCAGCTGTACTGTTCCGGAGTCCCTTACCTTCGCCCCCTGATAGGGGCTGCTGCTGATTACTTGCTTCTGAAAGTGGCTCTCTGCCTCTCTTCGCATGCGGGGCAGACCTCGCTACTGCCGTAGGCCTCTCAGCCATTTTTCTCTGAAGATTCTCTCGTCTGGCACGTGTTCGTTCTAGCAATTTCTATATTATACCAGGGTTAAAACACAGTGTTAGCTGAAGGCTCACAAAACCTCAGATGCCTTCTAAAATCAATAACTGTTAGGAGAATAGTCAAACACATTTCAAAGATAAAATCTCAAGTAACTGAACCAAGATTTACCAAGCACCCGTATCAAAACTCCTACAGTCAGTTTAAGATGTAAATAGGAAGCATGTAAAGATACTCATATAAGATTTTAAATGCTGTGTGCTGTCTGTTACAATCACAAGGTGCAATCAGGGACTAAGTGATAGCTTAGTCTGACCCCCAGTACTCACAAAAAGCCAAGCCTGGCCACATCCATCAACAGCCACTAGGGAAGGGTAGGGACAAGAGCATTCCTGAAACTCAGTGGCTGGCCAGTCAAGCCAATCAGTGAGTCAGGTTGGGTGAAAACTCCTATCTCAGAACATAAGGGAAAGTCTAAGGAAGACGTGTGATGTCATCCCGGTCTCACATGCACGTGTGTGCCCGTCCACCTGCACACACAGCTATGCCAACATACTCATACAAAGGAATCTGCATCAGCACGTGAACTGGGCTGGCTGGCCTGGACTTATGGTTGGCTTTGACTGTCACAAGTAATATACTATATAATGTTCAATGTGGGTCCCAAGCCCCAGCTTCTGCACTCGCTTTCTTGGACTGGCTCATCCTATGCAAAGCCCAGATTTGACAGCTAGAGGAGCAGCTCCACTGAAAGCCAGCATTACAGCATTCAGCTCCAGATAACTTGCCGTAACACTGAGAGATGCTATGTGATTACAGGCAAGAGATGAGCCACTACCGAGCTCAACACAAACTTCTGTTCTGCTAAGTAGGAGAGTGGTTGTGGCTGTGGAGGAGCAGGGGGAGCACCCTGAGACTACTCAGCAGGTCCACGTGTATGCTGCAAGGACTGCCACTAGAATTCAATCCCTGGAACCTACATGGAAGGAGGAAAGAAACAATTGTTTTCTGAGTGTCACACATGTACCTGACATACACACACTACCACCCCCACACACACGAGTAAATATATGCAGTTGTGTGTGTGTGGCTGCAAATATGCACACACGCAGCTAACTGCCCATGGAGGCCAGAAGAGGGTAGAGTGTCAGACCCTGGAGCTGGAGTTAGAGGCAGTGTGAGCTGGTCACTGTGAGTGCTGGGAGCAGAACTCCATCCTCTGGGAAAGCAACTCACTGTAACCAGTGAGCTAGGACTACAGCACCGAGAGTGAATTCAAATTAGAAAAGAAAAAATATTAGTGTGTGCATGTGTATGAACAATGTGCTACCTGTGTCTGAAGAGGATGGCAGACCCCTGGAACTGGAGTTACAGATGGCTGTGAATTATCATATAGATATGGGGAACTAAACCAAGTTCTCTCTCTGCAAGAGCAACATATGCTCTTCATTCACTACTAAACCATCTCTCCAACCTCCCCCATTAAAACAAAAAATTAACAGAGGGGCTGGAGAGATGCCTCAGTGGTTAAGAGAACTGACTGCTCTTCCAGAGGTCCTGAGTTCAATTCCCAGCACCCACATGGTGGCTCACAACCATCTGTAATGGGATCTGATGTCCTCTTCTGGTGTGTCTGAAGACAGTGACAGTGTGCTCACATATATAAAATAAATCTTAAAAACAAACAAACAAAAAATTAACAGAAGGAAATTGTTTAAGTATGTCAGTGTGCTAGGTAGAAAAATAGTCCCACAAAAATGCCTGTGCTCCTGACTTGGACTTACAAATGTTCGTGTTATCTTATAGCAAAAGAAATTTTGTTAATGTGATCAAGAATCTTAGATATGTAAACATTATCCTGGGTTATCTGAGTAGACCCAAGAAAATCACAGTGGTTCCTACAGGGTAGCACCGTGGTGTACAGTGGGGAAAGGGAGGAAGGAGGACCAGTCAGGAAAGATGATGACAGGCAGAGGCAGACTGATGAGAACTGAAGCTCTGAGCAGGGATGGAGGGCCAGAAGACAAGACATCTTGTCTAAGATCTACAAGCTGCAGACAGCTAGGAAATAGATCTCAACTAGAGCCTCACGACAGGAAGGAGCCTACCTACACGCTTACTGACCTGATAAAATCCATTTCAGACATCAGGTCTTTAAGTCACTCATTTTTTGGTTTTTGGAGACAGGGTCTCTGTAGCCCTGGTTTTCCTGGAATTCATCATGTAGACCAAGCTGGTCTCAGATTCACAAGAGATCCACTTGCCTCTGCCTCCTGAGTGCTGGGATTAAAGGTATACAACACAATGCCCAGCTTAAGTCCCTAAACTTATAATAACTTGTAATAGCTTCAAAACTAATACACTCAGATATGAAACTGTGACAAACAGCAAAAAATAACTGTAATTGGTCTTTCATAACAGACTTCCCAAGGAGAAAAATATGCTAATCTTATATTTTATTAAATACTAACAGATAATAAAATAATCGTAAGTTTAAATCCTAAAATTATAAATACGCCGGGCAGTGGTGGCGCACGCCTTTAGTCCCAGCACTTGGGAGGCAGAGGCAGGCGGATTTCTGAGTTTGAGGCCAGCGTGGTCTACAAAGTGAGTTCCAGGACAGCCAGAGCTATACAGAGAAACCCTGTCTCAAAAAAAAAAAAAAAAAAAATTATAAATACTCCTTTTTTCTCACTCAGAATCAAGACATTCCTATTTGAATCAAAATGTTATAAAATAATTTATTCTTAATTAAAATGTACATGATTAAAGAAGAACTCAGATAATCACTACCCTGCAATATATTGAGCAGTAATTAATTAATTAATTAATATAGACTTGGGGAGTAAGCTCTATTTGACCCATTTAATTCTTTAATTAAAATACAATTTTTAAGAGACCCTTAGAAGGCCGGGCGTGGTGGTGCACGCCTTTAATCCCAGCACTCGGGAGGCAGAGGCAGGCAGATTTCTGAGTTCGAGGTCAGCCTGGTCTACAGCTTGAGTTCCAGGCAGGACAGCCAGGGCTACACAGAGAAACCCTGTCTCGAAAAAACAAAAAACAAAACAAAAAAACCCAAACACACAGAAAAGAAAGAGCGAGCCCCTTAGAAGGAGCACGAGCTCTATCAAGATAGTAGCCACTCTGGTGGGTCTTCAAAGGCCACGGAGGGAGGGAGGGAGGGAGAGCTCATGAGTGGGAGACAACATGGGACACAAAGCTAGCCTGGTCTCCAGAACAAGACTCTGCTTACAACAACACAAACCGTGAACTGTTGCAGGATATTTGGTCCCCTGTAAAGCCTGTAAACCCTGTGTTATTTACTGGGACACACACACACACACACACACACACACACACACACGACTGTTTCTAGTTGTGGTGTACCTCAGCTCTAGCATGTACCTTTAATCCAAGAGCTTTCTGCTTGAAGACTGTAAACAGGATCAAATAAAGTCAACCATAGGTCAAGAGTCAGACTGGGATAAGCAACTAGTTGACAGGGGGCAAACAGGAAAAAAACATAGAAAGAAAGAGAGAGGCAGAAGAGCTGATGGAGAAGTTCACAGGAAGTAGAAGGGGGCACTAAGTTTGAGGGCTTTGAGACGGTGTGAGTGAAGAACTTCCTCTGGGATGCTGGCAATGGAGGAAGGTCATCTGGGTGCCTTTTCTGCCTCTCTGAGCTAGCAGGCTTTCACCCCAGCATCTGGCTCCTGAGCAGTAAAATCAAACAGTTGAGATTTTGTTAAAAACAACAATGAACTAAATTTGGGTTAAGGCACAGCCCTCTGCACTTAGAATTCTCTTCTAATTTAAGGTTCCTTGAAAGAAGTGACAATCAAAAGGCTGTGCAATTAAAATACTGTGTGTGCGCACAAGACCTTCATACCCTAAAACAGTCTCCTCCAACCAATCAAAGATGACCAGACTGCTATACAAATTCATAATGGTTTGCAATCTCTTTCACAATAAAATACATCACTTTGGGGGAAAAAAAATGCCCTAATTATATCCATCGATGGGCACGGCCAACATTCCATTCTCCAGAGTCAAGCACTGAGTCAGTAACAGCTTCCAATGGGTCACAACGGAAAAATGTGGTTTTGCCATTCAAATGCACACAGTGCTCTACTGTTTGCAATGGATTCGAAACCCACAGGTGTAAAAATAAAATAAACATTTAAACAGTCTAAATAATAAAATCAGGCTAATAAGTGCCAATGTGGTTTTTTTAATTGAAGAAATAATGTCTAAATTATGTAAAGATATGTGCTCAGTATTTTAAGTACACTTTCCTTATTGTATCATACATCTGAAAAGGAAAAAAAAAAAACAGTTGATTTGGAACATACCCATTCTGGAAGGAAGCACATTTAACACAAAGTGCACAGAGGGGAGTACTGTGAAAGCGACTCTCAGTGAAGGTCTGGAGGGCGTCCTGCAAACTGGTGGTTAAGGGTGCATTTATAAAGCAGAAAAGGCAGGCAAAGTGAGGGAGGGCATGCTGGACACCAGGGCGGCAGGGAGACGAGGCCTAAGCACACAGTGTTTACCAGGACTGTAGCATTTGAAATAGGACTCATTAAGAGAATAAAGTCTTAATGTCCTGGCATTGATAGAACACGATAATTTCTCTTCTGTTTTATGATGGCATTGTATCATGCTAAAAAATCACCCTGAGAGGACTTTAAAAAATAATCTCAAGTAATTTTTCTGTGTTGCATGGTTTTGAGTAAGAACCTTGCTGAGAAAGTTATTATTTTATACTGACATTCAGTCCCTTTTAGCAAACAAACACACACAAAACGGTGTTAGAAACTCATTTCACAGTACAAAAATGTTATGAATGTTATCACTGAGCACCTAGTCTTGGAACTCACTCTGTGTTCTCATTACCAATTAAGGAAAAGATTTCAAAGCTGTTATTCTAACTGCAACTGACCTAGCTTTTATAATATAAACTACACATTAAGGCATGCACATTTTCAAACACATTCTAAAAGAACCCAAACAAGAAGTTTTTTTTTTTTTGTCTGAGTTTTGTACTACCTTCAAAAGGATATTTTTAAGTTAAAGGACAAATTTCAACCAACTTTCCAAAGAGTTTTGTTCCTGTATATAGCACTATTTTAAGTAATTTTATTCTTTTAGTCACAAAATATCATTTTTAAAGTCAATACTATCTAGAATTGTGGTAACTTTACTGCATGCAAGTTTTAAGAATAAATGCTTTCAATAAAAAATTCAAACTCATAAGCCAATGTGCAAACACACACACATATAAACCTTGTCTCGGAAAATGATTATATATATTAGTTGCATTTGGAATAACAGGCTGGCTTGAACTCAAGAGATCCTCAGGCCTCTGCCGGCTGAGCACTAGGATCAAAGGTATGAGCCACAAAGCCTGGCTCATATAAATAAAAATTTAAAGATTCAATGTAAGTGACAAATATTTGGTGAATAATTGTCCCTATTCGCTATAGCTGCTACAAAATATGTCGTGGCTGCTTCTACTAGAAGTTTTTTCAAATTCATTTATTTGTGTGTGTAGGGATACCATACACAAGTATGTCTGGGTACCACATATATATCTGGGGTCCCTGGAGGCCAGAAGAGGACATTAGATCCCCTGAGACTGGAGTTACAGGCTTTTATGAGACTCAAATGGGGGCTGGGAATTGAACCTAGGTTCTCTGGAAGAGAAGCCAGTGCTCTTGGCAGCTGAGCCATCTCTCCAGTCCTCTATTAGAAATTCTAACGTTATCAAAATGTTGTTTTCCTCAAGATAACTGAGAACTTCAAACGGAGCACAGGGTGTGTGGGGCAGCATAACTGTCAAGTTGAAATCTTTAATTGTTGAAACCCTTAACTATTATCTTGGGCTTAGCTTATGGAATTGTTAACTACACTACCCAAAATAAATTATTACTATCCTCTACGACATTTTTCAATGTAGTACAGAAACACTGTATGCCCACTTTACAAAACTCACAACAGTCTTGGAATTTAAAGAACAGCTTGAAGCAAAAGAAAAAGAGGAACTGTCCTGCAATAAAAGAATGGGCCAACAGCAACACGCAATCCTGAATGTCGGTGCACAGCTGCAACGTGAAGCTAAAACTAGACATAAATAATAAGATTAACAACGGAATCTGGACCTTATTTCCAAGGATGAGATGAGGAAGGCATTGTTGAAATGATACGCTACATAAACACTGAGGTGTACTAACCTTACAGCATACACTTATAATTTTGTTTTGTTCACGCTGAGGTAACTAAGCCCTGTTTCCTTTCAACCAGTATTAACCCTGTGCAGGAGCCTTTCTTTCTAAAGTTAGTAGAGCCGTGACTTATGAAGGACGCCAGGCTAAAGCACCTGCTCATTTAGACTTCGGTGGTTTCATCACAGGATCCTTAAGCGCTCAAGCTCCTCTGGGCCTGTGAAGTCCTTTATCACTTCCATCAGATTCCAGGCACACAGTACGAGTCACTGGGCGGACTCCACCCTGCCAACTATTCCAGCTTTAGGGCAGGGCTTGTCCCACTAGGCCCTGAGCCGCACTCTCCCGGGGGACAGCAAGACGGATGATGGATGGAGGAAAGCGTGCTTTAAGTCCCGGGAGCCGGAGGGCAGGCTCAAGCCAGAGTGGCCAGGCGCTCACACCCTGAGCCAGCACTTGGGGGAGTGGAGGAAGGCTAAACGACTACAGAGCTCGGGGTTTGCATGGGGATTTTGAGGCCCTGTCTTCCCTGCCTTCCCCAGAGCCAGGGACGGAGCAGCGAAGCCCGGGCGGCTGCGACCCCACGGCTTCCGCCCGGCTGCACGCTCGCTGTGCGCACGCGCCACGCTGGCCGCAGGCTGACAGCGAGCGCGGGCGGGGGTCCCGGAGTCGGCAGGGGTCATGGTTCACAGCGCCCGCAGAGTCTCTCACCTCGGTGAACGGGTCCATCGCCCCAGGCCTCACGAGTGGACGGCTAGACGGTGGGTCCGACGGTTCAAACTCAGGAAGAGGAAAGAAGTGAGTGCAGGCTCGGCGCAGCTCCTGGAGGAGGACTGCAGTCAAGGCGGCGGGCGCTCTCACACCCAGTCGGCTCTGCCCTCCGCACCCACGGAGTCGGTAGGCTACCACGGCCGTTCAAATTTTGAATTTCAGCGCCCCGGCCGACGCGCATGCGCGCGGGGTGGGCGGGGCCGGGCGGGCCGCTTGCCCCGCCCCTGAGCTAGGTCACGTGATGCGGCCAAGGTCGGACTGGTCCGGAGCTGCGAGCCTTGCTCTCTCTGCTCTGCTTGGGTGGAGACACTTCTGCCGTTGAACTGCCTAGGGAGAGCGTCCTGCCATCCCGCTCGCACCCACGCACGCCCTAGCGGATCCCTTCCTGGCTCTGTCAGCTCCCGCCGCCCTGCCTTCTTCCTCCGTGGGCCTTACGAACCCGGTCCGGCCCTCTGGTCTTTGGGCCTGATCCTGCCACCAGAAGTGGGACTAGACAGCCAGCTTGACCTCCTGAGAGACCGCTCTGGTGGGTCCCCACACTCTCAGCCAGTGACTAGTTCTTTGTTTGGGGGGAAAAGAGATGACAGTAACAGACGGTGCAACGAGTTCGTTCACAGGCCCTTCGGTTTTTAATCCCAGTCAACTACCCAAAGCCAGCAGTGAGAACACTTGAGAGAAGGGACAATCGAAAAGTCCGTATTTAATAAAAGTTCCTGTTTAACAGGCAGTAAGCAGGACAGAAACTATTGCACGAGTAACTTTTAATCTGACTTTCCTTTTCCTCTTCCTGGGAGGGTCTTTTGGAGACCCTCACAGTGTCTTACCATTTGACATTCTGATAGGCTTTCCAAGAATGTGTTTAAAAAGATGGACTACCAAACCTCTGGTAGTAGAACTGTTTGCCTTTATACTTCAAAAGGTCGAGAAAGCACCAAAATCTCTGTGCCCAGGTTGGTGCTGTGAGAGCTAAAGTCCTTACGAGATTGTGTAAAACAGATAGATGGTCGCAAGGCTTACGGTTGAGTCTATGTGTCCTAAATGAGTCCATAACAGGATCAACTGTGCTTATTGAACAGAAAAACTGAAAGTGTTGAAGGGTCAAGTCCAGAATCATAAAGCTAAATAAAAATAGGAAGCTTGGGGCCAGCGACAGAGCACATGCTAGCTATGAGGGCGCTTGCTACCAAGCCTTGGGACCTGAATTCTAGACCCAGAACCAGTTCCAGCAAATTGTCCTCTGACCTGCACACACACCCAGTAAATAAATTAATGATGTTTTTCTAAGTAATAAAGAATTTAAAAATGTATAGATTGTAATAAACTGAATTTGGGGCATGGAATAAGAACTTAACTTTAAGAGCAACTTCTAAGAATTCAGATCCCTGGGGCCACGGTATAACAAGAATAATAAACTTCCTTGGTGCCTTGGAGCTGTGGAATGATAGAAAATGGAAAGAGCTTTGTTTAAGTGTGTGGTGTGTGGGGTTGTTAGAATTTGCTACCTATAAACCAAAGGGAATGGATGCCTGAATTTTTTTTTCAAGCACTGAAAAGGAAAAGGGGTGTGGGTATTTGGGGTGTGGCTGTGTAGGTCAGTTTTGGGAATGAGTCATTGGAAATTTATGTAGCCGTTGTGCCTTCGGGCTGTTGCCTCTGTAATCCTTGGTTTCATTGTAAACAATTTGATTCTAGCTAGCATGGATAAAGCAGTATAGCTACTCTAAACTTGTAGGTTGTTTTCTACTACAGCGCTCTGTAGCATTGACCTTTCATTAATGTCTTGATCATAGTGGTAATAAGGATAGCAGCACCCACCAGTACAATAGCTCCCATGTACAAAGCTGGTGTAACCCAGAAGCTATGCTACAGATTCAAGAGCACACCCCTAGACCACTGCAGTTGTCTCCTAACATTTCTGTGTGGGTCTCTGACCCATAGCAGTTCTTTCTTAAGTTTATAAGCTGGAATAACTTTTCTCATTAAAAAAAAAAAAATCATTGCTGGGTATGGTGGTAATGCATACAATCCCAGATTATCATCATCTAAGCCAAGGTGCTTGAGACGTGGCTCAGCAATCAAGAGCATTGGTTGCTCTTCCAGAGGAACCAGGTTTAATTCCCAGCACCCACGTGGTGGCTCACAACCACCTGTACCTCCAGCCCTAGCTATCCAGTTTCCCCTTCAGCCTGTGTGGATTCTAGGTACACACATGATACACAGACATACATGTAGACAGAACATCCATATACATAAAAATATTCTTTTAAAGACAAGGATCTCAAGCAGAGATAGGGCCCTAGAAAAATGAGTATTTCATCTTTGGAAGATCTATTCTTTTAAACAAATAATTATGTTTCTTGTAGATAAACTAAACCTCAAAAATGTGGTAACATTAACTTTATCAAGGACACTCCAAAATATATATTTTAAGTTAAAGTTTTCAAAAATCACATACATTCTCACAATTGACAAAGTAATACAATAACATATCTGTATTTTTACAGAAAGAGAAAAGGCCAAGACCTGACCAGAAAGCGGTGGCAAAAAGGATCAGACAAAGGTTCTCCGCGTCAGGTTATCTGGCTAATGGGGGTCTCCTTTTATGCATGTATTGTAATGAAGAATAAGAACCAACAAAAATTAAGTGGGGTATGGGGGCACCTGACTGAGTCAGGATGATTTCAGCTCAAGGCTAGCCTTGGCTACATAGTCAGTTCCAAGCCAGCTTGGGCTACCTAGTAAAACCATTCAAAACCAGGTCATTTTGCTTTTGAATATACAGGTGGGCGTGGTGGTGCATACTTGTAACCCCAGCTACCTGAGGTTGATTAAGTGAGAGGATCACAAATTTGAAGGCAACCTGGGCCATTCAGTGAGATTCTGTCTTAAAATAATTTTAAAATGCATTTGTGTGTGGCTCGGTGCTGGAGTGCTTGTATGGCATGTAGGAGAGGCTCTGTGAGCAGCCCCTAGGAGTGGGGGTGCAAGGGAGGACTGTCAATGTATTACCCAACAGACACCGTGTCCTCAGTATATCCCAGAATAGCCTCAAACTTCCTATGCAGTGGAAGATGACCTTGAAGTCCTGATCTTCTTGCTTCTACCTCCCAAAGGCTGAGATTACAGGTGTGCACCGCTGTCAGCGTGTGTAGGGATCCCAAGGGTAGAGCCACATTAACAGGACACGGGGGTGGGGTGGGGTACACAGCTGAGACAGCCAATACACAGTTTATTCAAAGTTTCAGCTTCTTCTTCTTGTTTTTGTGATTTTTTTTGTGGTTTTTTTTGGAGACAGGGTTTCTCTGTGTAGTCCTGGCTGTTCTGGAACTCACTCTGTAGACCAGGCTAGGATGTCCTGGAACTCAGAAATCCGCCTGCCTCTGCCTCCCAAGTGCTGGGATTAAAGGCGTTCAGCTTCTTTTAAAGGCAAAGCAGAATAAAGATTTCCCATAGTTTCTAGTTCTCACCAGCTGTGGTTTCTCTAGCAATAGTTTATCTTGGTTCAAAGTAACTCAAACCTCCTTGCAGACTGAAAAAAATCTGCCTGCAATCCAACCCTGAGAAAAGGATCATGAAGGCCCCTTCCTCAGACATCAGCTTGCTGTTCAGAACACCACCATGCCCAGTCTGTAACATATATACGGAATTATTCTTCCATACCCACATTTATTTCATAAGACTATTTTCACAAAACTTAATTTATAGTTTTATTTATTTTTGGTGTTCTGAGAGAGGATCTCACTGTAAACTCAAACCCAGAGTCTGGCTCAGGATTCACACTCTTTAATTGATTATCAACAGTAAGTCTCCTTTAAATTTATTTACAATTTAAATATGGTATTTCAATATTTAAATTATTGCACTTCATGGTCTTCTATCATGTGAAAATTAATCTCCTCTCTCACTAACCCATCCAAATATCAGTGACCATAAAATCTACTTCACTTCCCTTTCTCTACTTTCCAGTCTGACATGGTCCCCTTTGTGTTAGCTCATCTTCTGCCGTGACAAAATAGCAAAAGTTAGTCATTTTGTTTGTTTTGAGACATGGTCTGCATATTTTCCTAGCTGCCCTGGGACTGGTTATATAGGGCGCAGTTTTTACCATATATGGACACAATCTCAGCTCTTGGGCCTGAGCTCTGAGATTTGAACTCAGGACCTTTGGAAGAGCAGTCAATGTTCTTAACCGCTGAGCCATCTCTCCAGCCCCAGTTTGTTTCTTATAATTGTACAGACACAGCAGTCTAAGTCCTGACTCCACAGTTGGTGACGGCCTTCCTGCATTGCAGGACCAGAACAATGGATGGGAACATCCAAGACAGAGTATTGAACTGGGACTGGGGAAATAGTGCACTTAAATGTGGATTAACTGTCCATCAGGGCGCAGCCCCATGACCTGTGGCCACGGTTGCACTGGGGATTAAGTTTCCAGCGTAGACTTTAGAAGGCACACCTTCAAAACCTCAATACCAAGCCCTCAGCCCTACCCCCAGTTGGCACTGAGCTCTCAAGTGTCATTTTCTGACGACGTCGGGAAGCACAGTCCCACACTGGCCCCTACTATTCCTCGCAGCAACCATCTGTGTTGGACTGCCTCTTCTCTCCCTGCTCACGTGCACTGTGGCACTTGGACTCCAGTCCACATTCGAAAATCCCCCAGCCCTAGCCCAGGATTATTGTTACTCTAGGGTGGACAAGGTCTCAAAGGTATATAGTAAGCTCTAAGTCAGCCTGGGCTACAGAGTTCTCTCTGTCCCTGTCTGTCTGTCTGTCTGTCTGTCTCTCTCTGTCTGTCTCTGTCTCTCTCACACATGCACACGCACGCACACACACACACAGACATAAACACACATCAAAAAGAAAAGAAAAAAAAAGGGCTGGCAAGATGGCTTAGCAGTAAAGTCTTGTGATACGAGTTCCTTGATATATGTGAGTGTGATCACCAGAAGTGAAAATCACTACCCAGAGCTGTCCTCTGACTTATACAGGCATGCTCTAGAATGCGTGTGTCCACTTGTTATACAGACATACAGAAGTAATAAGTAAACATAGTTTTAAATCTTTTGAGATGATATAATTACATCACTTCCTCTTCCCTTTTCCTCCCTCCAACCCCTCCTCCCCCTCCCCCACAAACACTTCTTTTTTTTCTTTTTTAAGATTTTATTATTATTATTATTATTATTATACATAAGTATACTGTAGCTGACTTCAGACACACCAGAAGAGGGTATTAGATCTCATTATGGGTGGTTGTGAGCCACCATGTGGTTGCTGGGATTTGAACTCAGGACCTTCAGAAGAGCAGTTAATGCTCTTACCCACTCAGCCATCTCATACCTGTATGTATATTTTCAGTGCTGACCATTTGGTATTGAATGGTCAGTTGGTTTGTTCTTGCCTGGGGAAGACTCTTTTTTTCTGCTCTCAGCACTCCTTAGTTGCCTGTGATTCTTTGTATAGGATTGAGGCCTCCTGAGCTCCCTCTTCACCAAGAGACTCCAGCATGTCTATTGGTGTCACCTCTGTTCACCTCATGTTTAGGCAGTCATGCTTAGGATGTAGCTTCTGACACTTATTAAGATGCATGATCACGGCTAACTCCCCGTTCCTCGGGCTTTCACAGTCTTTCTGTTCCCTTTTCAGCAATGTCAGAGCCTGGGTGTAGAAGTTGAGTTGTAGATATATCAGTTGGGACTAGACTCTACAACTCTGCATTTCGATTGGTTGTGTTTTTTCTGTAATGGCCACTGTTACAAAGAGAGGCTTCCTTGATGAGGGGTTAAGACTATACTTCTCTGTGAGTATAAGGACAGATCTTTAGAATGTAATTGGCAATTATTCTGATTTAATAAAGTAGTGGTTGTAGGTTTTCTCCAGGATCTTTGACTTCACCATAACCTTCCTCCACTCTGCTTCCCCCCACCCCGCCCCCAGCTTGTTGGTTTCTAGTTCCACAAAATTTAGTTGTTTTCGTTTTTGTTTTTGTGATCCAAAGACTTTAATGTAGATTACTTTCAGAAGAATGAGGGTTTTTTTTTTTTTTTAAAGATTTATTTGCTGGGCGTGGTGGCGCACGCCTTTAATCCCAGCACTCGGGAGGCAGAGGCAGGCGGATTTCTGAGTTCAAGGCCAGCCTGGTCTACAAAGTGAGTGCCAGGACAGCCAGGGCTACACAGAGAAACCCTGTCTCGAAAAAACAAAACAAAACAAACAAAACAAAACAAAAGATTTATTTATTATTATATCAGACTTGCCAGAAGAAGGTGTCATATCTCATTACAGATGGTTGTCAGCCACCATGTGGTAGCTGGAATTTGAACTCAGGACCTTTGGAAGAACAGTCAGTGCTCTTACCCACTGAGCCATCTCTCCAGCCCAGAAGAATGAGTTTTATTTAGTTATTTTGTTTTCCTCTGTTTTGTTTTGAGTCAGAGTCTCATGTAGTCCAGGCTGGCTCCCAACTCCCTATGTAGCTGAGGGTAGCCTTGAAGTTCTGATCCTCCTTCCCCCATCCCCCAGATGCCAGGGAGTGTACCACCACACCTGGTGCTGCCCAACTCGTGTTGTTTCACTTGCTTCTTACTTAGAACTCAAGGAAAAACATTCTAATGCCACTCTCCGTAGCTCTCGTCCTCCTTGCTGAATTGACTTGCCTGCTGCTAACCTCCTTTTCTGCTATACCTGGCTTGCTAAGTTAAGCATTTCCCCAATAGATAAGATGTTGAGCCAATTCCGTTTCATATTTGTTCATCCAGTTGGACCATCAAAGTTACTCAGAATCCTTTCATTCTTGGGCCGGGCAGTGGTGGCCCACGACTTTAATCCCAGCACTTGAGAGGCAGGCAGATTTCTGAGTTCGAGGCCAGCCTGGTCTTCAGAGTGAGTTCCAGGACAGCCAGGGCTACACAGAGAAACCCTGTCTCAAAAAAAGAAAAAAAAAATCCTGTCATTCTTATCCCTTTGAGTCCCTATCTCCATCTTATTTTACATTCCACCTTTCCTCAATGGAAATGATCTTACTATGGACCCACTCTGTGTAGTTTTCAATGCTAAGAAGAGCTCTCACTTATCCTCCCTTCCCCCAAACAAACTTCTGACTGCCTTTCAATGGGTCCACAGCTTTCTTATCTTGAGCCTACAATCAGGATGCCCCGCTCATCACCTTGAGTATCTGCGTAGGAGTCCAGCTGTGTCATGTCTTAGAAATCCTCTGTGTAGTCAATTGTGAGGTTATATTTCATTTTCAACCCACATTAACCATTTTATTCTGACATGAGTTCAAACACACAGAAAAATATAAAAGTTTATACAATGCAAGAGGAAACAAAAGAGCCCACCATATGCCTTAAAGCTAACATTCTGGGGACAGAGGCAGGCTGGTAGTAAAGCCATGTGCAGCCACACCTAGCTCAGGTAGATAATCTCATGAGACATTCATCCCGTACGTAACCTGTTCATAGCTGGAAAATTGTTGTGGACCATGGGATTTATTTAGCTATAACTGTATAATCGTTTATATTATTCTGTGTAGTTGGTAGATGGCTCGTCCTCCCCTGTTCTACAAGGAAATGACTGAATTCCACATTATAGTGCAGTGTTTTATGTATACCTGCATACGCTCCCAGTTCAGGCAGGTTCAACGTTTCGGCTTCTTGTCTGAGACAAAGTAGTGGATGAAGAAGAATGGTCTTGGGCCATACATTAAACAGGAGTGCTGCCTAAAGCTGACAGCAAAGGGAAGATCTGGGGATAATTTTGTGATTCACAACAATAAGTAAAACAGTCCTCACATGATGATCCTAATTATCCAGCCCCTGCTTGGAAAACTTTACAGTTGTCAAGCAGCTCCCAATGTTTATGATTATTAATAGAGATAATGAGTGTGTCCAATTAAAAACTTCATTGGGGTTTTGTTTGTTTGTTTTTTGGTTTTTTGAGACAGGGTTTGTCTGTATAGCCCTGGCTGTCCTGGAACTCACTTTGTAGACCAGGCTGGCCTCGAACTCAGAAATCCGCCTGCCTCTGCCTCCCAAGTGCTGGGATTAAAGGCGTGTGCCACCACACCTGGCATAAAAATACATTCTAAAAGTTAAAAAAAAATGTCATAAGGAGTTGGAGAAATGGCTAAGCAGGGTTAAGAGCCACTCGCTGCTCTTCAAGGATTCAGTTCCTGGCGCCCCATACATAGCAGCTCACAGTGCGTGTCACTTTTTTACCCCTTTATTTTCAGTACAGGGCTGCTCTGGGTGCCTTAGTTGTCCTGGAGCGAGCTCTGCAGACCAGGCTGGCCTCGAACTCACAGACATCCACCTGCCCCGACCTTCCAAGGCTGAGATTAAAGGCAGCTGTTAAAAGCTAGGCTCTCAGCCCAAAATAGTTTTTCAAAACATTTCAAAAGGTAAAGGCTATAAAGGAATAGTGCTAACATCCAGAGGCCAAAGTTCCAAGAGCTTTGCTGGCACCAGACCTAAAAGCTAGAAACGTAAAATGATATATTCCAAATCTTGAAAGCAAATACTTGTCAGCCAGTGTTTCTCTGCCCCACAAATCATCTATTAAATACATGGAACAAATAAGAATATTTTCAGGGGCACAAGAAAGGCCATACCATAAAATCTCTGTGCTGGATCATGTAAGGAACCTTATTACACAGGGTGAATGTTTCTGTAACCCTTGAGTCTCAAGATTCTGAACTCAGGGCTTGGCAAGAATTTGTGTGTTGCCTTCTCAGCTGCAGCCCTGCTGCTGACGAGTAACTATAGTGAGATTGACGGCTTCCTACGCTTTGCCTCCATGAGCTGGAGGGGAAAGATGGCTTTTCTTTTACTCACCTCAGACTCATCACTGAGAAGCCCTGAGGATGCAGGCTTCTCCAGGAAGAGGAAGGCCAGCTGGCTTGGGTCCCAGCTTTGGTTTGCTTAGTTAGGCATCATTTTGCAAATGGAAGGAGGATGTTTAATTTGAAGCAAGTGCTTAGGTTGTGGATTGTGAATTCTTGCCTGTCTGCTCCAAATGAGTAACCAAATGCCGAGAAAGGATAACTTGACATTGTGTTTAAGCCTTCCAGGTCTGACACAATTGTGATCAACACAGCTGAGAAGGCAGCACGAAATTCCAAATGTTCGTTATAATATAAATGAAGGAAGTATTCACAAATTACTAATATCTAAATCTGGGTGCATTCTATGCCAGATTTACCAGACACAAACAACCCTTCAATATGTTAAACACTCAAAATGGCCAGACACCCCCAAGTTGGTTTCATATATGAATGAAACCATTGCAGCTCTGTGTAGATATATATTTCCACATGTGCAAATCCACAAGCTTTAAATAGAAAAGGGTTTTCTCTTAAAGAAAACCAAAAAAACCTGTTGTTGACTTTTTCAGACTTTGGCCAATTTGCTCTTTTAAAATGTTTTGTTTTGGGCTGGTGAGATGGCTCAGCAGTTAAGAGTGCCGACTGCTCTTCCAAAGGTCCTGAGTTCAAATCCCAAAACCACACGGTGGCTCACAACCATCGGTAATGAAATCTGATGCCCTCTTCTGGTGTGTACAGCTACAGTGTACTTACATGTAATAAATAAATAAAATATTTTTTTAAAAAAATGTTTTGTTTTTCATTTTTCTAAGGAAAGACCAACTAACCCTGAAAATTCGTTTTGGACATTTTTACACTATATAGCTGCTTTTTAAAAAATAAAATCATAAAAACCTTGTCCTTTAAAAAAGAATGAATCAAGAGAAACACGGGGGAAGGCAGTTCATGACAACTAAGCCAGCGCTGCAGACATTTCTTAAAGAAGCAGCATACAGCCGGGCGTGGTGGCGCACGCCTTTAATCCCAGCACTCGGGAGGCAGAGGCAGGCGGATTTCTGAGTTCGAGGCCAGCCTGGTCTACAAAGTGAGTTCCAGGACAGCCAGGGCTACACAGAGAAACCCTGTCTCGAAAAACCAAAAAAAAAAAAAAAAAAAAAAAAAAAAAAAAGAAGCAGCATACATGGGGCTGGAGAGATGGCTCAGTGGTTAAGAGCACTGACTGCTCTTCCAGGTCCTGAGTTCAATTCCCAGCAAGTACATGGTAGCTCACAACCATCTGTAATGGGATCGGATGCCCTCTTCTGGTGTGTCTGAAGACAGCTACAGTGTACAAAACAAAAAGATGACTAGGCTTCTAGACTTAGTGGCTAAGAGCATTTGCATGGATTGCTTAATTCATCCCTTTGGGTTGAGCAAAGGCAACAGCAGGTGTTTCTGAAGGAGGAAAGGCTGGGAAGTCTGTGTTAGGATGAGTTGGTAAGTCCTGATTGGATGTGCTAGCCAGGATAGTCAATTAATGAATTTTGATCGCTGGCCTTGGTATTTTATCAGGTATAAGGAAGTGACCAAATAACGGAAGAGACCTTGGTGGCTAGCTTTAGGAATGTAATATAACAAAGGAGAGGGAAGAGGAGAGGGCAAGACCTGCTGGTGCCATGCTTGCAATGTTTGGGCCTTTTTGAGAGCCCTGTGGGAGACTGAACACTCACCTCAGAGCCTGAGGCAGCAAGAACACATCTCACATATGGATGGGCTCTGAATCAAATCAGCAAAGAAACTTCACAGTTAAGTTGCACCATACATCAATGGGAACTAACAGATATCTACAGACTATTGTACCCAACAGCCTGGATATACATTCTTCTCGGTGGCCCGGCTGTGGTGGCCCACGACTTTAATCCCAGCACTTGAGAGGCAGGCAGATTTCTGAGTTCGAGGCCAGCCTGGTCTGACTCCCTCTTCTGGAGTGTCTGAAGACAGCTACAGTGTACTTATGTATAATAAATAAATAAATAAATCTTAAAACAAAACAAAACAAGAATGAAGTAGATTTTAAATGGGCTAAGTACAAAGGCATCAAACTCATTTTTAGAATTTTTTTTTTGAAAAATACAGTCTTGTCGGGCAGTGGTGGTGCATGCCCACAGCACTTGGGAGGCAGAGGCAGATGGATTTCTGAGTTCGAGGCCAGCTTGGTCTACAGAGTACGCTCCAGGACAGCCAGGGCTTCACAGAGAAACCCTGTCTCGAAAAAACAAACAAAACAAAAGAAAACAAAACAAAAAAACAGAAGAAAGAAAGAAAGGAAGGAAGGAAGGAAGGAAGGAAGAAAGGGAGGGAGGGAGGGAGGGAGGAAGAAAGAAAGAAAGAAAGAAAGAAAGAAAGAAAGAAAGAAAGAAAGAAAAAAGAAAATTACAGTCTCACTGTGTAGTTCTGGTTTACTATGTAGACCAGGCTAGCTTCAAACTTACAAGAGATCCACTTGTCCATGCCTCCCTAGTATTAAGATTAAACGCATTGCTCACCACACTCAGCCATTTTTACAATTTTTAAAAAGATTTATTTTGTTACATGTGTAAGAATGTTTTGCCTGCGTGTAGTTATGTACACCACATGCTCATTAAAGTCAGAATGTTGTCGTCTCTAGGACCAGAGCTAGAGATGGTTATGAATGCTGGGCATTGAACCCAGGTCCTCTGTAACAGCAGCCAGTGCTCTTAACCACTGAGTCATCTCTCCAACCCAGTATAATTTTTATAATTTTATAATTCTTAGGTTTTTCACTTTTGTTTTTGTTTTGAGACAGGTTCTCAGTCTGTAGCTCAGGCTGACATAGAACACGTTCTATAAACCAGGTTGGCCAGAGATCTACCTGCTTCTGCCTCTGAAGGGCTAGCATTGAAGGCATATCCCACTACCCAAACCACCAAATCCTTAAGACTGATGAACACTGAAGAGGAAGTATACTTTCAATATCTACTCTCATTTGTGTATATATATGTATATATATATATATATGTACATACATATATATATATACAGTATATACTTATGCACACATATATTCATATATTGTAATGATGTCAGAATTTAAAATCTCCCTTACTAGTCCGTAAGTTCCTTCCATACTCTAAAAACATTAAACCAGGCACTTGTATATAAAAATCCATGAAATATATACATTTTGGGTATTTTGAAATGTAATAAAAATGGGGCTGGGACATAGCACAGTGGTAGAGTGCTTGCATAAGTACACAGAAAGCTCTGAATTGGATAGCCAGCACCGAAAAGCAAACCAACTGATGAGTTATAAAGAAAGCAGACACAACGGTTCAGCACCCCAGCAAAAGCATTCAGAGTAAACTGCACAGGCTGTGGTCGCATGACTTTATACACCTCTAACACTCTTGTTGGTATACCTAGGAAAGCAGGCCCTAAAAAGGAGGCGGACTAAAGTCTCATGCAATAGCCAACTTTATTCAGAGCATTGGACAGCTTACACTTCCAGGGTTAAGGAGCATTATATAAGTAAGGCGTCCAATCACAGGGCCAAGCTACATGTGGCAAAAATGCTTTTCCATAGTGACATGTGAATAACAATAGCTGAAATAAATGCACTCCTATCCTCTCCACATTCTAAGAAGAATTCTGAGTTCTGAAGAAACTGAGATCACAAGACTGTCTTCTTGTTTTCTTGGAGTTTTCTCACAAGCACTCAGAATTCTCACGACTCAATTCTTGGTCTGTGTTCAGAGAAATCTCCATTAGGACACTCTTTGTTTTCTTTTTCAGAGAATAATTGATGAATATAATGTAAAAGGGCAACAGGCTGGACTGTAGGTATACTAGGACTGCCTGACTATCCACAAGTTTTCCTTTTTGAGAAAAAGTCCTTAAGCTAACGTAACTACACACTAGACATGAAGAGTAAAGTACTCATAAAAAACTCTAAAAACATTAAACCAGGCACTTGTATATAAAAATCCATGAAATATATACATTTTCAAACAAAAAACAAGTTTCAGAATATGTGTTGCCAGAGTAATTGTAACTAAACTGCTTTAGCAAATGCATGACCCATCTGAAGACTCATTTCCAGTCCGTTTCTTTGAGTTAACATTGAAAATCCACACGTTTTCTAGTGCTCCCCACCTACAGAGTACGCTCCAGGACGTGAGCTGCATGTGGGTGCTAGGAACTGCGCCCACGTCCTTTAGAAGAGCAATAAGTGCTCTTAATTGTGAGCCATCTCTTCAGCTCCCCACTCTCCACGTACTGTTCTTTTTTTTTTTTTCTTTAATATTATTTATTTTTATTTATATGAGTACACTGTTGCTGTCCTCAGACACACCAGAAGAGGGCATCAGATCCCATTACAGATGGTTCTGAGCTACCATGTGGTTGCTGAGGGTTGAACTCAGGACCTCTGGAAGAGCAGTCAGTACTTTGTTTTGTTTTGTCTTGTTTGTTTATTTGTAGAACATGATTTTAATTAATATTTTCAACTGTTAATATTCAACAAATAGAATAATTATTTAAAGATACATTTCATTGTTATGTCCCCCTTTTCATTTCTGATTTTGTTAATTTGAATACTGTCTCTGTGCCCTCTAGTTAGTCTGGCTAAGGGTTTATCTATCTTGTTGATTTTCTCAAAGAACCAGCTCTTGGTTTTGTTGATTCTTTGTATAGTTCTTTTTGGTTCCACCTCATTGATTTCAGCCCTGAGTTTGATTATTTCCTGCCATCTACTCCTCTTGGGTGTACCTGCTTCCTTTTGTTCTAGAGCTTTCAGGTGTGCTGTCAAGCTGCTAGTGTGTGCTCTCTCCAGTTTCTTTCTGGAGGCACTTAGATTTATGAGTTTTCCTCTTACCACTGTTTTCATTGTGTCCCATAAGTTTTGGTATATTGTGTCTTCATTTTCATTAAATTTTAAAAAGCCTTTAATTTATTTATTTCTTTCTTGACCAAGTTATCATTGAGTAGAGCATTGTTCAGCTTCCATGTGTATGTGTGTTTTCCGTTGTTTTTGTTGGTATTTAAGATCAGCCTTAGTCCGTGCTGATCTGGTAGGGTGCATGGGATTATTTCATTCTTCTTGTATCTGTTGAGGCCTGTTTTGTGACCAATTATATGGTCAGTTTTGGAGAAGGTACTGTGAGGTGCTGAGAAGAAGGTATATTCTTTTGTTTTAGGTTGAAATGTTCTATAAATATCTGTTAGATCCATTTGTTTCATAACTTCTGTTAGTTTCACTGTGTCTGTTTATTTTCTGTTTCCATAATCTCTCCATTTTGAGAGTTGAAGTCTCACATTTTTTTAAAAGATTTATTATTTTTAAAAAGATTTATTTATTTATTATATGTAAATATACTGTAGGTGTCTTCAGACACGCCCAGAAGAGGGCATCAGATCTCATTATGGATGGTTGTAAGTCACCATGTGGTTGCTGGGATTTGAACTCAGGGCCTCTGGAAGAGCAGACAGTACTCTTAACCGCTGAGCCATCTCTCCATCTCCCATTTTTTATTGTGTGAGGTGCAATGTGTGCTTTGAGCTTTAGTAAAGTTTCTTTTATGAATGCGGGTGCCCTTGCATTTGGAGCATAAATGTTCAGAATTGAGAGTTCTTCTTGGTAGATTTTTCCTTTGATGAGTATGAAGTGTCCTTCCTTATGCTTTTTGATAACTTTTGGTTGAAAGTTGATTTTTTTATTATATTTATTAATTTATTTTATGTATATGAGTACACCGTAGCTGTCTCCAGACACACCAGAAGAGGGCATCAGATCTCATTACAGATGGTTGTGAGCCATCATGTGGTTGCTGGGATTTGAACTCAGGACCTCTAGAAGCGTAGTTGGTGCTCTTAACCACTGAGCCATCTCTCCAGCCCGAAAGTTGATTTTTTAAAGAGATTTCTTTATTATTATATCTAAGTACACTGTAGTTGTCTTCAGATGCACCAGAAGAGGGCATCAGATCTCATTACGGATGGTTGTGAGCCACCATGTGGTTGCTGGGATTTGAACTCAGGATCTTTGGAGGAGCAGTCGATGCTCTTAACGACTCATCTCTCCAGCCCCTGAAAGTTGATTTTATTCGATATTAGAATGGCTACTCCAGCTTGTTCCTTGGGACCATTTGCTTGGAAAATTGTTTTCCAATCCTTTACTCTAAGGTGGTGTCTGTCTTTGTCACTGAGGTGCATTTCCTGTATGCAGCAAAATGCTGGGTCCTGTTTACGTATTCAGTCTGTTAGTTTATGTTGAATTGAGTCCTTTGATGTTAAGAGATAGTAAGGAAAAGTGATTGTTACTTCCTCTTATTTTTGTTTTTAGAGGTGGAATTATGTTTGTGTGGCTATCTTCTTTTGGGTTTGTTGAAAGATTTTTTCTTGCTTTTTTTTTTTCTTTGCTTTTTCCTAGGGTGTAGTTTCCCTCCTTGTGTTGGTGTTTTCCATCTATTATCCTTTGTAGGGCTGGATTTATGGGAAGATATTATGTAAATTTGAGTTTTTCATGGAATATCTTGTTTTCTCTGTCTATGGTAATTGAGAGTTTTGCTGGGTATAGTAGCCTGGGCTGGCATTTGTGTTCTCTTAGGGTCTGTATGACATCTGCCCAGGATCTTGTGGCTTTCATAGTCTCTGGTAAGAAGTCTGGTTTAATTCTGATAGGTGTCCCTTTATATGTTACTTGACCTTTTTCCCTTACTGCTTTTTTTTTTTTTTTTTTTTGGTTTTTCGAGACAGGGTTTCTCTGTGTAGCCCTGGCTGTCCTGGCACTCACTTTGTAGACCAGGCTGGCCTCGAACTCAGAAATCTGCCTGCCTCTGCCTCCCGAGTGCTGGGATTAAAGGTGTGCGCCACCATGTCCGGCTCCCTTACTGCTTTTTAATATTCTTTCTTTGTTTAGTGCATTTGGTGTTTTATTGTGTGACAGAAAGAATTTCTTTTCTGGTCCAGTCTATTTGGAGTTCTGTAGGCTTCTTGTATGTTCATGGGCATCTCTTTTTTTTAGGCTAGGGAGCCACCATGTGGTTGCTGGGAGTTGAACTCAGGATCTCTGGGAGAGCAGTCAGTGCTTTTAACTGCTGAGCCATCTCTCCAGCCCCAGATATTGTTCTTATCTGTTGAGGCTTTAGGTTTAATCTCTATAGCCTTAAAGAAAAAACATTGTTTATCCTATGAATGGGTACACAAAATAGGGCGGAAATCCAGTAAACCATAGGTCAAAAAATGCTGAAAATGCTAAGGGAAAATAAAGCTGAGAAGGGGAATATGGAATACGAAAAGGAACTTTAAGTAGTGTGGCTTCAGAAGAGTGACATTTGGAAGTGAGGAAGGTGTTCTGTAGACAATCAGGAAGAAGAGTATTCGAAGCAGGAAGACTCACAGATAACAAAGGACACGTGGTAAGACAGTCCGTAGTGCATCTCTAGAACAGTGAGAGCATAGTAGGGGATGACATCAAAGAGCTGAGCAGAGCTAAGTCATAAAGAACCTCCTGGGTAGCTCATGAGCAGGGTGGCATGATCCCGTGGCAGCAAGATCCCTCTGGCCACTGGGTTTTGAAAACAGATTTGAGTCCTGGTGAGACTACAGGATCATCCAGGACTCAGCTTCAGAAACTGAGGGTTGAGATGCCAGATGGGGTCATGTAACTGAATGTGGTGGTTGGGAAAATTTCTGTCAACAGTAAAACATTTCAGGCCAAAACACTGATTCCGAATCAAATGTATTGAATCCCTCCGGGACATTTTGGGCAGTACTCACCGGCACTGCAGCAAGTGATGTCACTGCAGCTTTGGCTCTGAACACAAAATATGTATTTTCTATTGTATATGGTGTCACCCATCAACTCTAGTGAAAGTGAATGCTACCTGAAACACCTCAGCTTGAATTCTACACGATTTGATGTTAAGAGTGGCAGTGCTTATATAAGGTTTTCTGCTCTTATGGAAACATAACGTGATGGATTAATTATGGAAACAAAGGCTTTTAATATTTTTCTACCACCATTCCCCAGCATGTAAGTACCTAATGTATCTTTGGAGTGTACTGGTTTAGAATGTTTTGCTTTAAACATTGGCATTTGAAGGGCTGAAGGGACGGCGCAGTAGTTAAAAGCACTTGCTGCTCTTGCAGAGGACCTGGGTTCATTTTGCAGCACCCACGCAGTGGCTCACAGCCATCCATAATCCCAGCTTTGAGGACTCTGATGCCCTCTTTTGGCCTCTATGGGCACTAGGCACACACATGGCACACATGAAAGGAAACACTCATACACACAAATAATTTTTTTAAAGACCACATTAAATTTTTAAAATAATCTTTAAGAACAATTTTTTTTAAAGCTGTGTGAGGTTGTATACTCCTGTAATTCCAGCACTTAAGTGGCTGAGGAGAGAGGAGGGTCAGGAGTTCAAAGTTATCCTCAGCTATGTAGTGAGTACTAGGTCAGCCTACATGAAGCTTGTGTCACTACCACCACAATCCCTGCCAAAAGATGTGCTGATTCGAGTTTTCTCTCTTTATTGAAATGAACTTTGTCTTGGAATTAGGACAGAATTTCCAACATTCTGAAAATCACTAAGCACACTCCTGTGAGTTTATCCTGTGAGCTTATGTAAAACGGAACTCTCAGCACTGACAACTATAAAAGTGAAAAAGGAAAATCACCTCTGAAAAATGTGGAAGATGCAGGCTGGTGAGATGGCTCAGCAGTAAAGGCACCTACCACCAAGCTGACGACCTGAGTTCCATTCCCAGAACCCATTTGGTGGAAGGAGAGAACTGACTCCTGCAAGTTGTCCTCTGACCTCCACACATAAACCAAGGCATACAAGTGCTTACACACACACACACACACACACACACACACACACACACAGAGAACTGTGCTGAAGATACTCTGTGCCCTGCATTATTAAATATTCAGCTGAGATTAATTATTTATGTAAAAATAAACAAGCACATCCATCTCTGTGAAATTAGCTTTCATATTCTAAAATGGTAAAATTCTATGTATACAAATAATAGATTTAAAGTAAATTTATGATTTAATTATTCACTATTAACTTCTCCCTCTCAAAACCCCTTTATGCAAACCCAGATATATACATATATAAGATAGGTAAACAGGTCAAATATTTATAATATAGGGTGGCTTCAAGCTTATAGAGGAATTGGAACATCTTGATCCTCCTGCTTCTACCTCCTGAATGCTGGAATTAGAGATGAGTACCACCAGGCCAGGTTTGTACAGTACTGGGGATTAAACTCAGGGTTCTCTGAATGCTAAAAAGAGCCCTTCACCATCTGAGCTATACCCACAGTCTGTTTCCTTTTTCAATTTAGTTTTTAAAAAATTTGTGTGTATTTCACGAGTGTTTGAGAGTATGGCCTGGAGAGAGCCAGAGGGCATGGGATGCTCTGGAAGTGGTGTTACATGTAGTTGTGAGCTGCCATGAGGAAACAAACCCAAGTCCTCTGTAAAGCAGTTAGTGCTCTTAACTGCTGAGCCATTTCTCCAGATCTCCTTTTTAATTAAATATTGTATTTATTTATTTTATTCTTTTTTTTTAAGACATTCTTGTATAGTCAAGATGGTGGCAAAATTCACTATATAGCAATGATGGTCTTGAACCCCTGATCTTCTTTGCTACACATCTCAAGTGTTTGGATAACAGGAGTGTGCCACCATACCTGGCCATTTTTTTTTTTTTTTTTTTTTTTTTTTTTTTTTGGTTTTTCGAGACAGGGTTTCTCTGTATAGCCCTGGCTGTCCTGGCACTCACTTTGTAGACCAGGCTGGCCTCGAACTCAGAAATCCGCCTGCCTCTGCCTCCCGAGTGCTGGGATTAAAGGCGTGTGCAACCACGCCCGGCTCATATTTTCTTCTAAAATCGCCCTATTTATTTCATACCATGTAAATTAGCTGGAAGGTCAGGGGTCTGAATTTGCTCTGGTCAACTAAAACTCAGAATTATTACACCATTTCTATATCCCTCTGCCATCATGAAATGAGGCCTTGAGCCTCATACAGATGCTGACCTCCCCACACAAACACCCCAGCCTCTGCGGACCAGCTCCTTGCACGGGTCCGCGCTGTGCACGCTGGGAGTTGTAGTTCGCTTCCCTTCTCTCCCTTCGAGCAGGGTGTCAGTCGCAGGAGCGCCTCCAGCGGCGAGCATGTTTGGTGGCGTGGAGTGCGGGAAGAAGGCAGGATCGTCTCCTAGCAACGGGGTTGCAGCGACGTCACCGTGGCGGGTTCTTAGCGCTGAGACTAGGTGGAACCGCCAGAGCGCTTTCCAGCCTCTGGGTAAGACGTGGTCCTCCACCTTGCGCTGCCAGTCCTGCCCCACCTGGTCTCGAGCTGCCTTACGGGAGTTTTCGTCGGTGCGGCCCGCCGGCCTTGGCCTTGGCGGGACGATGCTGGAATCTATTCGCGTAACGGGTGAGTGTAGGCACTGCTGGCCCAAGTGGCGCGGCTGCAGCGGGTGGAGACCGTTGGGTTTGGGACTCGGAAGACCGGGCGCAGTCACACAGCCCTAGCCCAGCAGAGGGAAGGGGCAAGAGCTGTGCAATCTAGAGAGTGTAGAGTCCAATACGATTCCAGAGCATTTTAGGTGTGTAGTAAGGTGTTATATTGTCTAGAATGTTCAGAAAAAAAAAAAAAATCAGCTGTGAAAACACATCTCTACATTTCAGTGTATGTTGTGTATTTTTGTTTGCATTTATTAGCAAACATTTTGAATTGATGTTATTAATAAGAGCAGGTGTTTAGATCCAAGGTTGGAAAGTTTGTCTTTCTATTTTGAATAGATATGCATATTAGCCATATTAAATCTTTAATAATATTAAACAGTTCCAGAGTCATTTTCCTAGCATTTGATTCTGCATGAAAACATTTCTGCAGGACAGATACCAAAACAACGGAATAAAGGGAAATAGCTAATTCCCACAGTAGAGTCAAAATAAGCCTAGAACTTTTAGCTTCAGGGTATTGCAGCACCCAGTAGACCAATTTTCCGAATTAGTTGTTTTGAACCCATGACCCTCCTGCCTCAGTCTCCCCAGTGCTAAGATATGGACATCAATAGCTAAAGCCATTCTTTAAGTTAGCATACAAAGTAAGAGGTTTCATTATGGTACTTTGAAACTCCTTTTCATTGTATGTTATTGCAGAACTTTTGAAACTGAAAAACTAAATTATTTTTAAGTGAAACTGCTTTCTCATCTTAATTTTTTTACACTGTTTGTTGTTCAGTGTATAAAACACAGAACCTATGTTGTGCCATTCCGATAACCTACAGACTATTCCACTGTTATGTTGACAGGAGACATGCAGTTATAAAAGCCAAGATCTTAGAGGCCACTTAAATTGGCATTAGGCTTTTTAAAATTGTGATTTGATGTAGATATAACTCTTTCACCTTAAAACACATTATCAGAGGCAGACGCAGGTGAGCTTAGTCAGCCTGGTCCTCAGAAGTTCCAGACCAGCCACTGATACCCTGTCTCTAAGAACAAACAAACAAAACCCCCAAACAATACAATGCCAAAACGTTGCTTTAAACCATCAAGCCTGGCAGGAGAGGGGCAAATATGAGGAGGACTCAGTGGTCCATGTGCACTAGGCTGTGCAGGCGGGCTGATGGGATACTTGTGTACTAGAGACTCGAACTAGAGGCTCCAACAGGAGATGCCAGGAAGAAATGCATTTTTATGTACACTAACACAGGTAATGAAAACTTCCAGTCCTTTCTATGATATAGAACAAGGCCTCTCAGCCACAGCAGTTTAATATTGAAGGAGTTAATTCTTTATTGTGAGCGACTGTTTTAACACACAGAGAATTGTGACAACCAAAAATGCCTTGTGGGTGGCAAAATACTCTCCCTGTCATCCAGTTAAAACCATTGCCTGCAAGACAATAGATTCTGTTACCATGTGAGTCACTGGGTTTAGAAACTACACCAATTAAAATTATTTTCTCCCAAACCGAAAGTCATTGTGGTGAGAGAATGATTAAAATATTAGTATGTCATATGATTAAAATATAGTATTAGAAAACAGATATGTTGAGAGTCTGCAGTATAGACTGTATTCCTGTAGAGCCAGGGGTTTGCAGATGGATTCTTTTTAAACTGAACACATACTCTTGTTAAATCAGTTCTTTCACCAGAATTTAATGGACTATAAGTGGCAGACCTTCGTGGTCGTGCATTTTCTGATGTAGGTAACTTGGCAGTGAAACACTAGCCTTAGGGAAACTTGTCTCTGGTATTTTTAAACATTCACCATTGTTACAAAGCGATTATTAGTATTAGTATTGTTAGTTTATTATATAGACTCTCCCGTTGTCTAGGCTTCGTGCTGACATATCTGTCAATCAATAAATGGGACAACCAGAACCTTTATGGAGAGTGTAGCTGAGAACCAGATCTGTACTACCCAGACTTCCCCTCACTCTGCAGTGTCTCAGATGCCCCTGCCCCTTTCTTGCCAGTAGAACTTGATTGCAATAAGAACACTGATGAAAATGTGGACCTTTTTTCTTTTTGCTTTGAAAGAGCAATACATATGCCAGCCTGGTGTCACGGGCCTGGAACCCTAGCTACTGGGAAGCTGCAGCAGGGAGATGCAAGTTCAGGTCTTCCTGGCTAACTTAGTGAGTGCCTGTTCCAAAATACATGTAAAGGGTCTGGGGGACTGGGGATGGCCCAGCTGAGAGCGTGCTCGCCTAGCATGCAAGCACCCTGCCTGCTTCTGGTGCCCAGTGCCAGCTAGTCCAGGTGTGGTAGTGCACACTTAAAGCCCTACCACCCAAGATGTGGAGGGAGAGAATCACAAGTTCAAGTATGGTAAAAAGCTATAAATGTAGACTAAAGTGGCATTTTAAATTCCAAAACTGAAGCAGTTGTTTGTAAAATCACTTTGTATGGTACCCGAGTTTTACTTAGTCATGACTAGTCTATGATCTAGACATAACATCCTCGTGAAACTGCTGACAGGAGGGTGAGGTGACACAGAAGTGAAAGTTATTAAAAAAAAAAAGTATGTTGCTTAGAAATGGCATCAAGTCAGAAAAGGTTTATTTTCTTTCCTCTCTCACTCCTCCCTCTGTCCCTTGTCCCTTTGTCCCTTTCTTTCCTGTTTTTTTCTGCACGGTACAGAGTGGCCTCTTGGCCTAGTCTCCTGAGTGCTGGCATTACAGGTTGCAACACCATACCTAGCTCTAGCTCACCTCTTATAACTCTCTCTCCCCACCTCTTCCACTCCCTCTCCCTCCCCTCTCCCTCCTCTCCTCCCCTCCCCTCCCTGTTCCTCCCCTTTTCCATTCCCTCTCTCTCCCCTTCTCCACTCCCTCCCCATTCCCCTCCCTTGCCCTCCCCTTCCATCCCCCTCCCCCTCCCCCTCTCCTCACTTTGTAGCTGTGACTGCTGCAGAGCTCACAGCAGTCCTGTCTCCAGGATCTCATAAGGACCACAGCTAGCTACTTCAGTGTCTCATGTCTTTCTGGGATAATGTTCTTTTCTATCAAGTCTCAGACAAGCAGCTCTGCATGGTGGGTGCACCTGTTATCTCAGGATTTGGAAGATCAGGGGTTCATGGCTATCCTTAGCTACACAGTGAGTTTGAGGCCAGTCTGGGATCTGTGAGACCTTGTCACAAAAACCAAAACTCCCAGAATCCTAGCATTGTGGTTCACCCATGCAATCCCAGTGGCCCAGTACTTGGTGTCATGTTTTTTGTTTTTGCTTTCAGTTTTTTTTTCCTGTGAAATCTGCCTGCCCTCGCCTCCAGAGTGCTGGGCAAAACGGCCTGAGCCAGCCATGCTTGGTTTCCTTTCAGTTTTTAGAAACAGGGTTTCACTATGTAGTCCCTGTTGGCCTCAGTTAGAGTTCCTCCTGCCTTTGCCTCCCAAGTGCTAGGTTTGTAGGTGTGAGCTGCCCAGTGGCTGCCTCCATGCTGAGTGAGTACTCCAAAGTCCCTGTGGAGAGCACCTCAGCGCTACCCTAGTAGTGATAACAACAGTGCAAACTGTTGAGAGAGAGAGAGAGAGAGAGAGAGAGAGAGAGATGGGAGTAATAAGCATACTGCAGCACATGTGTGAATGTCAGAGCATGATTTTCTGGATTCAGTTTGTCTTAGTCAGGGTTTCTATTCCTGCACAAACATCATGACCAAGAAGCAAGTTGGGGAGGAAAGTGTTTATTCAGCTTACACTTCCACATTGCTATTCATCACAGAAAGAAGTCAGGACTGGAACTCAAGCAGGGCAGGAGGCAGCAGCTGATACAGGGGCTATGGAGAGATGTTCTTTACAGGCTTGCTCAGCCTGCTCTCTTATAGAACCAAGACTACCAGCCCAGAGATGGCACCACCTACAAGGGGACCTCACCCCTTGATCACTAATTGAGAAAATGCCTTACAGTTGGATCTCATGGAGGCATTTTCCCAACTGAAGCTCCTTTCTCTGTGATAACTCCAGCTGTGTCAAGTTGACACAAAACTAGCCAGTACACAGTTCTTGCCTTCTACTTTGTGAATTGATTTAGCAACAAGCACCTTTACCCATCTCGCCAACCCTAATAAGAGCCTTCTAATGTGACACTTATTTTGTGTTGCTTCTGTGGTTAGAGATCTGTAAGCACTTTAGTCCTGATGGTGGAGATGAGCAAGCGTTGACTTATAACTACGGACAGACACAAATCTTTCCCGAGCTTTAGGAGAAACTCCATCCACATCTATGACGCCTCCTCTCCAGCCTCGTCTTCCCACTTCTGTAGTACCAATCCTCAGATCCTCCCTGCCTCCCTAGGTTTGCCTCTTCTCCCTGGCTGCTTGGCTAACTGCTACTTATCCGGCATCAGAAAGCACTTAGTAGGTCAGTTCTCACTTCACACCAGACTCTCCTGACACCTTGATGTAACTGTCATGGTTACAGTTTATATATATATATATATATGTACATATATATTACATATATATATATATATATATATATATATATATATATATATGTAATTTGTATTGACGGCTTTCCCAACAGCAAAACTCTGAACTCTTTGCAGTGTGGGACTGCTTTCAATTGGTTTGCTCTCCTTGGTGCTTAAGAAAGGGGAAACAGAAAGGCAGCCTAGGGAGGGGAAGAACTTGAGAAAGAAGGACAGAGAATTTGGTCCCTTGAATGTTGTTGTTCTCTATTTTCTTTTTGCAGGGGTGGGGCAGTGTTTTTTACATAGGTTCTCATTCTAGCCCAGAATGGCTTGGAACTCACTGTATAGCCCAGGCTACTCCCTTGTCTCAGCCTCCCCTAAAAATTAGAAGCAAAAGCTAGGGGCCTAAGCTAACTTTGCTGTTCGCGAACGACATATAAATGTAGTCGTGTATTCCTTTGATCTAGCTTCCACTGTTCAACATTACCTGATGTTTCTCAGCGCTGGCACTGGTAACTTCACTTTTATTTTCTCTGCACACAATACTCTAGTATTCTGATAAGTACTGTTTGATAGATATCATCTGAGTGCAAGAGATGAAATGCTCTAACATCAAAGTGTTTCTCTTTGGACATTGTGGGGCTTTTGTTTTCTTCTGTTTTATATTCCTGTTGGCAATCAGACATCCTTTTTGCAACATTAACCCAAGTTGTCGGGTTTATAATAAGTATTAGTGCATCATGAAATTTTCATTTGGCCAGGAGTATAGCTAAGTGGCAGAACAGCTAGTTAGTATATGCAAGACCCTAGGTTCAAAACCCAGAACTGTACTCAGAGACAGCTCTCCAAGTTCCAGGCTAGCCTGGTCTACATAGAGTTCCAGGCCAGCCAGGGTGGTACAGAAGAGACCTTGTATCAAAAAAACAAAACAAACAAAAAACCCCCAAAAGCTGGGCAGTGTGTGTGAGGTGGGGTGGGGGTGGGGGGTGGAGAGATTGCTCAGCAGGTTAGAGCACTTGCTGAGTTTTAGAGGACAATAGTTCAGCCACCATGTACTGACAGGTACCAGGATCTGGCTCCAAGGGACGGAACCATCTCTTCTGGCACCTGAGGAACTGTACACGAGTGGCATCCATTCCATTCACGCAGACACACAGAAAGACGCTGGGGCAAAAACAAGAAAGGAAGAAGATAAACTCAGAACAGCAAAACAAAAAGAAAAGAGAGAAGCACCATTTTGTCAGCCATCTGGTATTTTTCCACTGCGTGTTGTTTTTGCTGGTCTCGTTTGTAGTCAGGACTTTATAACTTTTCAGAAACCTAAGCCATTCCCAGCAGTGAAACGCTTGTTTACTGAGCAGTGTCCCTTCTCCTGCATGCTTTTAGATAGGAACAAGAGCCCCGATGGGTTTAATGATTAGGCTAATGTTACAGAGAGTCCTTGACAGAGCCGGGGAGGAAGCCAGGAATCTGAGTGTCCTTTCCTCCTGTTCTAGATACATAGGAAGCTTTTGTTGTATTGGCAAATTCAGTGTATTTATCAGAGTGCTAATGCTGAGAAGCAGTTTTAATGAAGTAATACTATTTGTCTTTTAAGATGTTTGGTTAACCCGGTTAGCCTGTATACAAATGGTTTCAACTGTGTATGCAGTGGATTTGGGTTATTCTTTCTCCTCCCTACCCCTCACCCCTCTCCCACGCCCGGGGCCTTCCCTTCATGTCTTCTTGGCCTTTGGAGGGATGCTTACAGGAATATACAGGACAGAAGCAGCACTTTACCAGTGACCACTATGAAAATGGTCTCTCTTTTCTGGCAACCATTACCAGCTTTACCTTATGCAAGCAGCCATAGCTACCGTGAGTTGATGGTGCCCAGCCCTCCTGTGTCTGGGAACACCACTTCACAGCAGCCCTCCCGATAACCTTTTCACCTTATCTTCTGTGGTGTTATCTGGGTCCTGGAAGTGGGGGGATGATGCAGCGACGAGTCCACACTCACGTGTGTCCTGCATTTTGAAGAGGTGTGAGAGCAAAGAGCTGCACTGATCTGTGGGCACAAGGATAAGTGTTTATTCCCAGGCCGCTTAGCAAGGAAATGGTAGCAGGGTCTTCTGAGGGTGGATGACCTTCTCAGCCACAGGTTCTTGGCACTCCAGGTTTTTAATAAAAGAGTTGCGAGTGACTGAAGTGCTCTGGAAGTAGGGGATGACTTGTGAGAGTCACTCTGTCTCTCCACCATGGGGTTCCAGTAATTGGACTCAGGTTGGCAAGATTGATGGTAAGTACCCTCTGAGCCACCTTGAATGGCCCTTGTTATAATTTCTGTTTGTTTTTTGAAGCACACATCTTTGCTGTGTGACTCTCACTTTTAACTGACTCATGCCGGTATTTCTGCCTTAAGCCTCCCGAGTAGACATATGAGCCACTGCAGACTGCTCTGGTTCTGTTCCATTTAATATAATGGAAATAGAATTTCTGTGATTGGGAAATAAATTGCGACAGGACTGGCCTCACCATCACACTGGGAGATTGTGCAGAGAGGGACCTAGGCCCTCAGTAGACATCGACAAGAGACCTGAACTGCAGGGACTGCTGGGGAGAGGGTCTGCAGGGCACTGATGCTTCCCACTCCTCCAGGAAGACTTGGCAGGACTTTATTTTTGCAGTCAGGATTGTTGTTTTTAATAGGCTATCTTTCATTTATTCTTTGCAATTCTGTACATGTTAACCAT
This sequence comes from Mus caroli, assembly GCF_978045245.1. Classification (NCBI taxonomy): domain Eukaryota; kingdom Metazoa; phylum Chordata; class Mammalia; order Rodentia; family Muridae; genus Mus; species Mus caroli. The sequence goes on from NW_028227266.1 coordinate 19,404,651, forward strand.
ATGCACTTGATTATTTGCATTTCCATCTTCCTCCTCCTCCTCTTCCTCTCCCTCCTCCTCCTCTTCCTCTTCCTCCTCTTCCTCTCAGGTACCCCCTCCCAGGAGTGGGCTAAATAAAGATGTTTTGATTTAGGCTTGAAAACAAGGGTATGAGAGGCACTCAGAAGGAGGCAAGGCACACCCAAGAAAGCAAAGTAGAGCCATGGGAAGTAAGACATACCCAAGTGCCGGGCGTGGTGCCACACTCAGAGGTAGAGGCAGGCAAATTTCTGAGTTCGAGGCCATCCTGGTCTACAAAGTGAGTTCCAGGACAGCTAGGGCCACACAGAGAAACCCTGTCTCAAAAACAACAACAACAACAACAAAACAAACAACAAAAAAAAGACATACCCAAGTGAGGGTGTGGACTCCTCAAGGGGGAGGGGGTAAGAGCTTTAGTTTTGTAGTGATTGTGGTTTGGTTTGATTTGGTTTTTGAGGCTTAAGCTCAGCTCCAGCACTGTATACTTAAGATAGCCTTGAACTAATGATCTTACTGCCTTGCCCTCCTTCCCAAGTGTGCGGCTGCTGTTACAAGGTGCTGGGGCACTGCATCCAGGGCTTCATCCATCTAGCTAAGGTAGGGTACACCTGCAGTCTCAGGGCTACTTAAAAAGTGCTCTGACACATAATAAGGTTGTATTGTTGTTTTTGTTTTAGACAGAGTCTCAGTATGTGGTCCTGGCTGACCTGGATCTCATTATGCAGACTGGGCTTATCTTGAATTTATAGCAATCCACCTGTCTCTGCTTCTGGAGTCCTGGGGTTAAAGTTGTGTGCCACCACATCTAGCCTTAATAGGTTTTAATTTGGATGTTTTTGGTACTTTTGACTAAATAAAATAAATCAATTAGCCCCTTGGTCTTAAGAGTACTTTAAGTTTTCAGAATCAACCCATTTTTACATTGAATATTCACCTTTTAAAAATCAGCTCAGCCAAGCATGGTAACCTACCTCTGTAATCCCAGCAGTTGGGCTGAGTGGGAGAATGCCAGCCTGGGTTGCATGAGTTCCAGGCAAGTCTGGCTTCCACAGAATAAGAACCTGTCTCAAAACAAACAAAGAAACTATAAAAACATGGATTCCTCAGAGTAATTTTTATTAATTGGTTTTAGAATGGTTTGATTTACTTGATTCTGTGAAGATGGATAAAATGGATAAAATGACTTGGCTGCCTCCCTTTTCTGTTTCAGGGCTCCAAGTCTTACAGTCCCTGCACTCTGACCTCTGTCCTCTGCTTCCCTGTGGTGTCGGTTTCATTGTCTTCTGTGTGACTTTTTATCTCCTGAACTTGTGTCCTTTTGAGGACATTGACATTGTTGCTGAGCGTTTGGAGCTCTGCCCTGTCCTGGTGCTCGTTAGCTCGTTAGCTCATTTGCCTTGCTAGCCCAGTTTTGACTATCTCTTGGCGACACCAAAGTCTGAGCCTCCTGAGAAACTGCCACCAACCGGCTTGTGATGGAAATAGTATTTGTCTTTCTACGTTGGGCTGATTGAATCTTTAACATCTTAGATGACATCTTTGTACAGTTCATCTTCAACATGACCTGTAAAATCTAAACTGCTACATCAGTTTTATTTTATTTTATTTTATTCCGTTTTATTTTTCTTCTATGCGTATGGGCATTCGCCTGCATGTGTGTTTGGTTACCATGTGGATGCCTGTTGCCCGTGGAGGGCAGATGAGGGCATCACATCCCCTGAGATTGGAGTTACAGACAATTGTGAGCTGCCGTCTGGGTGCTGGATATGAGGCCCACATCTTCTGCAAGAGCAGCCGTCCCTCCAGCCCCTCCCCCTCTAATTTGCATCTAGTTACATTTACAAGTTCATACTTTTATATGATCTTTTAGACACTAGAGTTAAACTTTCACCTGTTGTCTAAGAAATTTGGTTTTTTGTATTTTTGCTTTTTGGTTTTTCTTGAAGTAGGGTCTCACATAACGTAGGCTGGCCTTATGCTTGCTATGTCGACAAAGTGACCTTACTTCTCCAGTGAGTTCTGGACTGTAGGCAAGAAATTTTACTTAAAGGTCTTTAGGTATCTTACATACTTAGAATGTCTGTTACCTACCTTTGACCTGGTATTGTTTCTTCACCCTAAACACTAAACTTCTGGACTTTAAAACTGACATTTTGCCAGCCATGGTGGCACACACCCATAATCCCAGCACTTGGGGAAGAGGACCATTGTGAGTTCTAGGCCAGCCTGGGCTACCAAGTGACATCCTGCTCGACTTTGACATGATGCTAGTTTGGAATATCTCTTCATGTAAGTAACTGTCCTATAAAAAGGATGTCCTAGACTCTGCTCAAAACATGCCAGGAGTCTGCCCTGCGTGATGACCATGTGCTGTATCAAAAGGCTTCAGAGTCAGACGTCAGTTGTAGGCCTGGGCTGTAACTACATGGAAGAGCATTCACCTAGTATATGGGGAGCCATGGGTTCATCCTTAGCACTAGTGGGGAAAAGCAGAAACACAGAAACAACTCAAGTGTGTATTTATAGAGACATGTGCCAAATACACTATCCCTTTGCGGAATAAAAGATTCTAAAGGACAGAAACTAAGTTTATGAGACAGGGTCTCATGTACTCAGTCTACCCTAGAACTCTAAGAATAATCTGGGACTCTTGACCCTCCCACTTCCATCTCTGAAATGCAGGGATTCCTGGTGAGTCACCTGACAGCTAACAGCTTTGAAGCTGGTGCATGAGCAAGCAGTCTAAGCAATTTAACTGCTTAAGGCACTCGAGGCTTAAAGACAAAGTCTTCAATTGCCATTTACTGTACTGATACTGGTAATCATAATTTTATTTTTTTCTTTTTTGGCAACAGCATCTCATGTAGCCCAGGCTGGTCTAAAAGTACACGGCTAAGTCTAACCTTGAAATTGTGACTCTCTTGCTTCTATCTTTCAAGTTTGGAGATTACAGGAATGTGGTACTACCTCCGCCACCCAAAAAATATTGTTGCTGTTTCTCTGTGCTGGGGAATAGCAAACATTTCATCGCCAAGCTGCCATCCCAGCTCTCATCCAGTTACTAGGAGTGACTGGCCTTACTGAACCATGCTGACACACACATGCCATAGTTGTTGTAGTGACTGGCCTTCTGAAACATGCTGACACACACACATGCCATAGTTGTTGTTGTTGTTGTTTTTAAACAGGATCTCGCTGTGTAGCCCTGGCTGACCTGGAACACACTGTAGACCAGGCTGTCTCAGTCTCATGCATATCCACTGCCTCTGCTCCCCCAGTGCTGGGAATAAAGGCTGCACCCAGCGGTCATCTCCCAAATCTTAAAAATGTTTTTAAGGTAGAAAAGCACTGTTAAGTTTGTACTTTTGAGGTTTGGGTTGGAGGGTGGTTATTGCTTTGTCTTAATTTTTTGTCTCTGTAGCCCTGGCTTTCCTGGAACTTGATCCTGGAACTGGTCTTGAACTCAGAGATCCTCCTGCCTTTGCCTCACTAGTGCTAGGATTAAACATACCCAGCTAGTTTGTTTTAAGATAACTAAGGTCTTGCTGTGCAACTCTGGGTTAGCACTCACTGGTTACTCCAGGTTGGCCTGGGACCCCAGACAGTCCTATTGCTTCTGTTTCCTGAGTTCTGATTACAGGTGCAAGCACACCCACAGCAGGCTTCCTTTACTGTGGTTATCTCTGTATTTAGTTCCAAATGTCAAGCTTGTATTAACCTCTTGGATGGTGATCTGGTGCCGTCACAGTCTGTCCATGGAACGCTCACAGCAATGAGGCATTCAGGGCACTTGTGTGTTTTATGTCATTTTACTAGACTGTCACCACGTGTGTAGCTTGAAGCGGAACATTCCAGTGGATAATGTATGGTAGCGTAGTAACAGGGCCGTTTCACGCTTGCACCAGCGTTTCTAGAGAGGTTTGCAGGTTTATAACGCTCACAGAAGCTTCAGGGTTATTGCATCTTCTCCGAAGTGCGCTTCATCTGGTCTCTCTGTTGTTTCTTTGTTTTGGTTTTGTTTATTATCACAGAAAAGCTTCACTGGCCTGAACATGAACTTGCTAAGAAGTTTGTTCTAAATGCAGAAGAGGCATTGATCACTGACAGCAAAAGAAGCTTTTCGAGTTTGTCCTCTGGAGTTCTCAAGGACACTTTCACAACTGGAACCAGTAGTTACAATGTTCTACTACAGAGCAAGGAGGAGAAAAAGCACCATTCACAAAAGCGGTTTTCCTCTGCCTGCTCCAAACAACATAGAAAGCCCAGCAAATCTCCTAGTTCCTCTCATAGCAAAGATCCTAGCAGGATGACAGCCCTGGTGCCTGGGACAGGCGCTGGCACTTGGTACTGCCTAGATGGGCAGTCTGCTGTTTTTGTTACTAGCTCAGTACCAAGTCCTGTAAAGTTCACCCGTGATATCTCTATTACAGGAAGCAGCCTAGCACTGCCACCTAAACCAAAAAGCAAGGTCAAACGACACAATCTGACCCGGCTTCCAAAGCCAAAGCCACAGCCTCAGCTGTGTAGAAGCTTTGAGAAAGGAGATGAGCTTTCTGGGAAAAAGCTTTGTATATTGACCGCTATAAAGCCCATCAACCTGGAGAAGGAAAAACTACGGTTCTTCAAGTCGGACTACACTTACAACCCTCAGTTTGAGTACGCCAATCCCACTCTGCCAGGGGCGTTAGCCAAACACAGCAACGCCTCTGACCGGTTTCTTAAGCAGGTAAAATACCACTTTGGTAGTAGTATGCATATCGTTATAAAGCTAAAGTGATTATCTACCATTGTGTAAGCAATGAAGGAGATGCCTTCATATCCTCTATTATCAACACCCACCAGGGAGGGGTAGCTATGTGATAAGAAATTTGTAGGGAGTGTTTTTGCTCACCTGTATGAGAACTATGTTGTAGTAATAAAAATCTACACACTCTGTGCAGTGTTCTCTGACTAGAAGACACTAGTCTGTGTTTTGACTTAGAATTATGAATTGTGGCTCATTAGCCAACACACAGATAAGGGCTAGGTAGACTGCACTGTTTGTGTCGTCCGTGTCCCCTCCCCCTGCCCCCGGGGTCTAGGAGATCAAACTTGGAGTCTTGGACATTCTGGGCAATTGTTCTACCATCGGATGACATCCCTTCATGAGCACAAGAGAGACAGGCTCTAGTAACCCAGGCTAACCTCAGATTAACAGTAGGACTGAAGAGAATCTTGAACTCTAGATCTCTCTGCTTTTACCTTCCACGTACTAGGACCAGACTCCTGCCACTAAGTCTGCCAACCTCAGGTAGTCAGCCCCCAAGACACAGGGTTAGATGGGAGAGAACAACTGCATATATTGCCCTCTGACTTCCTAGGCATGTGTGTGTCATATCACACATACAGTTTTAAAAATAAATAAACTCTAAGTCCTGGGCTTACAAGAGTGTGCTCTCCATAACTACATTATAAAGCTTTTTAAAATTCTTAAAATGATTTTAAATATGCTGTGTATTTCCTTTGGGAGAACTCGTCTCTTGCTGTGTTTTCCAGTGAGCCCTCAGTCTTTTATTTGCTTGTGGTTCCGACAGGATTTCAGGTGCGCAGCCGCAGCCTGGTCTAGAGTTCCTGTGTAGGGATGACCTTGACCTCCTGGCTGTCCGGCTGCTTGCTTTATGCATTCTGGGGAATCAGACCCTAGGCTTCAAGCATCCAAGGCAAGCCCTACCCATTGAGCTACACCCAGGCTAGTTTGCTGTTCTTTTTAGTTCCTATCATCCTTCTGCCTTTTGTCTTCTCTTCTTTATTGTTACATAGGAAAATACATAATCTTTACATAGGAAAATGTTTAAAATCATTCTAAGTGATTACCTCCCCTCAGTGCTGAAAACAACTTTTTGAGGCTGTACATACAAGCCCCTCTAGCACTTAGGAGGCTGCAGTAGGAAGATCTCCAGTATGAGCTAGCCTGGGCTACTTCTAGTTTCATTCTGTTGCTGTAAGAGAACAGACCAGAAGCAGTGTAAGGGAGATGGGTTCTCATCCCTGAGGGAAGGCAGGGCTGGAATTGGAAGGCAGGGAACTGGCTCATAGCTATGCAAGTACAGCAGAAAGCATGGGAAACCACTGCTGGATGGGTCCTCACAGGCAGGACTATGCTTTCTCAGCTGCTTATATAGTCCAGGTCTGCTTGCCAGGACATGAGGGCTGTAGTTCAGTGCTAGAGCTCTTGCCTAGAGTGTATGAGGGCCCAGAATCATTACCAATACTGGCAGTTTTTTTTTTTTATTAAAACACTTATTCAATGTGTAGGTGTTTTGCCTGCATGTATGTCTGTAAAATGTGTGTACTTGGTGCCCATAGAGACCATAAACTGGAGTTACAGACACTTGTGAATCGCCATGTAAGTGCTGGGACTCAAACCAGGGTCCCCTGCAGGGGCAGCCAATGTTCTGAACCTCTGAGTCCTCTCTGTCCCCTTGCCGTACTGTTTTAAAGGCTGGGTTTAAGGACGCCATGCCTATATTCCTAGCACCTGGAAAGTTGCGGACAGGACAACCAAGGTCATGGTCACCCTTGGTTACATAGCTCAGGGCCAGCCTAGGCCATGTGAGACCCTATCTGAAGCCTTCCCTCCCACCCTCACACCCCCACACAAAGACTATCTTGTTGGGTACAATTGGATTATGCCTGTAGTTGGAGTATTTGAGAGGCGAAGGTAAAATGGTCTACTGACTCTATGAAGTTATTCAGAATTCAGGAGAAAAATCTTAGATTTTACAACTTTTTGAAAAGAAAAGAAATGGGGTTTGGGGGTTGGATATTAGCAACATGGGAAAGACAATGCTCCTAATAAAACACTTATTTGAGGGGCTGGAGAGATGGCTCAGTGGTTAAGAGCACTGACTGCTCTTCCAGAAGTCCTGAGTTCAAATCCCAGCAACCACATGGTGGCTCACAACCATCTGTAATGACATCTGATGCCCTCTGGTGTGTCTGAAGACAGCTACAGTGTACTTACATAAAATAATAAATAAGTCTTTTAAAAAAAAACACTTATTTACACTAAATTCTAAAATTAAAGTCTAGTAGTCCTGACAAAGTCAATACTTTATAGAGATTTGGGAAATAGACTACAGAGCACGGACTTCCCCATGTCCATTTTGTCCTTCTAACAATTCCATAAGGTAAGTAGGATAAAGGCCTTGGTATCTCCATGTTACCAGTGAAGAGAGCAAGCCCAGGAAAGGTGGAACCACATTGCTAAGTGGTGGAGCCTTACTGGGAAGCCAGGCCTCCTAACCGTTCCTCTTCCGACAGGGTCACCCCTGGTCCTCTATCAGTGTCCCCATTGTAAATAGGTTTTCACTGAATCAAACTGCACTTGAGAAGAGAGTATTTGTTAGCACATAACTGTGGAAGTAGCTTGTGATGGTCACATTCCAAACAAAAAACAAACTAGCTAATAATCTGAAGAAGATCTGTTAGCAGGGCACTGAGGTTGTTCAGACCGTTTGCCGCCTCATCAAAGACGACAACGGTCATTTGTAGAGAAAACGATTTTCATTTTATAGATGAAGTATTTACATGCCTTATGCTAGTTTTAAACTTAGGATGAACTTCAGGATGTTTACTATGGCACACTCCTTTAGTCCCAGAACTCGGGAGCAGAGGCAGGCAGATCTCTTGTGAGTTCAAGGCCAGCCTGGTCTATTGAGTTGAGTTCCAAGACCTTCAGGGCTACACAGAGAAACCCTGTTTTGAAACCAAACAAACAAAGCAGATTCTGGGGCCAGATGTGGGCTGCATGCCTTTAATCTCCGTGCTCAGGGAGCAGAGGTGGGCTGCATGCCTTTAATCTCCGTGCTCAGGGAGCAGAGGTGGGGCTGCATGCCTTTAATCTCCGTGCTCAGGGAGCAGAGGTGGGGCTGCATGCCTTTAATCTCCGTGCTCAGGGAGCAGAGGTGGGCAGATCTCTGTGACTTGACACTGGCCCTGTCTCAAAAAACAGTCACTGTCTTAGGTGTCACTGTCTATTGCTGTGACAAAACACCATGACTAAAAAGCAAGCTGGGGAGGAGAGGGTTTATTGACTAGCTTACACTTCCACACTGCTGTTCATCATTAAAGAAAGTCAGGACAGGAGCTCAAGCAGGGCTGGAACCTGGAGGCAGGAGCTGATGCAGAGGTCATGGAGGGCGCTGCCCACAGACTTGCATCCCCCCCACCCCCCCACCCCTCCCACCCCCGTTTGCTCAGCCTGCCTTATTGAACCTAGCCCAGGATGGCACCACCCACAAATGGGCTGAGCCCTCCCACACTGATTACTAATTAAAAAAGTGCCTTACAGTTAGATCTCATGGAGGAGGCAGCCCATCAACTTAGGCTCTTCCTCTCTGCTGCCTCTAGCTTGTATTAAACTGACCCACAAAATCAGCCAGTACAATGTGCCCCCTCCCCCCCAACAAAACCAAGCGGAAAAACCAGGTTCTGATTTAATAGGCATAAAGACCAGCTGCAGGCCAAGGCCTGTGTTTACAACAGCCTGGCTATCCTAGTGCCTGCCACTGCCCTTGGCCCTCCTGAGTAGCAAGGCTTTGGCAGCAAAAGCCTGTTGGAGTATTTTGGTTGTGATAACTTTATGATGCGCCCTCATTCCTTACTAATGTATTCGTGTGTTGAGTCACACATTGTGATTTTTCCCTCCTATTTTGACGTATCAGATGTGTTGTTTATAGTGCTGGTACAGTACGAACCCGTATCAGCATGGATGTGCTGGTTAGCATTTACTGATGACAGAGGTTGACGTACCTTCTCAGTGCTGGCAGATTGCCGCTGTCCTTACCAGACTCACAACAGCCCAGAAACAGGATTTCTTTTCATACGTTTTCTTGAAGATTTGTTCAATGTTCTGTATATGAGGGGTTTTAAAAAGATTTATTGATTGTTATGTGTATTTATTGATTGTTATGGGTCTGTTCACTGTGTGCAAGTGTGGTGAATGCATAGATGCCTACGGAGGCCAGAGGCAGATGTTAGGTGCCTGGAACTGAGTCACAGACCACTGTGCACTGCTGTGTGAGTGCTGGGGCCCAGACTGGGTGGGTCTGCCAGAGCGCCCCCCCCCCCCCCCCGTGCCCAGAGTGCAGCGAAGTAAACGCTCACCTCATGGAATTGTCAGGTTTCCTCCCAATTAGAGTCTTACTTCCTGTGGCTTTCTTGGAGGTTCTGATAATTTGTGGTTTGTTTTTCTTTTTTTACCAGATTTTTAATTAGTTTTCACTTTGTGTATATTTGGAAAAACATTTCAACTTTTTAAGATGATGAGAAGTGGATAGTACATCGCCCTAGACGAAAGATGGAAATATTTTAAGACTGTCACCCTCCTCCTCCTCTTCTTCCTCCTTCTCCTCATCATCATTGTCACCAAAGAGTATTATTTTTTGTCACGAGAATAAAAGCTTGCTTTGCCCTTCAGTAGTCTTTCAGTCTTGTGCTCCTCTGCCTGTGTTTCCGATCAGGACTTTTGCTTGCCTCTTGAATAAATTTTCCTTGCTACTTTGCTCAAAAAAGCAGATGTATCCAAGTGGTGCACAGATATAAATGCAGGCAAAATACCCATAACACACAAGTAAATAAACAGATGCATTCTAAGCAGATTTTATAGATCGTTACAGAGGTGATTTGATAGATTGTTAGAGAGGACTGGTTGTCTTGTATGTTTTTAAATTTTTAAGTTTTTTCCCCTTTATCTAAATGGTACTTGTAACCTACTAACTGATTTGGAGACATACTCGGTTTACATTGGAGTTCTTCCAAACCACCATGTATCTTGTCAAGAAGCCAATATCCTCTCTGTCCAGCTTCTCCTAGCGGCAGTTACAGGTGCAATGTGCAGTATGCCAGCTGCTGCATCTCTGGCTAAAGAGACTAGAAGACAGGGAAGAAGAGCGTTTGTATTGTCCCCCGACCTCCTTTCCCTTTTCGGTTAGCCTCACTGCGTATCCTGGAGGCGCCCCACAGGAAGCATCTAAAGCTCAGACACGTGCCACTGGGCCAGCAAGAGCACTTGTAAGTTCACAGGCATCTATAGAAAACTTCAAAAGTCAGTGGAAACTAAGCTCAGAAAATGTGCAGCTGGAGTTTCAGCTTAACTTCGTAACCAGTAAATCTGAACGCGTCTTGACAAATAAGGTCCTAATTAGCTAACTTCATCTCATAATGGCATGAGCTGCTGACTTAATCTCCCTTTCTTTTACAGTCCATCAATATTATGGAGCTGACTTTACAAAAATATGGAAGTTATGAAAAATTTGAACAAGCTACTGGTGGTAGCTTGTTGTCTAAAACTCGAATCTGGAGTCATGTTAGAAAGTACATGGTGAAGGAAGGCTGCCTGGGAGAGGTATGGTCATGGGTGGGCAGGGCCTGGGAGAGGCATGGGCCATGGGTGGGCAGGGCAAGATTAGTGCCAAATGCAAGCTCTTTTCTGCAGGTTTTGTTTGGTCAGTCCTGTTTTACTGGTTGGATTGGGTTCTTGCCATCTGTCTTTTGCTCCTAGTGTCATTTCTGTATGTGCAGCAATAGCATTATGTGAGTTTCTCAATGAGAATTATTGAAGAGAGATTTTGCTGCAGTGTTCTTAGTCATCAGTCTCAAAACCAGCACTGACAAGGTGCAAGTTTCTCACACATGCATGTGCTAGACCTTCCCAGTTTTGTGTGGATTCGGAGGCTTGGGCGAGCACTCTGCTGTGAGGCTCTATTCCTACCTTTTCTGTTTGGCTTGATACAGATCTCACTAAGTTGCTCAGGCTGGCCTGGAATTCTCTCTGCAGCCCAGACCTTCTTCCTGCTTTAGTTTCTCTAGTCTTTGGGGTACCCTTTCTTCTGTCTTCTTTCTTTTCCTTCTTCCTTCCCTTCTTTCTTCCCTCCTTCCCTCCCTTCCTTCCTCCCTTCCTCCCTTCTTTCCTTCACTTCCCCCCTCTCTTCCTTCCTCTTTGTTAAGACAGGGTCTCTTTCAGTCCTAACTGTCCTGGAGCTGACTATATAGACCAGGGTGGACTTGAACTCACCGAGATCCTCCTGTCTTTGCCTCTCAAGTGCTGGCATTAAAGGTATATGCTACCACAACCAGCCTCCTTCGTTTTCTTTCAGTCCAATGTATCCAATGAAAATCTCAGAGGGTTAAAATGATAAGGTTCAAAAGCAAACAACACAAAACCAATTAGACAGTTCAAATGTGGCCGGACGTACACGTCATCAACTTAGGTGAATTGGGTAATCAATAGGTGAATAGGCCTGTTATTTTTTGCAAAAACTTTCCTCTCCATTTACATTTGTGTGTGTATGCATGACTGTGCATGTGTGTATTATATACATATATTTATATGTATGTGGGAACATGCATGCCACAGCGTGTGTGGTAGTCACAGGACAAGGGGACAACATTTGAGAGTTACTGGGAGCATGTTGGTTTTGGAGAGCTTGGCTCACCAGCCTTGATGTTGAGCATCCTATCCCTGCGTCATCTCACAGCCCTGTATGTGTGTCTCTCCTCTTGCTGCCCAGATTGTAGTTCATCTCACCGAAGACCTGCTTTCCAGGGCATCCATGACGGTAGTAAACGGATGCCCGACTCTAACCATCAATATTTCTACTGCACGAGAGCACTGGCTGGAGGGCATGCTGAGGCACGAGATAGGTAGGGGCACCCTTTCTACTCACTCATGTGACTGTCAAGAATTACCTGCTATTCTTTCAGAGTGATTTTTTCTTAGTAATGTTTAGTAAAAATTCATGATGTTGTTAAGCCTTGCAGGGACTGTATGTCATTTCAAATTAGAATTTTACAACACTGTCTTGGGAAGTCATTTCCATCCTTTTGGTTTTAGTTCCACATCTGAAATTGAGGGCATTCATGCTTAGGGAAGAGACAGGAAGAAAAGGAAAAGTTATTCTTCTCTAATTAAAGACTTGGAGAAGTCGTCCGTCTGTCCGTCCATCCGGGATAGCACACGCCATAGCTGCTGCAGCAATCACTGTACTAGAGTCTTGCTTTCTGGGAAGGCAAAGGACATTATCTCACTTAAGGGATGTTTATTTCCACCATCTCTTCAGCATGGCTGAAAGTAAACCCACTTTGCTGCAAGGTGGTCCTTTAGCCAGGACCACCTTGGGCTGGCCCAAGTAGATTAACTCTAATGTTTTGGGTAGCTAGAAGTGTTAGGTCTCCATCAATGGCCAAAGATATATTCCATCCTCTTGAACAAAAGGAAATAGCTTTATATTTTGAGTATAACATCTGGTCCTCTGATAGAGGCCAGCATCCTTTAGGAGATAGGTTATAATTGGGAAATAGATATAACCCATGTGTGCTAGTTTGAATAGGAATGGCCCCAATTGACTCATGTGTTTGAGTGCTTGGCCATAGGAAGTGGCCTTTTTGGAGTGGGTGTGGCCTTTTTGGAGGACATGTGTCTCTAGGGGGTGGGCTTTGAGATCTCAGAAGCTTAAGCCATGCCCAAGGTGCACAAGGGTGCCTGTGGATCCAGATATAGAGCTTTCAGCTCCTTTTTCAGCACCATGTCTGCCTGCATGCTGCCATGTTTCCTGACATGATAATAATGGACTGAACCACTGAAACTGTAAGCCAGCCCCAATGAAATGTTGTCCTTATAAGAACTGCATGGTTGTGGTGTCTCTTCATAACAGTAGAAACCAGGATAGTTGCTGAGGCCAGGTGTGTGGCAGGGGTGCCCCTGCATGGAGGCCCAGAGAGGCCATTGTGTGAAGCTGTTGAAGCCTGGATTGCTTTGGATACCCCAAGGTGTTAGAGATTCCAGAGCCACGGGATACCTGCCCCACCCCAATACGCTAACAGGGAGTGGAACAAGCCCAAGAGAGAGAAGTGTGTTGCAGTCAACAAAGCTGAGAGGTGGAGAACTGAAGAGCATTTTGACATCAGATACGGAGATGCAGAGTTTGGAGTTTGCCCAGTTGGTTTTCAGTCTTGCTTTGGTCCAGTCTTTCCTCACTATGTTTCCTTTCCTCCCTTTTGGAATGGTAATATATATCCTATCAGAAGTATGTGATCTGCTTTTTTATTTTGAGTTTACAGAGATTACAGCTAAGAGATTGCATGAGTCCCAGAAGAGACTGTGAACTTTGGACTTTTAACCAAGCTTGAGACTGTTACAGACTATGGAGACTTTTACGTTGGACTGAATACATTTCTGCATTATGGCTCCAAGCCTATGGGGGCAGGGGATGGAACGTGGTGGATTGAATAGGAATGGCCCCTATAGGCTCAGATGTTTGCTTGGTCTCAGAGACTGGCACTGTTAGGAGGTGTGGCTTTGTTGGAGTAGGTGTGTCATTAGGAGGTGGAATTTGAGGTCTCAGAATCTCAAGCCACACCCACTGTAACATCCTGATGTAGAACTCTCAGCTCCTTCTCTGGCACCCTGTCTGCCTGCATGCTGCCAGTTTCCCACCATGACAATAATGGGCTAGACCTCTAACTGTAAGCCAGTCCCAATTACATGTTCTTCTTTATAAGATAGGTTCTTGGTGTTTGTTCACAGCAATAGAAACCCTAAGACACTCTTCTACTCTGAGAATCTAGAAACCCAGTTCCAAAGCTGCTGCCAGAAAGGACTGTTGTCTGACTGACTCAGTCCTGCCCTTGTGTGGTGTGCATCCTCCAGTGTTATTCATTTTAGGCTGAGACCTAAACCAGAGCTAACTTCTGCCATTTCTGGCCTCTGTTCAGGACGGGACCAAGATTATTTTCAGCTTATTGTCAGGGACATAAACTGAGGCCCCCATCCTTAAACTTCTGCCTTGTTTCTACCTCCGGTTCTCATCATCCCTGAAGAGGTAATCCTAACCAACTGCCTTCAGGAAATTTGGGTTGATAACAGAATCTGGTTTCTTCCTCCTGGGTGGGCCCATTGGTTATGTCCTCCCGGTGCCTCTCCAGTGGAACTATCTGGAGATATAAACGTGCATCCATGGTTTCCTTTCAAGTTAGTGACTTGCCCTTGGATAGAGGTGCATCTGTGGGATAAAGGCAACAAAGGAGTCTGGGGCTCATGATATTGGAGCCTTCTAAACAGAGGAAAGATTTCATCCCACCAGGAGCAGGCCATACTTAGTACAAAGCCCTCTGTTGTGCTCCAAGGAGTTTGTTTCTTTTGTTTGGCCTCCGAGGCCTGACTCCAGAATGATGTTCCCAGGATCTGCCTTCAGGGACTCTGATGCTGGTGGAATGGCTGGAATCCCAGTCTGAGATGCCTCCCAGGTGAGCTCACCAGTTGTACTGGCAACACTAAAAGATGTCGTTGGGATCTTTGCATAATCACCCTTAGTCCCGAGTACACACTTGCTGGAAAAGAACCATGAAAGACCTCTCCATTTTTGGCTTTGGGATCTTGGAGATTTGTTTGTTTATCTGTTTGTTTTCTGAGACCAGATCTCATGTAGCCCACATGAACTTAAAAAAATAAATGCTTATTTTTGCTCATGATCTGTAGGTTTCAGCTCCCTGTGGGCCAATGCTACTTACTGCTCTTGAGCCTGGTAAGGCTGCATATCATGGTGGGCTCATGTGGCCACTGAACATGGTCAAAAGAACAGAGAAGACAATGGATAGGGAAGGGTCTCATGGCCCCCTTCTCTACACCCTCACCAGGCCTTATACCTTAAGGGTCCTACCACCTCCCAGGAGCACCAAGTTGGGGACAAGGCTTTAGCCCTTGGAACTCTGAGGAAGAATATTCCAGATGAATGCAAATTTTCTTTGGGAAAGGATCAAAGCAAGAATGTCATTTCTTAGTCAGGCAGTGGTGGACACGCCTTTAATCCTAGCACTTGGGAGGCAGAGGCAGGCAGATTTCTGAGTTCGAGGCCAGCCTGGTCTACAGAGTGAGTTCCAGGACAGCCAGGGCTACACAGAGAAGCCCTGCCATGAAAAACTAAAAACAAAACAAAAAACCAAAAAAAAAAAAAAAACCAAAAAGGATGTCATTTCTTATCATTTGTACCTTTTCTTCCATGTAGGCACACATTACTTTCGGGGTATTAACAACCTTCAGCAACCGTGGAACAGTTGGATTGGCCGAAAAAAACATGAGCTAAAGCCCAACAACCCAACGGAGGAAGGGCTGGCAAGCATCCACAGTGTCCTGTTCAGAAAAGACCCCTTCCTGTGGAGGGCCGCTCTCCTGTACTACACGGTGTATAAAGCCAGCCACATGTCCTTCTGTGAACTCTTCAAAGACATTGGCAAGTTTGTCAAGGACCCTAATACAAGATGGGACTATTGTGTAAGAGCAAAGAGAGGGTGGACTGACACTTCCGAGCCCGGTAAGTGTCCCTCCATGGTAGGTCTTCGGACTTTTTAGTTGTTAGCTAGTGACTTGGGTCATGTTTTAATCTCTGAATCTGATAATGAAATGTTTGTGACTTGAGGTCATCAAAGGCTCTTGCTGTGGAGCCCCATAGCACACAGCATTATTTTGGCCCAACCCCCTTGAAACAGTTCAGACCAATAGACTCTGGAAAGAGTAAAAGAATGAGCTGGTCAAGGTGATGAGTTTATGTAATCCTGGCACCCAGTAGGTTGGGGCAGAAGGATACAAGTTTGAGGCCAGTTAGCAGGGAAGGCTAGTAAGACTTAGCAGGACAAAGATGCTTGCTTCCATGCCTGATAACCTGAGTTTGATCCCTGAGACTCACATGGTGGAAGGGGAAAGGTGACTCCTGCAAGCTGTCCTCTGACCCTTCCACTTGTAAACTGTGATAAACACACACTCTGAATAAATAAATGTAAAAGTTCTTGTAACTACATAGAATGAACACACAGCATTCTGGATCAATCAGTCGCTGACTAAGCAGTAGCTAATTTTTTTTTTGGGGGGGGTGAATTTCTTTATTTTCTAAGGCTTATTTGTCTTTATTTATGTGTATGTGTGTGCCTTTGAGTTTATGTATGCCTGGTGCCCTTAGGTCAGAGGGTACCAGAGCCCCTAGAAACTGAGTTATAGGCAGGTGTGACCTGCCCCACTGAAACACAGCCTGTGTCCTTTTGGAGAACATTAAGCGCTGTTAACCACTGAGCATCCCCATCCCTCTCCGACTTTAAAGACAGGTTTTTGAGATATTTGAGATAGCATTTGCCTACAGTTAGTTCACCTCTTTAAAATGTGAGCCTCATATTTTTCAGTATTAGCAAGCCATGCAGTCACTACCTCTAATTTCTGAATATCCTGTTTACCAGCCCCACCACCCTTGAGAAACACACATCCATGAAAATTCTTCCCCTGTATCTTCACTCCCTCAGCTTTCAGGAAATACCTTTAGCGGTTTTTACCTTTTGTCTCTGTAGATTTACCTGTTTTGAATATTTCATATTAATAAAATTATATAATTGGCTTCTTCTAACTAGCAGGAATATTTTTTTCAATTTTTTTCTAAAGTGCCCCACTGTTTCGCCCTGGATAACCTGGAACAAACCATGTCGACCATGGTGGCTTCAAACTCCCAGAGATCCCCCTGCCTCTGCCTCTGAGTGCTGAGATGGATATCATCAGAACCCCAGTGGCCAGCAGGACATTTCAGACCCTGCTGTAGCGGCCACGGTTGTTCGTCCTTTGCTGTTGGCTGACTTGGTTCATCAGATGCAGTTAGGCTCCCAGGAGCAATGCTGCTGAGTGTTTGTCAGAGCTCACGTGCAGCGTGTTTTCTTACACTTGACTCTGTGCCCACGAGTGGATGCTTTGGTGGAAGTTTGAAACTGAGTCTCACTTCGTAGCTTAGCCTGACCTGGAGCACACAGGAATCTTCCTGCCTCAGCTTCCTGAGTGCTGGCATTGCAAGCCTAAACCACCATACTCTGCGTAGAGGTAGCACAGGCAAGGGACATAGTGACCGTGCTTAGCTTTTGGGGTGGTGACCACGCTGGCTGTTACATCCCAGTGCTCAGGACTCCTCTCCTCGTCCTTGCCAACATTTGTGATTTTCATTTTTAAATCAGCAATTACTGCTTTCAACAGTACAAAACAGTGTAGCTGTGGGAAGGTGCGCTTTTATAGTTTTGGTTTGCGCTGACTTGATGACTGTGGGTTAGGCATCTCGTAATTTGCTTGGTTGGTGACTGTGTTTCTTTATGAGAACTATCTGCCTGGTTTTACCCAATTTCTTTTTTAAAAAAATATTTATTCATCTTATGTAAGTACACTGTAGCTGCCATCAGACACCCCAGAAGAGGGCATCATATCTTATTACAGATGGTTGTGAGCCACCATGTGGTTGCTGGGATTTGAACTCAGAACCTCTAGAAGAGTAGTCAGTGCTCTTAGCCGCTGAGCCATCTCTCCAGCTCCGTCCCCCCCCCCCCATTTTAATTGTACTATTTACCTTTTTTAAAAAATTGAATCACAAGAGGTCTTTATGTAGATAAAACTCTCTTGTCAGATGTATGATTGACAAATATCTTTCCCGTCCTGTGGAGTGTCTTCTCAGTTTCTGTTGACATTGTCTTTGATGCCATCTACCCTCCCATGCTTGAGATACAAAACTTGGCAAATGTTCTTCAAGCCTAGCCTTCTGTCTGAGGTCTTTTGGTAGCAGGGGAGTGTGACCACTCTATGCTAGCACATGTGCATTGTGTGTGCGGAACTGGACGAGAGATCAACTCCCAGGATTCTTGGTACTACACCTTGGTAGTAGTGGTTTTGTTTGGAGGAGGGTAATTTTATTTATTTTGTGTGTGTGTGCATGTGTGTGTGTGCATATGCGCATGGGTGCAGCATGTTTGTGAGGTTACAGGACAACTTTTTAGAGTCAGGGCTCTCCTTGCACCCTACTGAGGCAGGCCTCCCCTGTCTCTACAGTTACCTGCTCCAGGCTGGCTGGCTCCCCAGGCTTCTCAGTAGACTTGTGTCACACATGCGTTTTATTGCATCTGGCTTTCCCCAGGGGTTTCAGGGATTGCTGTGACTGCTGACTAGCATCCCTAAGAAAGCTAGCAATAATTATCTAGTGTGTGACCACATAGAGAATATTGTCTACTTACATACTACATACTATTTTTTAAAAGCTCAGGCCATGTAGGAGGATTTCTTCATGTTGATTGTGGCTTTTTTTGTTTGAACCCGGGTCTCATATTGTATGCTTGGCTGGCTTGACCCCTGTGTTGAGACTTCCAAGTGCTGGGATTTCAGTGTGAACACTGACCATCCTGGACGGTTTCTGTGTGTGAATGAGTACAAAGGGGACCCCCTTTCAGAGGTTCCTGCTTCTAATCCTGTGCAGTCTTTTGTCAGGGAGCTGGTTGGGTTTATTTGTTTATTTGTTTGTTTGTTTGTTTGTTTGTTTGAGAGACAAGGGCTCTTGATTATGTAGCTCTCTACTATGTAGACCAGGCTGGCCTCAAACTCACAGAGATTTGCTGGTTTCTGCCTCCTAAAGGTCGGGATTAAAGGTGTGTACCACCACACCCAGCAGTTTGTTTGTTTGTTTTGTTTTCTGAGACAAGGTTTGGTGGTCCAGGCTGTCTTTAGACTTACTGTGTACTTCTGATGCTTTTACCCCTACCTCTAGAATACAGATGTGCACCACTATTCCAGGGTTGTGCAGTGCTGGGCTTCCAAGCCAGGGCTCTTGTGTGCTGGGCAAGCCCTGTACCAGCTGAGCTACACACCCATAATGTTAGGCTATGTGTTTTGATTTTGAGACAAGGTCTCACATGGTAACCCTGGCTGACTAGGAACTCCCTGTGTAGATGAATCTGGGCTTACCATTTTTAAACCATTAAACTATAGCTTAGCTGTGCATAGTACACGTGCCTGCAGTCCCACTCTCCAGGAGGCTGAGATGGGAAATAGGTGTGAGTTGAACTCAGGTCTTCATGCTTGAGAGGGAAACAATTCCTGAGCCTGAAACCTAGTCGCAGAGAAACCTCCAATCTGAGGCTGGAGAAATGGCTCAGAGGTTAAGAACACTGACTCTTCTTCCTGAATTCAATTCCCAGCAACCACTTGGTGGCTCATAACCATCTATAAGGAAATCTGGTGCCCTCTTTGGGCCTGCAGGCATACATGCAGGCAGAACACTTTGTACATAATAAATCTTTAAAAACAAAACAAAACAAAAAACAAAATCAACCAAAACAAAATTATATTATTTCACCCAGGATAATCTCCATCTTCAAGATCCTTTTGCCTCAGCCTCCCAGATACTGGGATTGTCCAGAGTCATAATCCTTCCTTACAAAGGAAGTAGGACAGGGCTATTGGTCAGTGCACACCAAGGAAAACTGGACATTCAAAACCCCACATTGCCACATTGCCCTTGTTAAGACCTCCCTCTCACCCAGTCCTCACACACCAAGGATTTACCCTCATGCTCACCTGGGTGTGCGTGGGGTGGTGTTTTTATGTCGTGGACTTTAAGTACCAGTCTTTAATTTGGGGGAAGATGTCATTTTAGTTAAGAAACAGAAGTTAAAGGGAGTTCTTCAGGCAAAGTACTGGGCTCCTGTCCTCTTACTTCCGAGAGCCTCCATTCTAAGTTGTGATGATAACTGAATACAATTATACTTGGGTCAGGCATGGCGGCCCATGCTTTGATCCCAGCGTGAGACAAGGGAGGTGAATCTCTGAGTTCAAAGCTAGCTTAGACTACGTAGTGAGTGCCAGGACAACTAACGCTACACAATGAGTGAGACCCTGTCTCAAATAATAAACACTAGAATGTTTTAAATACAGATTTTGTATCTCTATAAACATTAGATAGTAAACACCGGAGCTGGAAAGGATATTTTAAAATATCCGTCGGAAGAGAAAGGACGTAAGTGTGTTCTGGTTCTTCCAGGGTGCTTCAGTAAGGACCAGGTCTACTTGGATGGAGTCCTCCAAATCCTGCGATTCAGAGAGTCCATAGACTTCCATCTGCTGACTGCCCTGGGCAAGGTGCGTGAACACTGGGCCAGACAGCAGGTCGCCTGCCCGCCAGAGTGTTCGAAAATCTACTCAAGGCTAAGTGTGTTACTTTGTTGCTGTTGGAACAAGTTTCCTTCTGTGATAACAGAAGGAAATGTTCTCTGTGATCAGTAAGAGACCCAGGAATAGACCATTTGGGAACTCCTTCTTTCCTTCCTTCCTTCCTTCCTTCCTTCCTTCCTTCCTTCCTTCCTTCCTTCCTTCCTTCCTTCCTTCCTTCTTCCCTCCCTCCCTCCCTCCCTCCCTCCCTCCCTCCCTCCCTCCCTCCCTCCCTCCCTCTTTCTTTTTTTTTTAATGTTCATTATTTATATGTGCATCTATTAAAAAAAACCATCAGTTTTGGGTTTGCTTGGTTTTGAACCTGGATCTCATGAAGCCCAGGATGGCCTCCAACTAGCTGAAGGTGACCTTAAACTTGGTTTTTTTGGAGACAGTGTTTCCAGGTGCTGAGATTATGGGCGAGCACCACAATACCTTTCTTCAAAATGTTTTTCTAAGAGTGTTTGAAAGGAAGCTATAAATATGACACATGACTCTTTTGAGGTCTCCTGTGAACAAGTGTTATCATTAATTCGGTATAAAGTTAAAATGCAGTACAAATCTTGTTGCGTGTGGCCATCAAGGTCTCCAGTGACCAGGTCCTTTGTCAGTAAACCCTGACGTTTGCAAGGAATCCTTTGTAAGCAACAAGTCTCAACAGTTGACTCCAAGGATTCCAGAACCTGGGGACCTGGGGACCTGGGGACCTGGGAAAAGACTCAGAGCTGTAAGAACATTTGCTCATAGCCACACAGAACTCCTACTTCTGGCCTCAGGCCCGCGCGCACACACACACACACACACACACACACGCACACACACACACAATCTTTTTAAGCTGCATTGGGGGCTGGAGGGATGAGTTGGTGGTTAAGAGTGTTTGCAGCTTTGCTGAGGACCAGGGCTTGATCCCGCACCCGTATGGCCTCTCATAACCACTTGGAACTTGAGTTTCAGGGACTCCAAACCCTCCAAACCCTCTTCTGATCGCGAAAGGCAGCAGGCAGGTACATACAGGGACTCCAAACCCTCTTCTGATCGCGAAAGGCAGCAGGCAGGTACATACATACAAGCACTCACTTGAGCACATTCTGACAAAGTTAAAAAATCTGTATATATCTCACAAGCCCGGTTATAAACAGACATACTGTCATCTGGCCCCTGCCACTCCACTTACTGAGCACAAGTGGGAGAGATTTTAGCATCATTTTCGGGTGTTAGGCATTGGGAACAGTTAGTAAGCATGGGCTCCACTCAGAAGTCTCTAGCTACATCCATCCTCAAGGAGAGGCTGCCTGTCCTTCCTGCCCTGGTTGTATTTGTTTTGGAGGCTTGGTCTCACTATGTAGCCCTGTTAGCCCAGGACTCACTGTATAGACCTGGCTGGCCTTGAACTCCACAGGGCTGTGCTGTGGCACTTGCCCAGCCCTCGCTGCCTCGCCTGCACTGTGTTCTGGCCATGCCCCAACCCCCAACCCCCCACCCCCAGGCCCCGGGCTCCTGCAGCTCCCTCAGCTCCTGCAGCAGCGCAGTTACAGAGTGCAAGGCCCTGCTCTGCGTTAGAATTTGCCTAAGGAATTGTTGGATCTAGCCAACCCACTACACCATTTTCCCACCCTGTCAGCCAGCAGTGATGCTGTGTGGCTCGCTCTTCCTTTCCATAAGACGGAAGTGCAATATGACTGTGGTTTCTTCTCAAAAAGACTTCCTGCCAGCCCTGGAAGAGTGGGGATCAGAAGATGGGCTGTTTAAAATCAGCCATGCCAAGCCAGGCTTAGTGGTGCACACCTTATCCCAGCACTCAGGAGGCAGAGTCAGGGAGATCTCTGTGAATTCAAGGCCAACATGAACTACATACTGAGTTCCAGGACAGCTAGGGCTACACACAGACCCTGTTTCAAAAATAAATAAAATCAGCCTTGATTTGGAATTTAAAGGTAAAAATAACTTAGAGAATTGTCAATGTTTTTCTCTTCTAACTAGTTCCTCTTTTCGTGGGCTTGTTTGTTTTGAGACAGGATTCCTCACTGTGCAGCCTTGTGTAGACCAGGCTGGTCTTGAACTCACAGAGATCTGCCTATGTCTGCCTTCCAAGTGCTGGGATTAAAGTGTTTGCTAGCATTCCTGACTTCATGCCTGTTTTCAATGACTCAAGTTTCTTTACCTTTGCTTATGGGAGTGTGTGTGTGTGTGTGTGTGTGTGTGTGTGATTCTAGACACACGGGCAGCCCACCAGTGGTAGCACTACCAAACAAAATGTCTCTTTTGCCATTAGCCATTAACTGCTTCCAACTTGGGGGGTGGAGGTGGGGCTCCTGATCCTCCCTTCAGCCTCAGGTCATGTGGAGGCCATCATAGCTACTGTGACTTCAGCCCAGAACTCAGCATCCCACACGCCAGCGATGGCATTCTTCCTGACCCTTCTTCCATATTCCCAGAGTCTGGGGCAGTGCCATAGGTGGCCCACTTACGGCCGCTTAGTTCTTGACACTCTGACTGGTTATGAGTCTGCATTAACTACTGCCCACGGTAGGAGGAACCTCAGCTGCGAGCAGTGTTTGTGCACCTGAAGGCAAGACCATGGTTATTTAGAAGGTGATCTGGTAAGAACTCTGCTCCCTTTACCAACAGTAACGGTAGCTTCCCAGCTAGGACTGTGACCTCCTCCACCACAGGCTTCAGGCCAGGGTTATGGCTCCTTTACAACATTCTCTCCTATGGAGAGAGTCTCTTGATCTTGACCCAAAAGGAGTTGGCCATCCCCGTAAAGCTGTCCAAGATGCCACAGTGGACGAATTGCTGAGCCGAGTGAAGGGTGGGGACAGTTCCTCCCCAGCAGAGCACCTCTGGCCAGCAGGGAGAGTTTACCATGTTTTTTAAGTGCTTAGAAAAATTCAGTTAAAGCAAGAGAATCTAACAAATTATGTCTGCCAGCTTAATAAACAGAATCAGGAAGCCAGGATGTAAGAGTGTTCCTTCTTCAGATTTGATCCCACTGTCTTTTATTTAATCAAGAGATTTGTTTGAGGTTAAAGTCTCTCCTACCTGAGTATGGAGCTTAGTGGTAGACTACCTGCCTAACATGCTTCGCCATAGTTGGATTCCCAGTAGCACCAAAAAGGTAAAAGTCTGCGGCGAACACACAGGGAGCGCACTGCCTAACACTCACACAGACTGAATTAGTTCCAAGACAGGGTGTGAAGTCAGGCGCTGACTTTCTTTTTTATGCTCAGTTATAAGAGGCCATATGCTACAGGTCCTTCGTTCCTGCAGTGACAGGAATGACACGGACACTAAGTCGGGTTCACTCAACAGCTTCTTTACTTGTTCTCCTTGCAGCTTTTCTTACAAAACTCCCCTTACAACAGCTTCTCTTACTACAACTAGCTTCTACTTAGTGCAAGGGCTAAAACCTATCTCGCGGCAACTGACCTCCTCTAGCTCCACCCCACCTCATCCAATCAGAATTCACACACAAACACACACACACACACACACACACACACACACTCCAGGCATGAGCTCAGGTCAGGTCCAGATCACGAGGAACAGTCCAGCCTGGCAGGCAGCCCACGCATGCAGCCTCACTGTGCATGCTCGGGCAAGGCAGTAAACATCTTGGCCCATGCGGCCGTATATCTGCTTCCCGCAGCCATAAATATTTCATCTACTGTACTAAAGGAAAGTAACCAACCATTTTTTGTATTTCTGCAGACCACATTTGGTTTTGGTTTTGATACAGGGTCTCACTGTGTAGTCCAGGTTGGCCTCAAACTCACAGATACCCACCTATCTCTGCCTCCAAGTTCCTGCGTGCTGGGATTAAAGATGTGAACCACCACACCTGGCCTTACATCCACACATTTTCGTTTAATGTCCTTGGTCCCCTCTAAATATCATTTGTAGTTGCAAAAACAATTCCTTTTTTTTTTTTCCAGGTATCTTATGAAGATGTGGATCGCTTAAAAGAATTGGCAGTTACTGAAAACATGCGAGTCCCACATTTCCTTCATGATCACAGCCGGTACATGGAGCATTTAGAGAGGATCATGGAGGTGAACGAGCTGACAGACGCTGAGCTGAAAAACCTCATCTAAGCAGCAGAGCCGGCTCCTCATGGCTGTTAGCAGCTAGGGCACCCAGCACCTGCAGAACTAGAGGAGAGCGGCTGACCTTCGCTTGCTGAAGACCAGCTCTCAGATCCAGCTGAAATTCTAGGTTCCATGTAGACCTGAAACTATTTTCCTAGAACATTTCTATAGACTGCGGGTGGAAGTCACTTGTCTTTTCATTCAGATCTCTCCAGAGACAAATGAAGACTTCGCTGCTGGTGACACCAGGATGAGCTGTGAACTTGGGCACCAAGGCCAGCTCTGGATTGGAGGTGGCCAGTCTAACGCTCTGCAGTATAAACCCCAAGGTTCTATTTCCTCTGCTAAACAGAGAGAGTTGTTCTTTGAAATAGCCATTTTGTACACCAGAGAAGGCTAGCAATATCTAAGCTCTTATTTTTCTTATGTTAAGTAATATTAAAAGGAGATTGAAAACTTTTTGTTCAGTTCTTATTTTATACATTTTCATCTTACCCTCTCAGTTTATGGAAAAGTGTGTGTATGTCAGTATGTATCTTTTTTTTGTCTGTGTATCTTTGTGTCTGTGTCAGTATGTGTCTGTGTGTGTCTGTGTGTGTGTCTATGTGTCTGTGTGTATTGTCTGCATATGTCTGTGTGTATATGTCTGTGTGTGTGTGTCTATGTGTAGTATGTCTGTGTGTGTGTCTGTGCATGTCTATGTCTGTGTGTGTGTCTGTGCATGTCTATGTCTGTGTGTAGTATGTCTGTGTGTGTGTGCCTGTGTGTGTCTGTGTGTGTGTCTGTGCATGTCTATGTCTGTGTGTGTCTGTGCATGTCTGTGTGTGTGCCTGTGTGTAGTATGTCTGTGTGAGTGTGCCTGTGTGTAGTATGTCTGTGTGTATGTGCATGTCTATGTCTGTGTGCCTGTGTGTGTCTGTGTGTAGTATGTCTGTGCATGTCTATGTCTGTGTGTAGTATGTCTGTGTGTGTGTGCCTGTGTGTGTGTCTGTGTGTAGTATGTCTGTGTGTGTGTCTGTGCATGTCTATGTCTGTGTGCCTGTGTGTGTCTGTGCATGTCTGTGAGTGTGCCTGTGTGTAGTATGTCTGTGTGAGTGTGCCTGTGTGTAGTATGTCTGTGTGTATGTGCATGTCTATGTCTGTGTGTGTGTCTGTGTGTAGTATGTCTGTGTGTGTGTCTGTGCATGTCTATGTCTGTGTGCCTGTGTGTAGTATGTCTGTGTGTGTGTGTGCATGGTACTGGGGATCAGACACGGGTGTACTCTGTTACTGATCTATACCCCAAGCCTCAATGTTTGTCTCTGTTTATCTCTCCTTCCTGTTATTGAGTTCACTGAAGAAGCCTGCATCTCTCTACACTGGGAACATGGTTGCCCCTTTTAATTTTTAGTAGTTTTAAGACCCTTCCCTGGGCCTGCAGTAGAGTGGCAGTTCCCTGCAGCAGTGTGTGTGTGTGTGTGTGTGTGTGTGTGTGTGTGTGTGTGTGAGTTACTGTCTTCCATCTGTTACCAAGTACTAAGTCCCTGGAGGATTTACCTACTCAAATCAATTATCTGGGGAAAGCGAGGCCTCTCCCCTTGTTTGGTATCTATCATGAGGAGAGGACAGACAGGCTGACCTAGAATAAACCTGGCTATGGTCTGAAGTGACATTTCTGGCCATTTTCTTCTGATAAACAGCCTTTGGCCAGTTCTGACACAGCTTGAATTTATGAGAATTCCATTTTGTGCCAGTTCCCTGCTTGCAGCATGTACACGTAGGCTAGTAAGACTGGAGTCCAGCCGGGCGTGGTGGTGCATGCCTTCAATCCCAGCAGTCGGGAGGCAGAGACTGGCAGACCTCTACAGAGTGAGCTCCAGGACAGCCAGGTCTACAGAGTGAGCTCCAGGACAGCCAGGGCTATGCAGAGAAACCATCTTCAAAAACCAAAAGCCAAAACCAACAAAGAGTGTGGACAGCATTGGCACAACTACCACCAGCAGCAGCAGCAGCAGCTTCTCTACTCGTGGCACCAACCCTGCCCCAACTCTGGCACATCGAGTCTTCACTGCGGGCGCGTGGGTAGGTTGGGATTTCGAAACATGAGGGAGGGAGGGGTTGATGGGTGTGCTCTGTGATACAGCTCACTGCTCAGTATAACGCTTCCCTTGGATTTGTTTCCTGCCACTTTCTGAGTTAGTGCCTCTGTGAAGATGTTAGGACTCTTGGCCAGCCAAGCTTACACTTACAAGGCAGCAAATATTGGATACTACGAGGGTCCTTTTCAGACTGTTCATTTTAGAAAGCCAAGAACACAACAGTCAGCATGTCAGGCTATCTGTAGGACCAGAGATATCGTTCACATTGCAAGCATCAGGAGTCATGTGAAAAGGCCAGCATGGTGGTGTGTACTTGTGATTCAGTGCTAGGCAAGTGGAGACAGGAGAATCCCTGAGCCTCACTGGCCAGCCAGTCTGAGCTTCAGGCCAGTGAGGACACCTAAGAGTCACATCTGAGGTTGTCCTCAGACACGCATGTGCATGTACACACACACACCCTATATGCACTGGCATAGTGGAAGATGCTTTTAATCTTGGCACTTAGGAAGTAGAGGCAGGCAGATGTCTATGACTTTAAAGTCAGTCTCTACATAGCCAGCCTTGGGCCAGACAGAGCTATATAGTCAGACCCAGTCTCAAAATGAAACAAAACATCCTATATATCATGTTGGCAGCATATGAGATCTTTTCTTTAAAAATAAAGGTCTTGCTATTTAGCCTGGGCCAGCCATGAACTCGGCAATCTTTCTGTATCAAGTCTCTTCCAGGGCTGGGATCGGAGGCATGTAGAGGCACTTAGGTTTACATGAGATATTTCTGAAAAACTTCAATGCAAACAGGTAAGCCAGCTGGAATTAGGGTGACAAAAAGAAGTATGTAGTGTTTAGACTTGTCTGTATTAATAATGACTACATTTGAAAAATAAAACATGGACTTTTATTATCCCAAACCACAAAGAAGGGTGAAGCCTTAAGTTCATGGAAAATGAGTTACCACACCATGGAGGGCAAACGCCGCTGTGGCAGTGCCCTAGAGTGTCTGCCTCTTCTGGGTCTTCTCATCACCTCCCACTACAGCGGCCTACTGAAGCAGTCACAGACAACGGTGACCATCAGGGTAGAGGACACAGGTGCTGCAGGAGCCCACCTGCTCTGCAGTGGTCACTCGGCACCAGGAGGCAGTGAGGGCCCACGGCTGTGCTAGGTGTCCAGGCTCTCGCTCTCGGCGGCGGCGGCTCTGTCCTTTGGCCTGTGGGTGGTGCTATCACTCTGAGTCAGAGCTCTCACTGGACTTGGAAGCCTTGTGCTTCCGTTTCTTCTTCTTTTTCTTCTCCTTCTTGCGTTTCTTGTGCTTTTCTTTCTTCTTCCTTTTCTTGCGCTTCTCTCTGTCTCCCGAGGAGCTGGAGCTGCTCCCGTCGTCATCTGAGGTGGAGTCCTCCAGTAACTGCTTTAACTGCTGGATCCTAGACAGAGCCACCACAGCAACACTTCATCAAGCAGCACTGAGGAACTGCCTTGCTAAGACATCCCTTCCCCTTCTCATTGTCCTAAATATCTGTGCTTGCTCCTCAGGCCCTCGTGGCTCCTAGCAAACGCACACCTACTGAGCCATCCCCACTGTTGACAGGAGTGCAGCTTCTCAAGAACTCTAACACAGCCAGTTAGCAAACACACCTTCCTGGTTTTCATTATTCCAGGCTAGCCTCAACTCAGACCCAGTCAATCGTGACTACGTTCATGTCCTAAGTGATGGTGCTATAGGTGTGCATCCTAATAGCTGTTAGATGCCGTGCTGGGGATCCGACACAACCCAGGGCTTCAGACGTGCTACCAACTGAACCACAGCCCCTTCCTATATCTTGTCTAAAAATGAAAATAACAAAAACTTGGACAGAGTGTGGTGGCATATGAGTCATCTCAGCACTCCAGAGACTGAGGCCAGCTTGGCTTACACTGTAGCCATACACACCACACATACACCACACATAGACACACACACACACCACAGTGTGATTGTCCACAAGTCGAGGCATGCCCACAGCATATTTAGGGATCTATAGTAGAAGCTGGCCTCCTTGTTACCTGACATCTCTGTTCAGTGATTAATCTTGCTCTCCCAGTGTTGTTTATAACACTGCATGGTTTCAGACTTCAAGAGGACATTGGAGCCGGGCGTGGTGGCGCATGCCTTTAGTTCCAGCACTCAGGAGGCAGAGGCAGGCAGATTTCTGAGTTTGAGGCCAGCCTGGTCTACAGAGTGAGTTCCAGGACAGCTAGGGCTACACAGAGAAACCCTGTCTCAAAAAAAAAAAAAAAAAAAAAAAGAAAAACAAACAACCCCAACAACAAGAGAGAGGACATTGGTAGCGATGAGCAGCCTTACCTTACATCCTTTTCATGCCTTTTATTCTCTCGAATGATGTCATACATGGGGTCTTCATGTGCCTACGGGTTATGGAGGGTCACAGTCTGGTTAGTTACAACGCACTGCTTATCATGTAAAAATTAAACCTCTACGTACAGAGACGAATATTTGATGTAGATTTTGTTGTTGTTAAGTTTGAGAGTCTTTATTTATCCTGGACTGGCTTCAAACTGACAATGGAGCTCAGACTGGCCTTGAGTTTTTAACCTTCCCTTCTTAGCCCCCTGAGTGCCGAGAATACAGTTAGCTTCCTGTAGCTTGAAGATAGATATATCAGCATCTATGCCTTTTCCCAACCACATAAGATCTTACTATATAGCTCAGGCTAGCTTTGAACTTGCTAAGGCGCTGCAGATGATCTTGAAGTCTTGACCCTCCTGCTTGCACCCTGCAGTGCTGGGTCAGCACTGCGTCCAGCGCATCTTGAGACAAGGCCTCACAATGCTGTCCAGGATGGCTTTGTACTATGCTGATCCTGCTGCAGTCTCCAAAGTGCTGGAATCTCAAACAGAAACCACCACACACCTGTCTTACAATGTATTCTAATCCCTTTAAAGGCCTATAATTTTTAGGGCTTTTGGAGGTAAGTCTTATTAAGTTTTGAAACAGTTACTGGATGACCCTCAAACTCACTATGTAGACCAAGCTGCCCCCTAAGTCACAGCAATCCTGCTTCAGCCTTCTGAATACTGAGATCACAGCTGTGTGCCACCATACTCAGACTTTATTACTGTAGATACACTAAGGGTACAAAACACTTCTCCGATTAGAATATACAGGGAATAGTTGATTATTCCATACTCAATTTTATAGGAAGGGCTGGGAAGAGGGTCAGTGGGTAGAGCACCGCTGCTCTTCCAGGACAGTTTCTATTCTCAGCATCTACATGACAGCTCACAACTGTCTACAACTCCAATTCCAGAGCATCTTTTTGTTGTTTTTTTGTTTGAGGCAGGGTCTCACTACATAGCCTAGTGGCATGAAATTCTCCTTGTAGACCAGGATAGACTAGAGCTCAAGAGCTCTTCCTGCCTCAGCCTCTTGACTGCGAGATCAGAGGTATGCTGCTCCATGCCCAGCCCTCCTGCGCCAAGCGTGACAGTATGTTCTTTCCTAATCTGTACTGATGCTTTGGTTTGAAGGACATATTCTTGTTCTTCGTAAATCTGTGTGTGTTTATGTTTTTTAAACAGCATTTTAGTTTTTATTCAAGTACATGTGTACATGTATGTCATATATGTGTAGGGTGCCCATGGAGGCCAGAAGAGGGTATCAGATACCCTGGAACTGGAGTTATAGAAAATGTGAGCTGCCTGATATGGGTTCTGGGAATGGAACTCAAGTCCACTGGAAGATGGGCAAGTGCCTTTAACCACTGAGCGATCTCTGCAGTCTCATTATTATTATTATTATTCTGCAGTACACATTACACAAATGTGTACATGCTTGTGTGCAACTGTGTGCTTATGGAGTCAGAACAGCTTTCAGAAATTTTTTTTTTCCTTTTACCATTTGGGTTCTGGGGTGCAAACCCAGGCCAGCAGGCTTGGCAGGAAATGCCTCTACTCATGAGCCAGACACTCATTCTTAAACAAGATACTAAGAATACAGAAACGGGCCAGCAAGATGGCTCAGTGGTTAAGATTCTTGCCCACAAGCCTGATCACCTGAATTTGATCCCGAAGACCCATGTGGTAGGTGAGAACTGACTCTCTCAGGTTGTGTCACCTTCACATGTGAGTGCTGTGGCAAAATCACGCTCACATACCAATATTAAGAAAAATTGGGAAAAAAGAGAAAGATCCCATGAAACACCTATCCCAGAACCAACCACAGGCGGTGGCACTACTATGGAAAGATCTAAGTGCTTAGAAACACAGGCTGAGGTGCACAGTGCTTGTCTAGGCTGCACAGAGCCCCTGAGGTGAGGTGAGGTGCACAGTGCTTGTCTAGGCTGCACAGAGCCCCTGAGGTGAGGTGAGGTGCACAGTGCTTGTCTAGGCTGCACAGAGCCCCTGAGGTGAGGTGAGGTGCACAGTGCTTGTCTAGGCTGCACAGAGCCCCTGAGGTGAGGTGAGGTGCACAGTGCTTGTCTAGGCTGCACAGAGCCCCTGAGGTGAGGTGAGGTGCACAGTGCTTGTCTAGGCTGCACAGAGCCCCTGAGGTGAGGTGAGGTGCACAGAGCCCTGGATTTGCTCCCCAGCATTGTAGAACCAGCTACAGTGGCACACATCTGTGATCTCAGTACCCTGGAGGTGAGGCAGGAAGATCAAAACTTCAGGATCATCCTCAGCCACACAACCTGACCCTGTGTCCAGAACAAAGCAAGTGGCAGAGCCAGGGTGGGGCCGAAGGCTTGTAAGCAGAGAGGTGGAGGGCGAGTGGGCCACATAGCCAGTCAAGCTCAGCCCAAGCTTCCTAAGGACTCCAGGCTTGCAATCACTTAAGACTGTCTTAGGTGAAAAAGAACAACAGACAATACTTGTCACCCCAGAGGAGTCTGCAAATCTTCTGTACCTGTGGGCTGCTCTGGGGGAGGCAAGCTCAGACCTGATGGCTAACAAGCTGTCAGGGCGTTAGAGGAGCTCTGCTCCACCCGGCCTCTCCACCATGATGGTCCGCCTCACTCCAGGTCAAAAGCTTCAGAGCAGGTGGCTGTGATGGAGTTTGTAACCTTAGCACTTGGGAGGCTATGAAAGAAGGATCCTGAGTCTGGGGTCACCCTGGGATATACAGGGAAATCCTGTCTGAAAAAGGACTGGAGTCAGCTTTGGACTGAGACTGAGGCAGGGTAAGTCTCTTCTTAGGAGCTGTTTCCTCAGGGACCAACACAGCGACAAATAAGCCCTTGGCTCTACCCCAGTGCTGGAAATAAATATGTAAAAATAAACATAAAAAAATCTGCTTGTTAACCAGACATAATTACTGTTAACTTTTGGTGTACTTGTAATAGAGTTTGAGCCATAAGATATGTGCAACAGAGTGTCACTGTGTAGCCCTGGCTGGCCTGGAACCTGCTATGGACCTCAAGCTGGCCTCACGCTCAGAAATGAGTGACAGTAAAGGTGTGTGGTGCCATCACAGGCTGTTTGTGCTCAGGTTTCACAAGGCTGATGTGAGGACTCTTTTTCCAGAGCTCTCCATCCTATTCCTTGAGGCAAGGCATCTCAACTGAAGCCAGAGCCCCCAAGGCAGCTATTCCAGCCAGACAGCTTCCACAGGGAACTGCTCCTGCCCTCTGCGCACTAGCAGGCTACCATGCCCACCTCGTATTTATATGCATGACAGGGATGCATTCACACTCCAGTGCTGTGCTTGCCTGGCAACAGCTACTATCCACCCAGTCCTCTGCCTCGTCCCTGGAGAACATGTTCTGAGGTTGTTTTCGTGAGATAGGCTGTTGCTATGGGCTCCCTGCTTGCCTCATTCAGGGTCTTCCTGACACTTCTGCATACTGGACTGCAGACACGAGTCACCACACTGGTCTGGTTGGCCCCATTTTAGAAACACCAATAACCTCACACAGATCCTGCCTTACTTAGCAGAATTAGTCACTGGATGTGAATGTGCACCTCTGAGAGGTGACAGTAGAGCTGTCCTGTGTCATCTTAGCAAATACCCACTTCCAGCTCAAAAGACACATCTATGTTTACATGGATCTGGGACAAATCCTTCACCTTAGTAATAAAAAGTGAAGTTATATATAGCAAATTATAAAGAAGGGGCTGAGCCCACGGTGCTGGCTTTGAGAAAAAGAAAATGAACCCTGTTCCTAAGGCTGAGGGTATCTGCCTTTGCTTTTCCTTCTGCAGTGCTGTGGCCTGAGCCTATGCAGGGTCTGTATGTGCTGGGCAAGCACCGGGCACACAGCCACCTCCAGCCTCTGAAAGCTCTTTTCTCAGTGTGAGACGAGCACGCACCATCAGGCTTACTTAACGCGGTGCTGGGCTGGAACCAAGGGCTGTGTGCATACTAGACAAGCACTCTATCAAAGGAGCCACACCTCTACCCCCATTAGCTGCTTGTTATCTGTCACACAATGCATACAGGTGTACTGACATCTGAGAGCTTGGCTGGGAGGCTTCTGGGGAAAGCAGTTACTGAGCAGCTCACTACAGACTCCACAGCTAACATTTGCCATCTGTGCCAACTGTAAACAGTGACGCAGCGGGGTTTTACTTACAACTCGGAACTGTTCTAACTTCTGGTTGCCTTTGATAAAGAAAGGGCATTCTTTGTCGCCTGTTCGATGGCCATACCGTTTGCAACGCCAACCTAAAACCACAGAAAAACAGTTCCGTAAGACTATATATTCTTTCTTCATTGAGATAATGTTTCAGTAGATTCAAGTTTTTCTTTAGATTTACAGGATTAATGGATGAAACCGTGAAGGTCCCAGAAAGCAATGAGGGTCAACTAACTGCTTCCTTACATACCTTTGAATCTTGTCAGGCTAGGAGTGTTTAAATGTTCATCACCAAATATTATGAAGCAATGCATTGTAAAATTATCATAAAATGTGAATTTACTCTGTGTACTTCGCTACATTTTACGCAGTGGTGGCGCACGCCTTTAATCCCAGCACTGGGGAGGCAGAGGCAAGCGGATTTCTGAGTTCGAGGCCAGCCTGGTCTACAGAGTGAGTTCCAGGACAGCCAGGGCTACACAGAGAAACCCTGTCTCGAAAAAACGAACAAAACAAAAACAAACAAACAAACAAAAAAAGAAATAGGGTCAATGGTGGTTCCTAGCACTGACACGGTGGCCCACAATCCCTTGCAACTCCAGTTCCAGGGCATCCAATGCTCTTTTGGCCTCCATGGGCAGCTGTATGCATGTGGTGAACATGAACTCACGCAAGCACACATACACATAAAAATAATGAAAGGGTAGAATAGTCTTTATTTGTGAACTAGCTCTGATTCTGAGGGCTAGGAGTTGCAGTTAGTGAGAAAGAGCGGCTCAGTGTGCTCGCTTGAGGCCATGGTTAAGGCCTCCAGCTGCTCAACAACAGTACCTTCTTGGGTTGAGTAGACCAGGTACGAAGCGCCACACACACACCTGCCCCAGGTACAGCTCAAATTTCTAGACTCAAGTGACATTTGCCTCTGAAGCCCTAGGACTTAAAGGGCATACTTCTGTTCCATTTAAGGGCTAGACTTAAATTCATAGAGATAGCCCGCCTTTCACTTGGAGTGCTTGGATTAAAGGCTTGCACCATAACTAACCTGACTTTGTTTTTAAAAATATGCGGATATGTATCTGAGAATGTGTTTGTACACGTGACTGCACTGCCCAAAGAGGCCAGATGATGGGGTGGGGTCCCCTGGAACTGGAGTTCCAGGTGGTTGTGGGCCGCTGAGCTGTGCTCCTCTGCAAGAGCACAGTGCACGCTTCACTGTGAACCACTTCTCCAGCTTGAGCCTGTGTTTAAGGAAAACATTCTCTTAAAATGTTAGTGCCATTAGAACTACATCATGATCTGATAAATAGAGAAACTGTGTTTGAAGACTTTTTTTTAAAGATTTATTTATTTATTATATGTGAGTGCACCGTAGCTGTCTTCAGACACTCCAGAAGAGGGGTCAGATCTCGTTACGGATGGTTGTGAGCCACCATGTGGTTGAACTCAGGACCTTCAGGAGAGCAGTTGGTGCTCTTAACCGCTGAGCCATCTCTCCAGTCCGTTTAAAGATGTTTTTAATTGTTGTTTGTTTTGGTTCTTGTAGCTCTGCCTGTCCTGGAACTATTTAGACCTCTAGAGCTCACAGAGAGCTGCATGCCTCTGCCTACCAAGTGCTGGCATTAAAGGTAAGCATCACTATATCTGGCTAAAGAGATTTATAGTGAGAAGTACACAAGGTCCTGAGGACCTGATAAAATAAACACACATAAACGTGTTTCAAGTCACAGAAACAAGCATACAACTCAAAGCAGTGAATATGGGCTTGTCATGTGGTGTGGAAGCCCGAGCTATGTGACACAGCAAGGATGGGGTCCCAGTTACCCCCACATCTTTTCATGCCATCCAGATGGAGACAAGTCAGGGCTGCCTGGGGATAGAGAGCCAAGTGACAGCTGTATTTAGGTGTTGACCAAGGAGGTGAGGAAACAAGAGGCTGCTGGAAAGATAACCTGATCTGGTCCACGCCGGCTACCACACAAAGCATGTTGAAGGGAACATTTTTCTTTTCTATATATTTCAATATTTTAAGTTATTATTTTGTTTGTATAGGTGTTTTGACTGCACGTCTGTCTGTCTATACTCCACATTCATGCCTAGTGCCTAGGGAGGGCAGAAGAGATCACTGGATTCCTAGCACTGCAATTGCGGATGGTTGTTAAGCTGCCATGGAGATGCAGAGACTGGAATCCCAGACCTGGTCTTAAAAACTAAAAAAACCATGCTGGCCAGTGGTAATGTTTACCTTTAATCCCAGCACTTGGAAGGCAGAGAAAGGTGTTTCACTGTGAGCACAGGGCCAGCCTGATCTACAGAGTTCCAAGACAACCAGGGCTACACAGAGAAACCCTGTCTCAAACAACAACAACAACACACACACACACACAAAACAAGACAAAGAAAAATCCAAAAAACAAAAACAAAACCAAGGGAACAAACAAAAACCAAATTCAAGAAGCTCAGCCTGGGCCGTGGAGATGCCTGATTTCAAAATATAACAAAATGGGACAGGAACCTGACAGATGCATCCTGTGAAATGCTGTAGTATGTGTGTGACAACCCTGAAGGCAGGTGGGACACAATATGCATGGAGAACTCTGCCTGTCCAGAGCCAGTGGCCTGTGGTCACTCTTGTCAGGTTAGTGGATAAACACTACTCAACACTGGCAGCCTATGAGCAGAGCTCTGGTGCATCTATTACGCCTATGGGGTCTCTCCTGGGATGCTCTTTTTGCTGTTGTAGTACTTACTCCCTGGCCCTATGGCTAAGGAAAGATCACTGGATTTGAAGCTATAAGCCTTGGAGTCCAGTCAGCCATACAGCTCAGCCTATAACAGCATTGGCCATGGTAGGGGAAGAATACCAACTCCCACAGGTTTTCTTCTGACCTCCACATGTGTGCCATGGAAACCACATATACAACAGACATACACTCAGTAATTAGTAATGATAAGTAAAAAATGTAGGGACTGGTGAAGCACTCATCTGGCATGGGCAGTGTCCTACAGTTGATCAGTTGATCCCTATAGCAATATAGACAGACAGACAGAGAGACAGACACACACACACACACTGTGTGAGGAGAACAGGTATGGCACTGTGAAGTACGGCATAGAGCCTGTGTGCACAGAGGAACACTGTAGTTTGGATCTGATTTCTCCCAAAGGCTCCTGTGTTGAAAGTCTTGCTCACACTGTAATAGTGCAGCATAGAGGACCCTTCAGATGTGGTGTTAGCGCTTAGAGGCAGATTTCAGTCACGGGGACTAAATCCTCATGAGTGGGAGAGAATGATTGCCAGGTTGGAGTGGCTGTACACCCATCTCGATCACTCCCTACCTGTGCTTCCATTGGCTTCTTCATCATATATGATGCTAGCAGGGAACACAGGCCAGAATGCTCACGCTCTGCTGTGCAGACCCTGCAGCCATCAGACTGTGGGCCAAATAGACCTGTTCATGAGTTACCCACCCCCTGCACCTTGTTTAGTAGACGACAGATGCTGGGGATCACTCAAGCCCTTGCACACTCACATTGCATAACTTTGACCTCTCTCCCCAGGGGCATCCACAGTCCTTTAGTCGGAGCGTGAGCCAGAAACTCCCTGGCATGTTCATTGCCGGGCACATCTGGTATACAGTCTTCTGGCTTCGTCTCATCCTCCTACAGGAAGATAACAGTGTATAAACAACAGGACAAAACCAGAACCAAAAAAACAAACTGAAACCAAAAAACCCAACAAACCAAAATCAAAACAGGACTCCGCCCTTGCTTCCTGCTTGAGAGGTTACTGTTGTCTGGCTCCTCTCACTCAGTGACAACGCCCACCCTAACAGCATCCCCAGGGACTGCAGAGGCGAAGAATCAGTGAGACAGCTACACAGAGAGACAGCTGGGCTCTACTGCAGGAGTCACGATGAAGCACAAGCCCCATGCAGGAATGACTTGGGACCTCCATGCACTAACATAAAATATATCAAAAAGGGTTCACTCTTTCACAGTCTGTGGATGGAGGAAAGGCAGTCTAGACCATCAGAGAGAGACTTCACACGAAAACAGCTCTAAAAACCTGACCCCCAGGGAGAAGCAGACTCTTCCATGATGCAGGTCGGGTGGAGAGGCAGCCTTAGGAGTCCGTGGCACCTTTTCTCTTACAGCCACTTGCATCTCGGGTGGGGATTTTCACCAGTGCATAACTGTATTTACAACTGCAGTATTTCTCTACTTTCTAGTTATTTAAAGCGTTTCTCTTACTGAAAGTCTTTTGGGTTTTGCCTGCTTCTGAGTCCCCTCCTACTAGGCTGCAGGGGTCCCTGTCCTAAACACTGCGTGTGTCCTCTCAGGCCCCTTCACAGGCTCCCTGAGCTGAGGGTACTCAAGACTCCAAGCATTAATGTACTGAGGAGATGGCTGAGTGAGGAAGACAAGAAAAACGGACAGCAGAGCTTCTAGAAGATTCTGCCCAAGACAGAAGGAAGCTGTATTTCAGGACTCCTGGGACAGGGAATGATAGCAGATTAAATTTCTAGGAAGGCATAGCCTTTGTGACAAAGTTCCAAGTTAGGGTTCACCAGGTCTATGTTTTCATACAAGGCAGTGGTTCTCAACCTGTGGGGTGGTGACTCCCTTGGGTTTGAATGACCCTTTCACAGGGGTCAGCTAAGACCATTGGAAAACAGATACTTTACGATTCACAACAGTAACAACATTACAGTTATGAAGCAGCAATGAAACTAATTTTATGGTCAGAAGTCCCAACATGAAGAACTGTATTAAAGGGTAGCAGCATCAGGAAGGCTGAGAACCTCTGATACAAGGAGGTTGAAAACCCATCAGCAGCCATTAATTACACCACTAAGCTCAAGTAAATTTAATAGAGTGGACAAACACAGCCACTTACCTTTATAAATCCAGGAGGAGGTTTCTCATAACTAGAAAATAAAACACAAAAAGCTGGCTTCATCAAACAGGCCACAGAAAACAAAGACCAGCACTCAGGTGGCTCAGGATTCCTATGAACTCCACAGAGGGACATAGGACACTTCTGTCTGGGCCTCTCTTCTCTAAATGGCTCCCCGCCACCCGCCGGAAGTGCTCATCGCTGGAGGCCGGAAGGGACCGAAAAGCACAAGGATGTATGTTGTCTTTGTTCTGACTCTTGTATGCAGGGCCTAAGGGGTCTTCAGATCTTCCCCTTCCTGCTCGGAAATGTAGGAGAAATAACTTGATAGGGGAACGGCATAGGTTGTTTTCTGTTGCTGTCACCAACACCACAACCAAATGCAACTTGGAGAGGAAAGGGTTTATGTCAGTTTACAGGTTAGGTCAGGTTATCATTGACTGAAGCTAAGGCAGGAGCTGAAGCAGAGATCATGGCTTGTTCAGACTACTTCTTATACGACAAGTGTCTAAGGGTGGCAGTGCCCACAGGGAGTTAGGCCTTCCCACATTCATCATTAATCCAAAAAAAAAAAAATGTCTCCAGACTTCCCACAGGCCAATCTGATGGTGGTGGGAATTCCTCCGTTGAACTTCTGCCTTCCCAGTTGTCTCTAGTTTGTGCCAAGTTGACAAAAACTAACCAGTATAAGGATGGATTAGAACTGCCATGAATCCAAAGCCTTGAAAGGTCAGGGCAAGGTGTGTCCCCTGAAGGCTGCATAGTAAATAGCTGGGTGGGATCAAAATTAGCTTCTTAGACTTGGTATAGTACCTTTCCCAAAGCAGATATTTAAGACATTTTCAAAAGGGAAGCTATGCTACGACACAAGACTAACTCAGCAAAGCCAACAGAAACCTGGGTCATTTGGCTAGATGCCATAGCCCATCAGCAGCCATTAATTACCAATACCAACAAAGTCTCAGGCATCAGGACTGGAAGGAACTTGCTAGTAAAGTACATGAATCCCCAAACTCATCACTGAGCTACAAGTGTTGAACAAACAACATACGGCCAATTATAACAGCGTCCAAATGCATGTATCTTAACACTGTAGAGGAATGCGATACAATTACAGATTTTGAAATTTGTTATTAGCAAAAAGTGTTCCATAAAAGTGTATTGTATGGGTGTTTCTGTAAGTTTGAAGTAAGGTGACTGGTGTTTACTACTAGCACAAATTAATTCATACATTCAAAAAGACACCACACCTCAAAGCATTACTCAAGTGCTAAGTAAAGAGATTAAGAAATAAGATAAATCTGTTCCCACTGTGACAGTTAACAAAATCTAGGCTGGCCGAGTGTGGTGGTGCACACCTTTAATCTCAGCACTTGGGAGGCAGAGGCAGTTGGCTCTCTAGTTCTAGACCAACTAGGACTACACTGTCAGAGTCTGTCTCAAAAAACAAAAAAAAGGAAAGAAATGTGGGACTGGAGGCCCAAGAGGTGGGCACCTCAGTGGAAGAGCATTAGCCCATCATGTGTAAGGCTTTGAATCCCAGAATTAGGAACAAAACAAGAACTCTCCAGTCCAAACATCAAACCTACATTTAGATGGAGGTATAGTTTGGTGGTACAACCTGGGCCTGGGTTCTCTAGCTGAAGACCAAATCACTAGGACTAATGTTAAAAAGGAAAACTATACAAACAGATTTAAAAAAAAAAAGACTAGTTATTTTTGTTATTGTTTGGGACAGGGTCTTATTCTGTAGTCCAGGCTGGGCTTGAACTCATGACAATCTTTTTGCCTCAGTCTCCTGAATGCTGAACCCCATGGAGGTGTAGTAAACTTCTGTAGTTCTTAAGATTTAAAAACAGCAGTTAAGATCTATTTTGTACCCTTAGGTCTTGCTGTGATATCATTGAGCATGTACTAAGTTGTTCTAAGACTAGGTAGGAAGGGGAAACATCTGAAATGGATGCAGAACTCATTCATAGAAACATGGATAGATGTCTTTTGAGGTAGCATCTCTCTTCATGCACCAACCTGGCTCCACAGTTGCCATTTTCCTGTCCCAGCCTTCTGAGTGCAGGATTACAGTTAGGAGTCTTTGGGGACAACTCATTAATCTTTACTCTGTGAAGTACTTTAAAATGCTTTTCAAAAATTAGCATGTCTGAGTGTTTTGCCTCCATGTATGTCTGTGAACTACATGTATGCCTGGTGCCTGTAGAGGTCAGAGTGGGGCATCAGCTCTGGTACAGATGGTTGTGAGCGGCTATGTGGGTGCTGGGAACTGGACCTGAGTCCTCTGCAAGAGCCACACCATCTCTGTAGTGATATTTATAACTACTTTCCTCTGCTACCCATTCCATATTTCTCTACCTTTAGTAAGCACTTCAGCAGGTCTTGGCTCTTTTCCTGCAGGAGGGAACCAAACCTTCATTCCTGAAGGATCTGCGCCCATGTCATCTGCCTGGATTAGGCTGTTGTAGTTTCCCATTGACTTTAACCACAGGACATGGTAGTGCTAAGAGAGGTCACCATGGGTCTCCAGAACTCCAGACAGAATCCTTCTTACCTCCACTGTGGAAGGGCAATCCAATTTCCCCATGGTAATCTGGATCCACCACCCCTGCTAACATTGTTATTCCTTTCTTAGCCTGTCGGTTTAAGGACATCAGAAGACAAAATGACCAGGGGAAAAGTGTGAGCTTCCAGTTCAGTGGAATGTTTGTTGTGGCTCCAGGCAGGAGTACCCCCAACCCCAAAACCAATAAGCCAGCAGAACAGGAAGCAAGACCTTCCCAGGTCACTAGGGTGGCAGTGAGTGGAACCATTCCCACTTCAATCCATGGATTCTGGCTATGAGAGACCCTACCACATACTGGAATAGGACTCAAAGCCTATACCACCCTCTGGAGAACCTGCCCCGTCCACCAGGCTGCTGACACCTAAGTAGTTAGCGTTTTAATTGTGTCTTCAAAAGGCCATTTCATCACTCTTCTCAGGCCAGCTGCTTCAGGATGGTGGGGACATGGTAGAATGAGCTCACTGCCACTCTTCTCTGGCCATCAAATCAGGTTCTTAGTCAGAAGCAACGCTGTGTTGAGTACTGTGATGGTGGATAAAGCACTCTGTAAGCCCACAGAGCCTAGTCTTGGCAGAAGCATTATGTGCAAGAATAAAGATCTGTCCCAGTAAGAAAAAAAAAAAAAAAAAACTGTTGGCCTTTCCCTGAAGGAAGTGGCCCAAAGCAGCTGATGTGCCAGCAGGCTACTGGCTAGTCATCCCAGGGAACGGTGCCATAGTTGGGGCTCACTCTTGGCTTCTGCTACTGACAGGTCTGGCATTCAGCAGCAGCTGTAGCCAGGTCAGCCTTGGTGAGGAGAAGTCCATGTTGTCAAACCCATTCATGACCCACGACTCTGCCACCACGAGCCTACAGCCTCATGCTTGGTTACAGAAGGAATTGTAACAGAACTAGAAACCATAGGCATTTGGACAACTTCTTCATGTAAATTACTTGTGCCCTTAGGACCTGCTTGGGCCTGAGCATGTATATAACACTTCCATTTGATAATGGATTGTTGCTGGGTGGGCCTTCTTTGTGATTAGTGGATGAGATAATACCCAACACATGATGGACAGCTCGTTCCTTTCTAACTTGGTGACTTACTGTCAAATGTTCAGTTACTAATCATTCCTAGTAGTAGGCCAAGGGCTGTCTCTCAAAGGAAGAATAGCAGTCTGCAGATGATGGGAAAGCCTTGCTCCCAAATCCCGAAAGTCCCCGCTATGATTTACCTATAGGGGCCTGCCAAAGGCTCCAAACAGCATCCCATCTGCCACTGACATCTCAAGTACTATGTCTGTTGAATCATATGGTCCAAGTGGTAGAGAAGCCTGCATAGCAGCCTGGACCTGTTCAAGAGCCTTCTCTTGTTCTAGGCCCCACACAAAGGTAGCAGGTTTCTAAGTCACTTGGTATATGGGCCAGAGTAATATACCCAAGTTAGAAGTGTGTTGTCTCCAGAATCCAAATAGGCCCACTAAAGGTTGTACTACTTTCTTGGTGGTGGGAGGGGTCAAGTGCAACAACTTATTGTTTACTTTAGAAGGAATATCTCTGTATGCTCAACACTGCTGGACTCCTAAAAAAAAAAAAAAAAATCACTGAGGTAGAAGGTCCTTGAATTTCAGATGGATTTATTCCCTATTCACTGATGCAACAATTCCAAAGTGGTTGCTATCTCCTGCTCAGCTGGTCCAATCAGCAATACCATCAACACATGGGGGACCAGTGTGAAGTTTTGTGAAAGAGACAGATATCAAAATCTCTTTAACTAAGTTGCGACACAGGCCTAGAGAGTTAATATATTCTCTTTTTTGTGTGTGTATCTTATTTTAATTTTATGTTCATTGGTGTTTTGCCTGTGTGAGGGTGTTAGAAACCCTGGAACTGGAGTTAAAGACAGTTGTGAGCTGCCATATGGGTGCTAGGAATCGAACCCAGATCCTCTGGAAGAGCAACCAGTGCTCTTAACCACTGAGCCATCTCTCCAGCCCGAGTTAATATATTCTTTTGTTTGTTTGTTTGTTTGTTTGGTTTTTCGAGACAGGGTTTCTCTGTGTAGCCCTGGCTGTCCTGGAACTCACTCTGTAGACCAGGCTGGCCTCGACCTCAGAAATCCATCTGCCTCTGCCTCCCAAGTGCTGGGATTAGAGACGTGAGCCACCACGAGCGGCTGAGAGTGAATATACCCTTGATGTAACGCTGTAGAAGTATACTGCTGGCCTTGCCAGCTGAAAGCAAATTGTCTTTAGTGGTCCTTATGGCAGGTATTGAGAAAAGGTATTTGCTGTATCAATAGCGGCATACCATGTACCAGGAGATACGCTAATCTGCTCAAGTAAGGACACCACATCTGGTGCAGAAGCTGCAATATAAGTTATTACTTGATTAAGTTTTTGGCAGTCATTTGTCAATTTACTACAATATACTTATCTTCTGCACAACCAGATAGGATCTGTGGTGGAAGACCACCCCTGCCATCTTTCAAGTCCTTATTAGTTGGCATTAATTTCTGAAATTCCTTGTAGGTGGCAATATTGCCTTTGTTCACTATTTTCCCTGGTAGAGGCAACTGCAATGCCTTACACCAGGCCTTTCCAGTCATAATAACCCTTACTCCATAAGTCAGGGTCCCTATACAGAAATCTAGCCGACTTCCAAGTCTATCTATACTAATTATACATTCTGGAACAGGAAAAATACAAGATGAGTTTGGAGACCCATTATGAGTTGGACTTCAGCCAAAACTCCATTAATTACCTGGTTCCATTTAACTGGCGGGTCACAGTGCTTTTTTTGAGGTCTCCTGGAATCACCCAATTTAGAATGGAAAGTCTGTTTCCTTTCCCCTAGTATATACTTAAAAGGCTCCTTCTGGGAAAGGATGGGAGAAATGCTAACTAAAACTCTAGAAGTTTACTGAGGTTCTTCCTTAGGGGAGCCTTGCCATTCCTTTCACTCAGTTATTCTGGGTCTGCAAACTGGCTCAAGTCTAGAAATTGGTTCATGGGCTGAGACTCCCTCTTGCCACAACTCAATGTAGTCTATCTTTCCTATGAGAATTCTGCTTATACTGATTAAACACAAACATAGTAGGTTTCTTATCTATTTCAACCCTGAAAACACCATGACCAATGAGACCATAGGAT
Source organism: Mus caroli (assembly GCF_978045245.1). NCBI lineage: Eukaryota > Metazoa > Chordata > Mammalia > Rodentia > Muridae > Mus > Mus caroli. The sequence goes on from NW_028227266.1 coordinate 19,448,041, forward strand.
TTATGACATTTTAAAATCCATGTTACATGTGATGTCCTTTTCAGGTCAGGTCCCTGTGGACACTGCTTTGTCTATGCTGCTCAGTATGATAACTACAGTCACCTTGCCTTTGGTGACTTAGTGCTGCTACTTGGCCTCTGCTACTCATGGCCCAATTAAGCCAATCACAATGAATCCATCTAATCGAACAGCAGCATAGCCACTCTGAGATCTGGCACAAGGAAAAGGGTGACAACAAATGCACTTAAATGTGCTGGTGCCCCTCACCATTTTGTCTCATGACATTAGTGAAGGGTGTGTCAGAATTCTGGCCTTCCTATTGTGGAGGACTAGTTTTTACACAGTATACGCATTAAGCCAAGGGACATCAGACGCTCCAACTCTATGTCAGTAGGCCATCTTTTGACAAACGCTTCTTCAGCCAACCAATCAAACTTTTAACATCTTTTTTTTTTTTTTAGATTTATTTATTATTATATCTAAGTACACTGTAGCTGTCTTCAGATGCACCAGAAGAGGGCATCTGATCTCATTACGGATGGTTGTGAGCCACCATGTGGTTGCTGGGATTTGAACTCAGGACCTTCGGAAGAGCAGCCAGTGCTCTTAACCACTGAGCCATCTCACCAGCCCTTAACACCTTTTAAAAAACTGTGTAATCTTCCATATCAAACCTAGATTCGCCACCTAGTGAGCCTGTATCAATAAACTTATTCAGATGCAGTTCTATGTTCCTTCCGACATTATCCCATCCCCTTACGATCCATTCCCACACATAATCCCCAAACTCCTGCTTGAATGGATCAGCAAACTCATTAGGTTCTTTAGTGGCACAGCACACCTCCTCATGGCAGGAGCCTGCCTTAAGTTTGGATGTAGGTCAGTGGGTCCTGAAGGACATCAGTATCAGCCTGGCAACTCTCAAGGGAAGTCACTGCTGTCTGGCAGATGATGAAGGATTGGTTCCTTTACACAAATGCAGACAGGACAATGCTACATGGGTTAGGTGTGAATGCATTCTCTGCTAAGAGTGAGAGACTATTCCGCTAACAGTGAGACAAACGCTTGAGAATCTGAGGTTCCAAAGTCTTCAGCCTCAGTAGAGAACTGCTACATCTCTAGGCCAAGTACAGGACCCAGTCCTTACCAGTCAGTGTCCTAACTATTACGGCTGACCCTGTCAGAGGCGAGAACTTGAATCTGTGCTGCAATTCAGCCAAGTGTATGATGGGGGCTTTGGCTTGATCTTCCTCAGCTTAAGCTCTGTGGCTACTCCAGGGCACACTTAGAAACCATTAGACTGGCTATGCCCATCTGGAGCCAGTCAATTATATCAGAGTTGATATTCTTCCTTTGTCGCTGTATCCAGAGATGCAAGAAGCAATCAGACAGCATTGTTAGTCTCCTTGTTTTTCCACCAATTGCTGAGAGTTTTAAGTTCAGTGTAACCCCTGCCCCAGCCTGAGCACTAAATCCCTTGTTCCTCACAGTGGGTGGATCAGATCATCAAATGCATGCATCTCAATAGCTCACTCTGGGTTTTCAGTGCTCTCTCTGCTTCCAGGAGAGGCGTCAGCAAACTGCAAAGGCTAATCTGAGAAGCTGCTAGCAGTTCCACCTACAAGGCTGGATGTCTGCGCTCATCTGTGGTATATGCTGGAATTCTGAAGAAGCAGGTTTTAATACTGGTGATGGTTTAATCGTGAAAAACAAAGGCTTCCAGTATATTCCTATTATCATTGCTGGGTTGTAAGCATTAAGTTAGTATTACTTTCAAGTAGTACTGTGCTAGACTATTTTATTATATTACATTTTTATATACTTATTAATTTATTTAGTGTGCATGTAAGTGTGAGCGCACATATGAGCCAAGTCTCATGTGTAGAGGTTAGAAGTCAGGAGTCCGTTCCTGCCTTCTACTCTGTTGGTCCTGGGCACTGAACCCTGGTTATCAGGCTTGGCAGCAGGGCTTTGCCATCTTGCTGGCCCAGAATATTTGATTTTAAAAATGCCGCTAATGTTGCTGCCTTACATTTCATACAGAACTGTCCCGTGGTGCTGGAGAAATGTCTCAGTGGTTAAGAGTACTTGCTGCTCTGGCAGAGGGCCCAAGTTTGGGTCCCAGCACCCACATGGCTGCTCACAACTACAAGTCCAGTCCCAAGGGGTTCAATGAAGTCTTCTGGCTTCATAGGGCACCAGGCATGCAGGAGATGCAAGTACATATGTGCAGGCAAGATATTAATAATAAATAGATCTTTTTAAAAAATGTTCAATTAGGGGCTGGAGAGATGGCTCAGAGGATAAGAGCACTGACTGCTCTTCCAGAAGTCCTGAGTTCAAATCCCAGCAGCCACATGGTGGCTCACAACCATCCATAATGAAATCTGATGTCCTCTTCTGGTGTGTCTGAAGACAGTACAGTGTACTCATATACTTAAATAAATCTTTTTAAAAATGTTCAATTTTTTTTTTGGTTAGGATCAAATTTGCAATATTCCTACTATTATCGTATATTCTATGTACTTATGCATAGTGACAGTGGTGTGAAAGCTTCAACAATTATAAAATCAAAATATAAAATCATTCTGAAAAATGTTGAAGATGTTCTACATCCTTCATCATTCAGATATGCAGCCAAGATTAAATTGTGTAAAAATAAACAAGTAATCTATCTCATTAGTATTCAAATTTGCTTTGGTTTCTAATCAATGGTAAAACTGCATATATAAGAACTGCTTTAAACACATTTTCTTATGTCTTATTATCAGTAAGTGTTTGACTTGTATCCCCTATTTTATATACCCATACTCATGCAGTAGTGTGAAAATTTCCTAGGTGAAGGAGGTCACATGTAGAGAAATTTAAGAGGGCTCTCTAGTCTAAGGTGGGAGGCTCATGAGCCCTTGTCTTAGACACGAACAGGCTGCATGGGGTTGTGGGGATATAAGAGGGGAAACTCCATTCTGAAACACCATCACTGAAAGAAGAAAATAACATACAAACTATGTGCCAGTGATGTGTCAAGCATAGATAAAATGATCAAAGGTGGCAGGCAGGTGAGGTAATATGCACACGCATGCACACGCACACACACGCACATCCACGGAGACTTGTTTGCATAAGATACATACACACAGGGAGACTTGTCTTCATAACACACACACATACACACACGGGGAGACTTGTCTACATAACAAATACACACACACACACACCATACACACGAAATGTCTGCATAACAAACCTCTTCTACAATCTCCTACAATTTGTCCTGTCCTCACCACGCTCAGCGTCCCCAAACCTCTCTTCCCCGGTTCTGACTTTTATCCCGGTTTAGTTTGTGGACGGGAGGCCGCCACCTTCCCTCACCGACACTACAGTGTCGCAGGTCATCGGGCTCCACCCTCAGGCCGGGCTGCGGGTCCGCTGCCTTCCCGCGCGTCTCCCGCAGTTTCCACCCTGAGCTTCCCGCCGGTGCCGTCCGTGGTAGTGGACGGAGGCTGGCGTCCTTCGACCCCCAGGGACTCCGAGCTCGGCTTCCGGACGCGTCAATTGCCATCGCCACGGTCGCCGTGGCGGGGACAGTGGCCGGCCGGCCTCCCTCCCGCGTCCTTCCGCCTCCCTCGCGCAGAGGGAGCCGGGGGCTCGCCAGGCCGCGATGCCCACCCGTCGGCGGCGGCCCGCACCGCCCGCACCCGGCCCAGCCGACTCACAAGGACTCCAGGTGCTTGAGCTGCTGCAGCTGCTGCGCGTCGTGCCGCCGCCGTTTCTGCTCCCGCCGCCGCTGCAGCTCGTGCTCCGGCGGCTCCCGCGGCCGCCGAGACCCGGCCCCGGACGACATCGCGACCCGAGGCGGGCTTAGAAGGGCAACCCCACCAACGTCCCACCGGCCCGTGCCGCAGAGCGCCGGCAGGGAACGTGCAGCCAGGCCCCCGCGGCCCTGAGGCCTGCGGGAACCTAAACTGAGAGGGGCGGGGCGGACGGGGCGGGGCGAAGGCGGGCGGGGCCCGAAGGCTTCCGGGTGCTCCAAGTCGCCTACAGGCCACACCCACTTCTGCGGCTCGTGGCTTTCTTTCTTTCTTTCTTTTTTTTTTTTTTAAATATTATGAAGGTTTTAAGTATTTGTGGGTGGGCAAGGTGTCAAAGGTCTTTAATCTCAGCACGCAGGAGGCAGAAACACTGACCTGTGAGTACAAGGCCAGCCTAGTACAGTCAGAGACCTGGGGAGACCCTGTTATAAAGGAAAAAGAGAAAAGATTTTAATTCTACGTATATATTTGGGGTGGTGGTGCAGGGGTGGAGTTCGGTAGTTGCCCAGAATCCAGAAGAGGACGATGGCTCTCTAGAATTGGAACTGCGGGCCATATGAGCCACCCTATTCTGGGAACCGAACTCTGGTTCTCTGCAAAAGCAGGATGGCCTTCTAAACTAAAAGCCTTTCGGCTGCTACTTGTTACCTATGGATTCATCCATTCTGGGAAGAAAACAACGTTCCCTATAAAATCTTCAGTTTCCCAGACTATGCGAATTCGTAGTGAAAACACAGACCAATATATTCATAATATTTTATACCAAGATTTTTGGTGCTGCAAATAAAAAATAACAGCAGACACGCAGTATCCTGCAGAGGAGCATCCTTTTTTAAACTTGCTCTTCTTCCTTTGCTCCTATAAGCGGTGTATCAGGCCGGAAGCTCCACTCGGAGCGTTCCAAGTTAGGTCTCTACACTTATCCAAAGGTAGCAAAGAGGAACGACCGAGAAAAAGAAAGAAAGGTATTAGGCTGGCATTTTGGTACTCAGCAGAGGCAGGCAGATCTCTATGAGTTCAATTTGGTCTGTGCTGCTAAATCTTTTTTGTTTGTTTTAATTTTTTTTTTTTTTTTTTTTTTTTTTTTTTTTTTTTTTTTTTGGTTTTTCCAGTCAGGGTGTAGCCCTGGCTGTCCTGGAACTCACTCGGTAGACCTGGCTGGCCTCAAACTCAGAAATATGCTTGCCTCTGCCTCCCAAGTGCTGGGATCAAAGGTGTGCGCCCCCACTGCTGGTTTGTGCTGCTAATTTTAAGCCAGCCCTAAGCAGATCCTGTCTCCCAGTGGGGGAGGGGCAACAAAAGGGTACTAATCATTGTGGCCACACTGAGAAAATAGAGGTGAGTTTCGCAGCACATTTTCAGATAACTGACATGAGCTTTTAGGTTGTAAGGTGGGGAAGATTTGAGGCAGGAATCAGTTACCAATAATTAAATATTGTTCAAACCATGTTATGATTGGTTATTTCAATCCTTATCTTGCAAGGTAGTCACATATACCTCATTACTTGAGGGGACAATCTGCTTCCCATGAAGGTGACTGCTCCACTGTGATGGGGTGGGAACTGGGGACAGCTTCATGGATGATCTCATTCAGAATGATCTGTTTGTGAGGCTCTCACCGTTCCTGGACTCTAAAGCTGATGGTTGGGAAGGGGCCTTTCCCCAGGTCTGGAATAGGACTCTGTAAAATCTGACAGTAAAATACCATAGTTACTTTTTTGTGCCTTAAATAGTGAAGAGGGAGCAGATGCACTTGCTGCCATGACTGACCAAAATCTGATCCCCAGGGACCACAGACTGAAGAAGTAACAAAATTCTAGGCCTTTAGGTCGAGGCTTGGGAATGTAACCTTTGTGACTCATTGCTCCAAGGTATGCTAATCATACCTTGATAGCGACATTCCTTCCTCCACCTACCTGCTTCCTGAGTTCAAAGAGTGTTCATTCAAAGAAAGTCACCCTGACCAACGCCGGAAACTGCCATGCAAATGTGCTATTGTTAGGGGCTCTTAGAAACTGAGAGTTAACCAAAACAATTACCAGGTATTCTCTGTGACTCTTGTGACTTTACACTTCCTTATGACACTTAACTGGTATCTTTGGTATTTTTCCAACAACCCCTCCCCACTTCCTTGAGTTGTGGTTTCTTCCTTTAAATACCCCCTTACTCAGCTACTCGGGGCGCCATGGTCCTCTACCCCTGCGTGGTGTATGACCATGGGCCCGAGAACGCTCTCGAATAAAAATCCTCTTGCAAGTTGCAGCAAGACCGTTTCTTGTGGGTGATTTTGGGGTGTCGCCTCTCCTGAGTCAGAACGTGAGGGAGTCCTCACGTTGTGGGTCTTTCATTTGGTGCGTTGGCCGGGAAACGCGACCACCCCTCACACCCGAGAACCGACTTGGAGGTATGGGGATCCCCTCTTGTGTGTGTGCCGGCCGGTGTCTCTGTTTTGAGTGTCTGTTTTCTGAAACGAACATTGGAACATGTGCTTGTTGTGTTGGGTTGTTTGTGTCTTGTCCTATGTTTCTGAAGCATGGCGAAGTCTGAGTTCGGATCCATCTGAGTTTATTAAATTTGTGTCTTGGTTTTCGGGTTGCGAGATCGTGGGTTCGAGTCCCACCTCGTGCCTTGGTTTTACACCTGGCAGAGTGAAATTTGTGTCTTGGTTTTCGGGTTGCGAGATCGTGGGTTCGAGTCCCACCTCGTGCCTTGGTTTTACACCTGGCAGAGTGAAGAACAAGTGTGCTTCTCTGGTTTTGGTCGTCTAGGTAGAAATGGATGCTGGTGTTTGTAGACGATGGGGTGATGGGGTCTGAAATGCGCGCGCGGTCGGTATTTGCAGCTGTCCTTTTGGGCCGTAAGGACCGGAGGACTGTGGTCGGCAGACGTGCTAGGAGGACCACAGGCTGTGGCCCTGGGGGACGCCCTGGGAGGTAAGGAGAGCCAGGGACGCCTGGCCGTCTCCGGATCGGTCAGAGGGACCGAGTTCTGTTGAAGCGGAAGCTTCCCCCTCCAAAATCGTCTAATTCTCTTGCCTACTTGTAGAGGACAAGAAAGGGTCGAATGTGTCTGGATCTGTTGGTTTCTGTTTTATGTGTTTTTGTGTATGTGTTTAGAGCTATGTGAAAATCTAGAAAAGCAAAGGTAATTCTCATAGGTGCTTTATACCCTGACTAGAGATAGTTTACACCTGAGATGTGAGAGAATGGGTTTTGAGAAAAGCAGTACTCTCCGACTATCTGGGGATAATTTGGTAAAAAATAAAATAAAATAAACAGTATTAATTGGTCTTTGGGGCCCTGCACCTGTAGTTAGGAATCTAGTGTGGCTAGAGAAGCCCTGCTAGGAGCTGATTATAAACGCTGCTCTTATAAAGACCAGCAGCTTCTCAAGTTCTACAAAAATCTCTGTGCTTGTGATAATTAGATTCATCAGGTGACAAGGTGCTCCTCTCTTGAAATTACAGCTAAAAAAATTAAGAATTTTGTTTGGTTTAAATGAGCAAATGTATGCGGCCATTTCATTTTTGTTTCTAAATAGTTTCAAAAGTATAAATATGTTTTTATATGTCTTGGTTATAGATTAGTGGCTCATAAGTTATTAGTTATGATTAAAAATTTGTAACATTGGTAACAAAAAGTTGACTTAAAACTGGTAACTCTGGGTTAGAGTAATTTAGAACTACAACATGCAGCATGAGACAATCCATGGGAACAGGTCTCTAAAGATACGCCTAAATTGAGTAATATTCTATGTAATTCTTATCCTAGAAATCCGATTTATAAAAGATAAGATTTAGGGTAGTGTCTTTTTGAAGTATTGGCAGCTACACCTTCTTGTGTTTGTGTGCAGGAACAGGCAGCCAAAATTTATAGCAAGTAATGTTTTTAGAGTTCATTTAAAAAAAAAAAAAAAACTAGATTGTTTTCACTGTTAAAATTGGGTTTTGCTTCTCAAAATTGTGGTTGTACTCTTATGTTACAAGAGAAATTAAAGGTTTCTCCCAAATCGCAGCCACCAGCCAATTCGGCTCCTCCAAAATCTATGAAGCCTCCTGAGTGGCCTAGTCCACAACCTTCCCCTTATCCACAGCCTCAACCCCAGCTGCCGAGGGAACCCTAAACCCCTCGGGGTGTCGAGAGGCGGACCGCTGCGGGTACATGGAACTGCAGAGCACAGAGTCCAGGCGGACTCTGGTGGACCTGCCCAAACTTTAAACCCTTCAGTACTGGTCATTTTCCTCTGTTGGTATTTATAACTGAAAAACTAACCACCCCCTTTCTCAGGATCCCCAACGCCTCACAGGGTTGGTAGAGTTCCTTATGTTTTCTCATCAGCCTACTTGAGATGATTATCAACAGCTGTTGCAGATGCTCTTAACAACCGAAGAGCGAGAGAGAATTCTGTTAGAAGCTAGAAAAATGGCCCGGAAGCCAACGGAGGTCTACACAGCTACAAAATGAGATCGACATGGGATTCCTTTTGACTCGCCCCAGTTGCGACTGCGGCATGGCTGAAGGTAAGGAGAGCTTGAAAATCTAACGCCAGGCTCTGGTCTCCAAGGTGCCTCAAGATGGGCCCACTAATTTGGCTAAGGTAAGAGGTAATGCAGGGGCCGATCGAACCTCCCTCAATGTTCCTTGAAAGACTTATGGAAGCCTTCAGGCAGTTCACTCCCTTTAATCTTACCTCGGAAGCCCAGAAGGCCTCAGTGGCCTGGCTGGCCTTCATAAGGCAGTTGGCCCCCGATATCAGAAAGAAGCTTCAGAGAAAAGAGGGAGACAGTTAGGCAATCTAGTGAAAGAGGCAGAGAAAGTGTGTGTGTGAGAGAGAGAGAGGCGGGAGGCAGAAGAAAGAGAAAACAGGAGGGATCATAGACAAGAGAAAAATTTGACTAGAATCTTGGCCACAGTGATAGGAGAGAAAGAAAAAGACAGGATCTAGACAGGAAACCTGGGCAACTGAAGACCGAGCCTCAGCTAAAAAGGCTCAGCTGTGTCAAACTGAAGTTACTTATTTGAGAGACACCCTTCGAGACGGGAAGTAGTGGCTAACTACACCAAGGCAAGTAAGAAAATTCTTGGGTACTGCTGGCTTCTACAGACTCTAGACACCTGGGTTGGCGACCTTAGCTGCCCTGTTGTACCCCCTAACCAAGAAAGGGGAGGTGTTTTGTGGATCCCGGATTGCCAGAAAGCCTTTAAAAAATTAAAAAGGCCCTCTTGATGGCCAGCCTTTGCCTGACCTAACCAAGCCTTTCACTCTTTATGTGGAAGAGAGATCAGGGGTCGCCAGAGGAGTTCTTGCTCAGACTTTGGGACTTTGAAAAAGGCCAGTGGCTTACCTAACCAAGAAGTTACACCCTGTTGCCAGCGGGTGGTTTTCTTGCCTGTAAGCTATTACTGCCATAATCTGCTTGTCAAGGATGCTGATAAGCTCACTCTGGGACAGCAACTGGCTGTAATGGCATCCCACGCTCTTGAAAGCATTATCTGAAAGCCCCCTGACTGATGGATGACTACCAATGCTCCTGTGACACATCAGAACTTTTTGTTGAACTTCGCTTCATTCCACCTGCTGTCCCACTGTGTGAGACTGCACCTACTCACCACTGCGCTGAAATGATCTGAAGGATCAGATCAGCCTTGGCCTGAGGGTTCGAGCTGGTACACTGATGACAGCAGCCTCAAGGTTAAAGGTAAGCAAAAGTCGGGGACAGCAGTATGGTGGTGGACAGAAAGCAAGTAATCTAGGCCAGCAGCCTCCCTGAAGGGACGTCGGCCCAGAAAGCTGAACTTGTGACTTTGAGACAAGGTCCATAAATGGCAAAAGGAAAGTCAACAATGACAGCAGGTATGCTTTTGCCACTGTACGGAGCAATATACAGACAAAGAGGGCTGTTGACATCTGCAGAGAAAGACCTAAGATGCTGTGGCTAAAGAAAATCAGATAGCAGATCTAACTGCCAAACAGGTGACTCAAGGAGCAATGATCCTGGCAGTCAAGGAGCCTAAAGATTATTATGACATCAGAGAGACCAGCTTTAGATACACCCCTGAGCACTATCAAGTTTGGACAGTATTTGACCCACCTGGGGGCCAAGAAATTCAAAGGTGTGGTTAGGTCCTTTAACTACTATGTTACAGGACTCTCTGACTTGGCAGAAGAAATAGTCAAAAGCTGCAAGGCCTGTGCTATGACGAGGTAGAATTTACAGAAATTAAGCCAGCTAGATATTGCAACAAGTACTTGTTAGTGTTTATAGACACCGTTTCAAGATGGATAGAAGCTTTTCCTACCAGGACTGAAGATCCTAAAAGAAATCTTCCCAAGGTAATAGACCTGCCTTTGTTGCCCAGGTAAATCAGGGACTGGCCAAGATATTAGAGATCGGTTAGAAGTTACATTGTGCATACAGGCCCAAAGCTCAGGACAGGTAGAAAAAATAAATAGAACCATTAAGAGACCCTTACCAAATTGACAACAGAGACTGGCGCTAATGATTGGATAGCTCTCCTACCCTTTGCTCTTCAGGGTTAGAAACACCCCTGGACAGTTTAGACTGACCCCCTTATGAATTACTCTACAGGGGGCCCCCTCCACTGGTAAAAATAGCCTCTGTACATAGTGCTGACATGCTGCTATCCCAGCCTTTGTTCTCTAGGCTCAAGGTGCTCCAGTGAGTGAGACAGCGAGCAAAAAAGCAGCTCCAGAAGGCCTACTCAAGAGAAGAAGACCTGCTACATTAGACGTCTCTGCACAGAAAACCTTGAGACTCCGGTGGAAAGGCCCTTATCTTGTACTCTTGACCACCCTACTTTCTACCTTTATGATACCCCTTTTGATTTTGCTTCTGCTTTTAATTATAGGTGCATGTGTGTTAAATAGACAAGTCACCTTTATTAGAACAAGAATTAGTGCAGTGCGGCTTTTAGTTTTGAGACAACAGTACTATGCCCTAAAGGATCAAATATGTCAGAGAAAAGATAGTGTCTAGTTCTAAGATTAGAACTATTAACAAAAAAAAAAGGGGGGAATGAAGAAGTAACAAAATTCTAGGCCTTTAGGTCGAGGCTTGGGAATGTAACCTTTGTGACTCATTGCTCCAAGGTATGCTAATCATACCTTGATAGCGACATTCCTTCCTCCACCTACCTGCTTCCTGAGTTCAAAGAGTGTTCATTCAAAGAAAGTCACCCTGACCAACGCCGGAAACTGCCATGCAAATGTGCTATTGTTAGGGGCTCTTAGAAACTGAGAGTTAACCAAAACAATTACCAGGTATTCTCTGTGACTCTTGTGACTTTACACTTCCTTATGACACTTAACTGGTATCTTTGGTATTTTTCCAACAACCCCTCCCCACTTCCTTGAGTTGTGGTTTCTTCCTTTAAATACCCCCTTACTCAGCTACTCGGGGCGCCATGGTCCTCTACCCCTGCGTGGTGTATGACCATGGGCCCGAGAACGCTCTCGAATAAAAATCCTCTTGCAAGTTGCAGCAAGACCGTTTCTTGTGGGTGATTTTGGGGTGTCGCCTCTCCTGAGTCAGAACGTGAGGGAGTCCTCACGTTGTGGGTCTTTCAAGACCAATATGGCGGAAGATAGAACTGACTGCCACAAGTTGTCCTCTGATCTTTACTCTGTGCATATGTACACACACTAAGTAAATTTGTGTTTTAAAAAACCATTAAGGACTGGAAAAATGACTCAGTGTTTACGAGCACCGACTGCTCTTATGAAGATCCTGAGTTCAAATACCAGCAACCACAAGGTGTCTCACAACCATCTGTAGTGAGATCTGATGCCCTCTTCTGCTGTGTCTGAAGACAGCGACAGTCTACTTACATATAATAATAAATAATAGGCAGGAGCGAGCAGGGCCAGAACGAGTCGGGTTGACCAGAGTGAGCAGAGTCCTGAATTCAAATTCCCAGCAACACATGATGGCTCACAACCATCAGTACAGCTACAGCATACTCATATATACATAAATAAATAAGTAAATAAATACATCTTTAAAAAAATCAGCCGGGCGTGGTGGCGCATGCCTTTAATCCCAGCACTTGGGAGGCAGAGGCAGGTGGATTTCTGAGTTTGAGGGCAGCCTGGTCCACAATGTGAGTTCCAGGACAGCCAGGGCTATACAGAGAAACCCTGTCTCGAAAAACCAAAAAAAAAAAAAACAACAAAAAATCATTAAAGAGAAAGCACTTATCTAGGAAGAACTGCTTTCTGGAAGTCGATCTAGCCACAGGCAGAGACTGCCTACGCCAGCCATGTCAAGTGCTTTGTGAGACACTCAAATTTAGTTAGCAAATGTAGTGTCTAGAAGATATTCTTACTAGTGGGAAAGTCAAAAAAACAAAAACTAGTGGGAAAGTCTTCCTTGTTTGTATTTTATTTCATCTTTGTGTTTCCAGACAAGTTCCCATGTAGCCTAGGCTAGCCTGAACCCTTCACGTAGCAGAGGATGACCCTGAACCTCTTCTCCTCCTGCTTCCACTCCCCACGGGATGGGATAGCAGATGTGCACCAACAGGAAGAGGCGAGAGCATTGGAAGTCAGCCCCCATCATGGGAATTTGAATGGGGGTTGTACCGGTAAACTTCCTAAGTTTATGAGGTTATTCCTCATAAAGATGGGACCTATAGAGAGGAAGAGGAACCAGAAACTCGCAGTCCTGGAAGCCACAAGTATTGGGGATTTCTTAGGTGATTAAATAATAAGTAGGGTGTGTTTGACCCGTCTAGGTGTATACCTTGTGATTATAGCAATTGAGTTTTGAGTTCATTGTGCGAGCAGTTTGTGGGTTGAGAATTTGCTAATTTAAACCTGACTGATAAATTACAAGCCTCTAGAGTTTTGATTTTACCTGGTTACTGGGATTTGTGACAGCTAGATGGGCAGTCGCTACATGAGGCTAGCTGCCAGGGCCAGAGAGACCGCTGGGGCCAGAGAGTAGCCGGCATTAGTGTGGGTTGGTGCTTTTTTATATTTCACGTAACAGAATGGCAAGCATGTCACTTACTGAGCGACCTCTGCCTCTTTCCCCTGGTTCTACATCCTATTATACAGCCCAGGCTGCTCTCAAACTCATGCTCCTCTTACATCAGCCGCCCAAGTGCTGGGATTATGGGTATGAACCACTGTGAACAAGCATAGCAAAATTAGAAAGGAAAAAATATAAAATATATGGTATTAAAGGAGTCATGAAGAGCAGCTGAGGCTCGGCACTGTGAAAGGCCATGGAAGGCCATTGGTGAAAGTGCAGCCTCAGTTGCAGTTGATGGCCCAGGACTGAAGGGATCATGCAAATGAGTTGAGGCTTGGCTCCATGAAGAGCCTTTGAGAGGCTATTGGTGAAGCCTAGTTACAGCGGAAGACCCCATTGTATTGTAAATTCCAGTACCATAGATGATCACCAAGAACAGCAGTGGCAATGGAGTGAATCAACCTGAGCTTAGAGTGCTTCAGAGGGCAGAGCTGGAGAAGTGATGCCAGCCCTTTGGAGGAACCCAGAAGATCATGTGTGGATCTAAACATTGAAACAAGAAGCTCTAACACTGAAGTTGCCAATATATTCAAGATGCCAGAGCCGTGGTCTATCTCTTGAAGAAAGCTGCTAACAGGGAGTGGAACCAGACCAGAAGAAAGAAGTTTGTTGCAGGCAACAAAGATGAAAAGGGAGTTGGAGATATGAAGACTGCTTTGACATAGCCGTGGAGATGCAGAGTTTGGAGTTTGCCCAGCTGGTTTCCTGTCTTGATTTAGGGATTACAGTAAAGTGATTGGATAAATCTCAGAAGAGACCTTGAACTTTGGACTTTTAACATTGTTGAGACTGCTATAGATGATAGGGACTTTAGAAGTTCGACTAAATGTATTTTGCATTTTGCTATGTTTAGGTATGGCCACCATGGACACATATGTTTGAAGAAGCCTATGGGGGTCACGGAATGAAATTTGATGGTTTGTATATACTCAACTCATGGAGTGGCATTATTAAAAGGTGTGGCCCTGTTGGAGTTGGTGTGGCCTTTTTGGAGTAGGTGTGTCACTGTGGGTGTGGGCTTTAACACCCTCATCCTAGCTGCCTGGAAACCAGTATTCTGCTAGCAGCCTTCAGATGAAGATGTAGAACTCTTAGCTTCACCTGCACCATGCCTGCCTGGATGCTGCCAAGTTCTGCCTTGATGATAATGGACTGAACCTCTGAACGTGTAAGCCAGCCCCAATTAAATGTTGTCCTTATAAGAGTTGCTTTGGTCATGGTGTCTATTCACAGCAGTAAAACCCTGATTAAGACAGTTATCAAGCTTGATTAGTTCTTATTCAAAATCCACATATACTTAAAATAAAAATAATTTAAAAATACATTGTATGAAATTCTCAAGTAATAAAAATATATTAGAAAAAAAAGAATAATAAATGTCCATGGAAGAGCTGAATCTTAGCAAAGACCAAAGTAGACACTTTCAGCCAAACTAAGCAAAAGAAAGAGGAGACCTCTCTAAATTATTTGCGAGTGGAGATGAAAACAGGATGCCACGTGGATACTCGTGAAATTCAGAGGGATCACCAGTGTCATGTTTAAAAAGTGGATCCCAAATTAAAAAATCGAGAAGGAAAGGATACTTCTCTAGAATCACATGACCAACGTTCCATGAGGAGGGTGTATACAGCTGGAGCTGTACACAGCTGGAGCTGAGCAGCGACAGGCAAGGGCCTGGGAGCAGGAGCAGTCTCTGGAATAAACAAACCTCCGAACTGGAGGAGCTCACTCTGTCATTCGATCAGATGCTAAGAATTAACATAAAAAATTCCCATAAAATAGGTGGCTTGAGAGATGTCTCCATGGTTAATAGCAAATAAAGCTCTTCCGTAAGACCTGAGTTCCATTCTCAGCATGTGTGTGTAGGTGCACAGTGGTCTGTAACTCAAGTTCAAGGGAATATAGTGTTCTCTTCTGCTCTCCAGAAGCACTGGGCTGCCCTCTGTAAGCACAAGGCATGCACATGGTGCACTTACATTCATGCAGGCCAAACCCTCATATGCACAGATATAATAAATCCAAGAAACAAATTTCCTCATGAAATAGAACTGGAAAGAACATTTGCAAATTCATCTTATGACGCTAACTTCATTCTGATACCAAAAACTTGGTAAGAGCAAAGCAATCACCAAAACCAAACTAAAAAAACCAAACCAAACCAAACCAAACAACAACAACAAAAAAAACCTATCATGTAGAAATTTCCAGAAATACACATAATTTAATATCATATTTCTAAAAAAAATATAGGGTGAACAAACTTGGCTTCATTCGAGGCATGCCAGGACAGTCCAACAGATGCATGTCAATAAATGTAATTCAATACAGAAAGATTCGGGGAGAGAAATCGCATGGTCGTCTCAGTACACACAGAAAAGGCCTTTGACAAAATTTAATATTCTTTTATGATAAAAGGCCTGAAGAAAGTAGTGGCCATACCCCAACGCCACGGAGCTGCAGCAGCTTGCTTTCTGTTGCTTTGATAAGTATCATGACCAAAAATGGCGTGGAGAACATATTGTGCCTTTCTCATCTTACAGGTTACAGTCCACTGTTTAGGAAGTCAGTTCTGGAACCCAAGCAGGGCAGTGGCTGAAGCGGGTACTGTGGAGGACAGCTGCTCTCTGGTTCTCTTTCTTATATGCCCAGACCCATCAGCCTAGCCCACAGTGGGCTGGGCTCTCCCACATCACTAAGCAATCAAGAAAATGCTCTCAGACTTGCCAACCGGTTAACTGAATGGAGGGAATTTTCAGTTGAGGTCACCTCTTTCTAGGTGTATCAGGTTGACAACAAAGATTAGCCATCTAGACTATATAAATTAACGTATAACCTATATTATACTACATGGGAGAAACTGTAGATATGTTTTCTAAACAAGTAATGAAACAAGGGGGTCTACTCTTCACTGTTATTCAATACGTAGTGCTTGAAATCTTGGCTACAGCAGTTAGGCCAAGGAAAGAATGAAAACAGATTCAAACAGGAAAACCATTTACATGCTCAGGCCTAGACACTAGGATAACACCTAAGCTCAGGAGGGCGTGGTCTGTGGCACGAGAACCCCCACAGGGGCGGGACTTCCGCCGCCGATGCCCTGAGGGACAGGCCTGTTTAGGTTGGTTCTGAGGCGCCCAGCCCTACCCAGCCCGGTAGCCACTCTACTCCATACGGGCGACACGGGAAATCATCCCCACAGCTCGCGCTCGGCCGCCCGGACTACAACACCCAGCAAGCCCTGCGGCCCCGCGTCTGACTTGCGCAGTGGCCTCCGTTGTAAAATGCTATGACAACAGGGCGAAGGCGGTTTGGATTCAGGCTGGAGTGGGGAGGTGTCTTCCGCAGGCTGTTGTCTTGCAGCCTCACCCCTCTTACAGTCTCCCTGGTGGTTTCATCCTCTCTGTGAGCATCCGGACTTGGAGTTTTTCTCTCTTGTCTCTTGTGGCTTCCGAGGGATCCATGTCGTTTCCCCTGCTTGTCTCTGGGGGATGACAAGAGGGTGCAGGGGATCTTGGGACTCACTTCACCTCCGCGGAGCTTGTGTTGCTGCTTGGCAGGATTCTGTCTGCTTGGGAACGTGGAAAACTTCGAACACAAGACCAAGAGGTACTAGTGGTGTTAAGTGTTGCTTTTCCTTGCACGGCTGTTACTTCTGTTCCAGCACTGGATCCTCGTCCGGAGGGAAGTCTGTGGATAGTGGGTTCGTAGCAAGGCAAGTCAAAGCCCACTTGTTGGCATCAGGTAAGAAATATCCCAGAAATTAATCTCGGATGTATAAATGCATTGGCTATGCTTGGTCAACAGGACTAACCCTCAGATGCCATGTAATGGTTTGGGAGATGTAGGATGATCTCTTTCTTAGAAAGGAGGCTTGCATTCAAACAAACCGATAACACGGCGTGGGTAGATCCTATAAACACCTTTGAGGGGGGAGTGATTTTTAAGGAGTCCATGTAGCAGTCACGTGGAGTAAGAGCTTCTTTCTCCTGTGACATTTCAACAGGTCTTGTGAGCAGAGCGTCAAAGCGCTGCTCAGTCTGCGGCTGAAGTGGGAGCATGTTGATGCTCTCCAGTGCTGCCTGCAATAGGATTAATGGTTATCCTTTCTCTTTCCTTTGCAGACCACAGCAGTTTAGATGGACTAAGCTGATTTTATCAGCAGCTCCTCCCAAGCAAGGTCTGCATTTGCCTTTGATTTTTCTGTATAAACGTATAGATTATTTTTTGGTATCTCCCATTATCTTTAAACATCAAATTGTGTCTAATGTATACACATATATACATACATCTTACTTTATACACACAAATTGAAAGATACTGGAGAGAAAGTGGGATTTTTATCTTTTCTTCCTTTCTCTTATTTTTAAAAATTTATAATGTGGCCCAAAACAGGCCTGGAACTTTCTGTATATCGTAGGCCATCTTTAAGCATATCTTGCCTCAGGCTCCCAAATGTTGTTATTACAGGTGTGTACCACCATGGAATGTATTACTGTTTGCTAGCATTCCAAGAGACAAGAAGTAACTTTTTAGCAATAATTGAGACTGGGTTTTGTCTTTTCTTTGGTGATGGATTAGAATGTTATAAGAATTAAAAACATGAGACTTTATTCTGAAAACCATTTACAAGTTATTTGTAAGAGTTTAGGGATTTTTAAATTATGTACATTGGTTGTGGTTATACCTCCCACTTATGTTTATGCTATAGTTTTAAAAGTTGATTAGATTTTAATATTTTAATATTTCAGTGCATGCATGTTGTTGGGCATGGGTACCACAGTGAAGGTGTGGAGGTTAGAGGACAGCTTGCACGAGTCAGCTCTCTCGTACCATGTGGGTCCGGTCAGGCTTGGCAGCAAGCATCTTTGTTTGCCGAGCCATCTCACTGGTCCTGTGGTATAGCTTCTTGATTGAAAGGCTCTTTGCAGGAAGAAAAAATCTACTAGCAGTACTGTACAGTGTTATGCCTTTCAGATACATAGGAAGTCTCCTTGCTCAGAATGTGTGTGTGTACATGTGTACCACTGAACACTCCAATCCCTTCAGGTATTTTTGAAAAGTATTGAAATATATCAAGTTATTATAAAACATGTTTGCTGATTATAACATTTATAAGGTCTGGGGGTGTAGCTCTTTCAATACCCAGTAAGACACACACTCACCTGTATACACAGGTACTTGCACGCGCGTGCGCGCGCGCGCACACACACACACACACACACACACACACACACACACTTTCTGATCTGCCCTTTGGATGTCCCAGTTGAAATTGTGTGCCTATAACACCTTGCTGTCACACCTAGATGATCACCACCACTTCTATTTCCGCATTATTGTTATCGGGTTACGACTGACTTTTATTAAATGGTTGTAGTGGCTGAACACTGGCTAAGGAAGTGCATATCCTAGACCACTGTATTTTCCCACCACCAAGATCAGTTGATGCTAGAGTATAAGGGCTTCTCTGAGGGTGTGTGGTTGAGAGGTCACATTAGGAAGTGAACACAGGTATATCTGACCACCACTCCTGTGCCTTTCATGTCAGCTGAAAACTACAATACAAGCCCTTGTCATAATGTTTTTTTCTTTCTTTCTTTCTTTTCTTTTCTTTTTTTTTTTTTTTTTTTAGGAGTGGTGGTTCAAGACAAGGTTTTTCTGTGTAGCTCCATCTCTCCTGGAACTCACTCTGTAGACCAGGCTGGCCTCGAACTCAAAGATCTGCTTGCTTCTGCATCCACAGTGTTGAGATTAAAGGCATTCACCACCACTGCTTGGCTGTCAGATTGCTTTCAAAGAAATATTTGTTTAATTTTACATGACTCTACCATTGTCCTGGACCAGACAACCCAATTGCTATTTCCTGAAATTTAATGACAGAAACATTATTTGGAGAAAGTTCCAGATGTGAACAACAGCAGTTTTAGGACAACTTCCTAATTTCAGAGCCTGCCTCAGACTTGCGGGTTGTTCCCACTGCATTCTGTGGCCATTGATATTACTCAGTTCTACATGTGTGAGTCTGGTTTAGTGAGGGTTGAAACTGCCTGTCTCATACATAAAACTTAAGTATAAGTAAGTGACCACTTGGGCAGATTTCTTACCTTCTCTGTGGTCAGGGATAACCAAATAATGGTATCTTTGTGCTCTGTAGAGTAAAAAAAAATTTTTTCCTTTAAAATTACATTTATTGATTTATGGTGTGTGTGTGTGTGTAGAGGTCAGAGTATACCTTTGGAGTTGGTTCTCCTTCTACCATGTTGGTCCCAAGGATTGAACTCAGTTTGTCAGTTGGGGACCCACATACAGAAAGAGAAAACCAACTTCCACAAGTTGTCCTCTGTCCACCACGGTGTGCCATGGCGCAAGCCGCTCTCAAATATGACAAAATATCCTTTAGAAAGAAAAACTAGTGATGTAGGTGTGGTGGAGGATTTTTTTAATCCCAGCCTTGAGAAAACCGAGGCAAGAACATTCTGAGTTCACAGCCCGCCTTGTCACAGAGCAAGTTCTGGGTCAGCTCAGGCAACATAGGAGACCTTGTCTCAAAAACCAAAAACCAGACAAAAAAGCAAAAGAAATGAAAACCCTGGACTGACACATGCCTTTTTTCATTTCCCCAGACCTTAAATTTTACAGCACTATTAGTGTGTACTGAAATAAGGGTCTGAAACCCGGACAGCACATGTGCAGAAGCAAGGTTCGTCACTGGCTGTGGGATTTAACTGCAGCTGTCCTATAGCACGCTGGGACGAGGCACCTCGCCACAGTCCTGGGTGGTTTGCCTTTCCTCTGGATGCTTTTCTTTCTCAACGCCAATGCACCAAACCTGTATTCAAATCTCTTACTAAATTCCAACTCTGCTTGGAAAGCAAGACAAGTCCGAAACAGAACGGGAGGACTATTTGATTAACGGATACTTCCGGCTGTTTAAGAGCTTTGATGCAAACAAAATGAATTCCTCCAAGCTTTGGAATAACCATTAGAGGTCCTAGGAGAAAGAAGGGCAAGGTGGAGCTGTGATGGAGGAAATGCTCACTTAGGTTGCCAGGCATGAGCTGAGCATCTTCTCACCCAGAACTCAGAGAGCTTCCAAATCTGAAACCTTAAGAGTCCTGATGTGATGCCACGCGTGGGTCGTCCCACGCCTACCTCGCCTGACAGGTTATAGTCAAAACTCAAACACTCTGTATATAATCACACTCAGGCCATGTGTATAAGATGCTTATGGGGTATATGTGAATTTAGTGTTTAAAGTTGGCTCTTCTAAGACATTACATGTGCAAATATTCCAAAGCCTGAAATCCAGAATGGCTGGCCCTAGGCTTCCTGGGCTGGGGAGACTCACTGTCCAGTAAATTGGACCTTCTGATACTGCATGGAGCATGCAGCTCGGTCACCTGGGCGTGATGTTTGAAGGGGACAGGCGTGTGCATTTCTAAAAGCTCCGTGGTACCAACACTTTGAGTCTCAAGGCATTCCCAGATGTTTGAGCAGGTGACTGTCGAGGACTAACAGAGTTGTGGCTGACTGACGAAAAGTTGGTAAGTCTGAGAGAGAAGGGGCAGTCGGCTGTTGTCTGTCTTGTCATTAGAGACAGGTCTTCAATTTTTTGTTAGAAACTTGTGGGAAACTAGTATTTTTAGATAAAATTGGAAAGTTAGTTTTCTTTGTTATTTAAAAAATTGTGTTTGTGTGTGTGTGTTTGTGTGTGTGCGTGTGCCTTGCACACACGCTCGCCTGTGTGCATATGCCCCTTTCACCTTGTCTTACAAAGGTCTCCGTTTTGTCTCTCCTTGCTACATATGGCAGGCTAGTGAACCTGTGAGCCTCTGGGAATTTCCCCTCCATACCCATCCCATGTCTTGTTCTGTGCAGGAGTGCTGAGATTATAGATCTCAACTTCCACATCTGCTTTTATGTGGGCTCTGGGGGTTTGAACTCAGGTGCTAACACTTGTGTGACCGCTTCTTTACTGAGTTAGTTTAGAATCCAAGATAGTTTTATTATTACATGGTTTGTTTTATGTTTTTTACCCCCCCAGAGACAGGGTTCACTAGGTCAGTCTGGCTGGTCTGGAACTCACTCTGTAGCTCAGGTTGGCCTTGAACTTACAGAGATCAGTCTGCTTCCACGTGTTGGGATTGAAGACTTAAGCCACAACTCACAGTTTATTGTGGTTTTTGTTTGTTTGCCATTGTTTTTTTTTTTTTAAATTTTGTAATTATATTTAGGTACAGAAAATTTAGTGTATATTTAACCCAATTTAGTGGCCAGTTCTTTAGCCTTTGCTTTTTTCCAGCTTGGCAATGCGAGCCACAGACTTAGGACCCAGGATATTGCCTCCCCAGTGGCGACGGATCTCGTCATATCTGTCATTATAATTGGTCCTAATAGCTTCCACCAGCTTAGTCAGAGCACCCTTGTCTTCCGAGTTAATCTGTGTGAAGGCAACAGTGGTGCATGTCTTCCTGTGGACCAGGTGCCCCAGCCTGGCCTTTCCCTTGATGATGCAGTAGGACACCCCCATCTTTCGACACAGGGCAGGTAGGAAAACCACCAGCTCAATGGGGTCTACGTCATGGGCAATCACCACCAGCTGAGCCTTCTTGTTCTCCACCAAGGTGGTGACTGTATTGACTCCTGCTCGGAGGACAGGTTGGTCTCTTAGTTGGGATGTCACCTTTGCCAGCAGTTTTCCTCTCAGCACGGGCCAGTAGCCTTTGCTTCTTCTCTTGCTTTGACTCTGGCCTGTACTTATGGGCAAGCTTAAGCAGCTGAGTAGCTGTCTGCCTGTCCAGCGCCTGGGTGAACTGGTTAATGGCAGGAGGGACTTTGAGCCACTTGTAGAGGATGGCTCTTTGCCGCTGCAGCCTGATGTAACGGGGCCATTTGACGAAGCGCGTTAAATCTCTTTTGGGCTGGATGTCCTGTCCAATGCCGAAGTTCTTGGGCCTCTTCTCAAACAGAGGGTTGACTACCTTCTTGGCCTCCTGCTTCTTGACGACGGCGGGGACTGGGGCCACCGTCTTCCCCTTGGCCTTCTTCCCTTTGGGCATCTTGCTTGGCTGCCGGAGCACCATTCTTTATTGTAGCAGTCTGCAAAAGCCTGTTCTTTACTGGTTTTCTTTTATTTTGTAGTTCATGCTGATCTCAAATTTATAATCCCCCTGTCTCAACTTCCCAGATGCTGTCACTGTTGGTGTCTATCACTATGTTTCCACTATGATAAAGGTTTTCAAGGGCATTTTCACACAATGGCTATTTTCATTGATGTAGTTATGTGTGTGTTCCCTCCCTCCCTCCCTCCCTCCCTCCCTCCCTCCCTCCCTTCCTTCCTTCCTTCCTTCCTTCCTCCCTTCCTTCCTTCCTTCCTTTCTCTCTTTAGAAAAGATTTATTTATTATGTGTAAGTACACTGTAGCTGTCTTCAGACACTCCAGAAGAGGGCATCAGATGTTGTTACAAAAGGTTATGAGCTACCATGTGGCTGCTGGGATTTGAACTCAGGATTTTTGGAAGACCGGTCAGTGCTCTTTAACCACTGAGCCATCTCTCCAGCCCTAGTTATTATGTGTTTCTATATTCAAACTCTTAGCTGTGTGTCTCATTTAGCTAAATTCCTTTTTTTTTTTGATATATAATTCAATGGCACAATATAAGAGACCCTCTCCATCCATTATTTGGGGAGGGATAGTATGTTTTCTAGGCAGGTCCCATGAGATTCTCTCCTTCTGCCTGACTGAGGTGAAGAGAGCCTTCCTTGGGCTGTTGAGTAGTTCTTCCTCTCTGTCTTCCTTCCTGAGCAGCCCTAGCTCTCCCTTCGTCTGCCCTTTGATTCGCTGCTGCAGTGTCGTAGAGGATCCCTTTATTCTTCAGTTGTTGCTATTTCCTTCTTAACAGCGCTTATGGCTCCAAATTTCCATCCTTTATAATGCTTCATCCACATTTGATTTGGTTGCTATATTAGTAGCTTTCGGATACTATAATAATACCTGAGATAATTTACAAGTGAAACAGTTTCTTAGGCTCCTAGTTTCAGAGGTTACAGTCCACAGTCACCTGTTGCTGAGGATTTGTGGTGCGGTCATGTCACCGTGGAAGTACATGGCAGAGCAAAAGTATTCACGTCAGGGCTAGGAGGCAAAGGAGAAGTGGGCAAGGCACATAGCCCCATTTAGGGGTTTCCCTGATGACGGTGACCTTGAATGTGGTCCTTTTTTTAATCTAACATTTTATTGACTTTTTGAGAATTTCACATTATGTACCCCAATCCCACTCAACTCCCTGTCCCTTTGTACCTGCCCTCCACCCTGGCAGCCCACCTGTGTGTCACAGTGAGCCATATAGTATACCCTTTTGTCCTAACATCTTTACTTGTAGATATTCATTGCAGTGGAATTGGTTTTGTTGGAAGCCTCTGGCTTCGATACACCATCAATACTGGATCCTGACCAGGACTCCTCTCAGGTATCCTGTTGTTGCCCTGTGTCATGGAAAGCTTACAACTTTGGGTCTTCAGAACTCTCCAGCAGTTCATATATGGGATAGATGTTGGGATGGGCCTTGGATCTGGGCCTGGGTGGTAGCTGAGCTGGTCAGCCCACTGACTCTTCTGCACCTAAACCATTGATGCCAGCTCTCCAGGACTGCAACTGGGTCCCTCTAAGGAGCCTGCCACTTCCCACAAAGCAGCCTGTGGGCCAAGGCCTTAACTGAGGATGTTCAGGATCATGCTTGCAGCAACTGGTCATAGCTTTCTCGATGCACTCCCCACTTTTGAACCGGATGACTTGTTCAGTGCCTGGGGAATGCATTCTCTCTACCACACGTCTCAAGCACAGAGTTACCGATTTTGCTGCTCAGGGCTATGAGAAAAGATGCACCTTAACTGGCCATGGTGGTGCACATCTGAGATTCTAGCACTTAGGAGGTGGAAGGTCAGGAGTTCAAGGCTGGCACAGACTGTATAGCAAGTTTGAGGCCAGCCTGGACTACATGAGACTGTTAAAGAAATGAGAGAGCTGGTGTGTGGGGAGGTGGTAAGACCAAAGTATATAATGATTCTGTTTTTCTGTGTGTCTGGAGAATACAATAAAAAAATTGTAGTCTATTAAATACTGTTGCTTCATTCAAGTAAAAATCCAATAAAACTATAATAAAAGTATTTAATGCATTTTTGGGTACTCACTGCTAGGTTTAAGTTGGGTCATCTGGAGTTAGTGTGATTATGCAGAACCATTAGTCACGAGTGATATAAACTCTCACATATATTGGAACTCATACACTTATTTATATCCCCCCTTCCTACTTTTGAGGCAGGGTCTCATATAGGCCAGACTGGTCTTACTATGTACTGGAGGCTGGCCTGGAACTCCTAATCTCTCCATTGCCAATGAAAGACTCAAAAACTCCCAAAGGGAGGCACTTACTCAAGCCTCGGGTCAGCCGCGCACCCAAGAAGACACTGAGACCGAACTTAAGATGTATAGATAGTAAGATTTAATACTACAGCAATGACAAGAAAGAACATAAAAAGCACATATACCAGATATCTGGGGTCGAAACTCGCAGAGGAGATTCGGCAATTAGCCCAAACTTTTCACAAGCTTTTATAGGAAATAGCCAGGTAAAAAGTACAAGTTTTACGTCACCAAGGTGTTCTGCCAAGGGGCTTTACATAACCAAGGGGTCGTGTCCTATATTTTGGCAATGTACTCGATCTATTGGAACATTCTGGGATAGTACCAGGAGGCCCCTATCTCAAAAATGTTCTTGGCATAGTCTTCAGTTAGGAGGGGTAGGACTAGGTTTTTTCCAGGAGACCCCTTTATCTAAAAAATGTTCTTGGAGCAGTTTCCAATTGGGAGGGGGTACCTTGGGGTAAAAAGTTCAGGAGTGCTCCGGGAACTATCTCTGGATGGGAGGGGTAAGAGAACTCTGAGCTGAAGAGTTCATGGAGAGTTCAGGTGTCCAGTAATTAACTCTTTCATTCCCCCCTTCTTTTAGGGACAAGCTCTAATCTTAGAGCTGGGTACCGGCTTCCTGAAGGACCCGATATTGTTGCCTTAATATCATAACCTGCACTGCATTTATTCTTTCTCTGATAAAAGCCACTAACTTATTAAGAATGCAGGGGCCAAAAATAAGCAAAAGCATAAGTATAATTAAGGGTCCTGCTATGGTGGAGAGGAGAGTGGTAAGCCAAGGGGACTTATTAAACCAGCTTTCGAACCATCCTTGTTGGCTTTCTCTCTCTCTCTTACGCATATCTAGGCGTTCTTTAAGTCTGGCCATAGAGTCTTTGATTACTCCTGAATGATCAACATAAAAACAACATTCTTCTTTTAGGGCAGCACAAAGTCCTCCTTCTTTAAGGAACAATAAGTCTAATCCCCTCCTATTTTGCAGCACTACTTCAGACAGGGAAGTTAAAGATTCTTCTAATTTAGTTATAGACTGTTCTATAGTTCTAATATCAATGTCCATAGCTGTACGTAATTCTTCATAGTATTGGGGGGTCTGAATTAAGGCAGCGGTCCCTGTACCTACTCCCGCTGCTACTCCCAATCCCAAAAGTACTGCCAGGGTTAAGGTAATGGGCTCTCTTCTCCAACGGACCCGATGATCAAACTTATCTAAAAAGGAGCTATCATCATGATACAGGAGTCTAGGAATAAGCTGAACTAAAATGCAGAAGTCTTTGGAACTATTAAAAACAGATATAGATACACAAGGAGTGAGACCGGTATTGCAAGCCCATACTGTGTCTATGGGAGGCACCAGATACTGACCACTTTTGCTAGGCTGGATGTTCTGGGTCTGATTACAAAGGTGCCGTTTATCCTGAGGTGCCTGGCCTAAACAGAGTCCACTTCCTGAAACTGCTTCCAGAGTCAGCTTTTTGTTTTCTCCCCAAAGGCATTGAGAATGATCTGAAGTAGTATTATAAGTCCTGATCTGAGCAATTCCTTCATAATAAGGGGGCCTAGAGTCATAGCATAACCAACATGATTGAGTCATATTAGGATTAGTCCTATTCAACACCAAAAAAGCTCCTTGAACTAGACTGACCAGACGGCTTTTTGTATCTAGGGGCGGTGGGGAAACTAAGGTCGATAGGGAAGGTCTCACTGTTCTGGGCTGTGGAGTTGGTGGAGCTGGTACAGCCGGGACTTGTGGGGGAGCTGGTACTATTGGGGGACCCTGTTCTGTCACAGTCAGCCTGATTGTAAAAATGAACCCAGGGTCTCTCGGTGGACTGGATACACGCCAACCCCACTTATTTCCTTTAAGCCAACTTAAACGATTTTGTTTTCCTTTTTCAGTGAATTTTATAAGTAGGGGGTTGCAGTATTTACCTTTGCATGGTCCTGGGGGGCTGTTTTCAGTAGCACACCCATAAGCTCCTATGGCGGCCTCATCTGGATGGAGGTCGCCATAGTTTGGATATTTATGGGGATCTCTTTCTCCTTGATATGGCTTATCATAACCACTACCTCGTTTTACCGTGATTAGATCCCAGTCAGAGGAAGGCTTCCAGTAGGCATCCCCTGTCTGATGCCCCCCCACATTTTTGTCAGGTGTGAGATCAGGCCACCAAGTCCAAGGGGGATGTGCTGCAGTGATTGCCCATACAATGTTTCCCTCCCCATTAAGCACTTCCCATGACTGTTGAATCGGGGCAAGAGGGTTGTCGTTCCCTAGGCTTAGGGTGGCCCCCACGACACAAGCGAAGTTTAAGAGGATTGTCAGTAGTTGCCACCGTCCAGTTGTCTTCATGGTTGCCTCTACCCTGGCTGGGAGCCTTCTTGACGTGGGAGGCGTGGAGTTGTTAACAGTATCAGATATGGTCCTTTCCACCGAGGCTCAAGAGTGCCGGTGCGATGTCATCTGACAAGGACCGAACTGCTGTAGTCTCAGGTGCATGAGCTTCTTTGATCTGGTCCCAGATCTGTGTTCTGACAACCTCCAAGGCCTTTAAATGGGTAAACAGAGCAGAGGGTGAGAAAGAGTCAACACAGGGATCCAATATCCTGCTAGACTCAGTCAAAGAAGTAAAACGTCCAGGTGTGTTTCGGACTCTGAGAAGCACAAAGGGAAGGAGGGTCACCCAGTCTTTACCGCCAGTCTCAATAACTAATTTAGTTAGGGTCTGGGCATGACGCAGGTGCACGTAGATCAGATCTCTGGCTGGAACTGGTGAGATGTCCTTGGGATATCCAGCTCGTTCACTGTAACCAGTTGTGACCAGACTTTTTTCTGTACCACCTGCAAGCCCTTTTAACTTAGCATACAGAGCATTATTAACAACATAGGTTTAAACACATCATTTGAGACTATGATGGGCATAGGAGTTTCATAAAGGATCTTAAACAGAGTAAAACTGAATCAAGAGATAGGACATAGGGAAGGAACACCAAGTCCATGCCAGTCTCCACGATTAATTTTGTCAAGGTCCGTCTTAGAGTTTTAAACTAATTTTTATCTATCCTGAGCTCTGAGGTCTATACACACAATGTAATTTTTATTTGACCTCTAAATGCTTGGCCACACCCTGACTTACCTGGGCAACTATTGCTTTTGGCACTCTGAACCTTGGAAAAAAATTTTCTTTAATAGTCTTCTTGATGACTATGTGAGCAGTATCATTTATCCATATTGAGAACGTCTTTTTCTGCAGATGTCAACAGCTTTCTTTGTCTGCATATTGTTCCATACAGTGGCAAAAGCATACCCGCTGTCAGTGTCATTTATAAAGCTTGTATTAAAACCACAAGTTCAGCTTTTTGGGCTGAAGTCTCTTTAGGGAAGCTGCTGGCTTAGATCACCTGCTTTTTGTCCACTGCTGCACTGCTGTCCCCGCCTTCCGCTTACCTTTAACCATGAGGCTACTGCCATCCGTGTAGGGTAAAAGGCTTAGTCAGATCTGGCAAAGCCAGAGCGGGGGCTGCAAGCAAGGCTGCCTTTATGCTGTCAAAGGCTTTTTGGTGTTCCTCAGTCCAGGTGAATGGGACTTTTTCTTTAGTCCAGAATCTGCAAAAGCCCACCGTTCCCAGAAACTCACGTGGCGCGGGGTGGTGGGGGTTGGGATCAGCATCACAGCCTTTTCCTTGGCTTCGGTGAGCCACCGCTTTCCGTCGTCGGCACCTCGGTACGACATAGCTGAGCTTTCTTAGCCGATACCCGATATCCCAACTCACCCAGTCCATTCAGGAGCTTCTAGGAGGGCCAGAATTTTTTCTTTGTCTTTGATGTCTCTGCCTTCAGCCAACCGCAGGGCTTGGGTTAGCGCCAGGAGTTCAGCCTTCTGAGCCAAAGTTCCTTCGATGAGTAGGTGAAGACTCAGCAGGTTAGCAGGGGAAGCAAAAGTCACTTGTTCTGTCAAAAAAAGCTCTAATAATGTGTCCATCAGCCAGGGAAACAATTGAATCATGTGTCTCTGACCAGAAGCCACTATGTGCAGACAAGCAGGCCATCCCTCAGTCACCAGGTCTAATTTTTCAAGTGCCACTGGTCTTTTAGGGTCCCAATTTCTGAGTAAGAACCTCTTTGGCAATACCTTTGTTCTCAGTCACATTTAGGAGTCCCAAAGTTGGGGACAACATTAGGGCAGTCTCAATAGCATCTAAGGCCATCCAAGGTTGTTCTTTATTTCTTATACGAAGGGCTGTTTATCTTTTTAATGCAGCAGAACCTGGAATCCACAGTCTGCAAAGACCTGTAGTGTCCAGGAACCTTTTAAACTTGCTTTGCATTGGTTAGTGGAGGAATATGAAAACACAGTCAGTCTCTTTTTAGTTGCATCAACAGGTAGACCACCGGTCTCTTTTAAGGACTCAGCTTCTGTGTTAGCACCCCTTCTTCTATCTCTTTATTTTTAGCCACGAACAGGTGAAGGGTTTTGTCTTGAGGAGGGGGGGCTCCTCTTCTTTTTGTTAGGACAGTCTCTCACCCAGTGTTCTTCTTTTTTAACAGCAAACACTCTGATCTTTAGCCAAAAGCTTTCTTTTTTTTTGTTGCCAGGTACTAAGTTTTCTAGTCTCCCTGACTCTTGTGACCAGCATTTTATTTCTCTTATCTTTTTTGAAAATTTTCTGGCTCCCTATTTCTTACAGATCATCTCTAAGTGCTAGTATTATTAGCAAGTATCACTGTGCTAAGTTCTAATCTTTGTCATTTATCTCTCTTTACTCCTGTTTCTTAACTGCAATGGATCTAATTATTACATCTATATTCTGTCACATAGTTTACCTCTTTTTACTGTTAACCTATTTCTTTTGAGTCTGCTGAAGCTTTGCTCTCAATTCTTCTTTGCAGACCTCTATCTTTCTCTTAACTTTTGTAACTTTTCATAACCTAGGTCAGATTGATGGGACATTTTTCTAGTCCCACAGAGACGAGACCTCATCAGAGCCTGGCAGTCAGGTGCTCCTTACCTTGTATGTCTCCCTCACCGGAGCTTAGAACAAACTCACACAGCTCAGGGCAGTGCCTGAGAAGAGAAAACACATGGGGCAGAGAAGGGAGTGCAGTTTTCACATCAGACCACTGATATTTCAAAATGAACACAATTTTTTTCTGTTTACAAGAGACAGGATACAGGGGGCAGGAGAATGAGCCTTTCTCCCACCCAAGAGGCAGGCAAAGGCTGAAAACAAATCCTTTGACGTGAAGAGCCCAGCGCCGAGTCTCCGCTGCGCGCCGGAATGCAGCGTAAACTACTGGGAGTGGCAAACAAACGCTGGCAGGCAGGCAGAGGCAGCAATTTAACTATTTCTGCACTGCACTCCCGTATGGCCTGGAGGCGGCGGCGGGCCTGGCGGAGCACAGACAGCAGCCTCCTCCTGCGAAACGGCCCCGCCGCCGGTCGGGGCGGCAGCGGCTGCGGTGGGGGCAGCAGCGGCGGCGGCTCGGGCGGCGGACACAAGGGAGGGAGTGTGGGCGGGCACCTGTGCGCAGACTCCGGGAGGAGCCAATGAGGGGCAATTTAACTATTTAACTACCTGATAAACGCCCTGTGCTCTCTGCACTGTCTTTGGGGAGGGAGCACGCAGTCAGGCAGGCACAAGGGAGTGCGGGTAGACTCTGGGGGGGCCAAAGGAGGGACGGCGGCTGTAGTCGGCCCCTCCCCAGCTGTGGCAGGCTTCACGGCCACTCCGGGACCGGCAGGCGGCCGCACTCACCACCAGCATAGCTGCGCCGCCAAAGCTGGCTCTGCATCTAGGTTCTCTTTTGAACAGCCTGGGGCTCCCCAGCCGAGTGCGGACCGTGCGCTGCCCCTGTCGGCCGGTGGCAGCTGGTCTTGCCCCACGATGGCCCCGCAGCCAGGCTGGCCGGCGCTGCCCGCCCGCTGCGAGCCGCTGGCACTGCCTCGCCGAGAGCGCGGTGGGCAAGACCGGCCTGATGGTTCTTTTTTCTCTTTTTTCCCTTTTTTAAAACCTTTGCTGACAAATTCTGTCCTGACGTCAGTCCAAGTCTACAGTCGACAAAGGGTTAACACACACACACACACACACTCAGTCTTGTCATGTGGCCACAAACAAGCACACTCGTCCACGCCTGGACTTACACAACCAGCCAAACACTTTTTTCTGACGGGGTCGGATTTCACATTGACTCTTTTTTCTGATAGGGGTGGGATTCCACATTCACTCCCGCTCTGGCAGAACACTCTCTCTCTCTCTTTCACTCTGCCAGGCAACAGCCAGGTCTTTTTGACTGTTCTGTACCCTGGGCACTCCTTCCAGGGTCTCCCTTGGAACATCTTTTTTTGGGGTGCAGATTGTGAGGCCATAGACAGCCGTCCTCTCACAGCCACTGCCAGAATAAACCCACAATCTCAGAATACACAAATGCAGCAGTTCCACACCTACACACCCAGCAGATTGTCCCATTTCTAGAATAATAGCAGACACGAGAGCAGACACGAGACTTAGACAAAAGAAAAAACCAAAGCACGAGGTGGGACTCGAACCCACGATCTCGCAACCTGGAGCACGAGGTGGGACTCGAACCCACGATCTCGCAACCAGAAGCACGAGGTGGGACTCGAACCCACGATCTCGCACCCAGAAGCACGAGGTGGGACTCGAACCCACGATCTCGCACCCTGAAGCACGAGGTGGGACTCGAACCCACGATCTCGCACAGAGGGGTCCACTAAGCGTCCTTAGTCCTCCCCTTGTCCTCCTGGGACGTCTCCCAGGGCGCACAGACGGTGGACACCTCCTGGACACGTCTGTCTGTCCACACCCTGCGCTCCTACCCGGAGCGCGGTCTCACTGTGCACATTGCACACTGAGCGTCTGCAAAACCGAAACAGCGATCGCTCATACAGAATGGCCTTCCTGGCCTTTCAGAAATTAACAGAACACAGACACCAGACCAAAGCAGAACAGTAAATCTTACTTCTGAGTGGGTCCAGGACTTCTGGGTAGTCGCGCTGATTCCCGGCCAATGCACCAAATGAAAGACTCAAAAACTCCCAAAGGGAGGCACTTACTCAAGCCTCGGGTCAGCCGCGCACCCAAGAAGACACTGAGACCGAACTTAAGATGTATAGATAGTAAGATTTAATACTACAGCAATGACAAGAAAGAACATAAAAAGCACATATACCAGATATCTGGGGTCGAAACTCGCAGAGGAGATTCGGCAATTAGCCCAAACTTTTCACAAGCTTTTATAGGAAATAGCCAGGTAAAAAGTACAAGTTTTACGTCACCAAGGTGTTCTGCCAAGGGGCTTTACATAACCAAGGGGTCGTGTCCTATATTTTGGCAATGTACTCGATCTATTGGAACATTCTGGGATAGTACCAGGAGGCCCCTATCTCAAAAATGTTCTTGGCATAGTCTTCAGTTAGGAGGGGTAGGACTAGGTTTTTTCCAGGAGACCCCTTTATCTAAAAAATGTTCTTGGAGCAGTTTCCAATTGGGAGGGGGTACCTTGGGGTAAAAAGTTCAGGAGTGCTCCGGGAACTATCTCTGGATGGGAGGGGTAAGAGAACTCTGAGCTGAAGAGTTCATGGAGAGTTCAGGTGTCCAGTAATTAACTCTTTCACCACCTTTCCAATGTTGGGATTACGGGCATGCATGTCATGCCCAGTATTATGCAGTGCTGGGGACTGAGGTCAGAGCTCCCTACATGCCAGGCAAGCATTCTGCCTGCTCAGCTATATACCCAGCACACTAACTTCTTTCTTAGCAGAGGTAAAGGTATGGATGGAATCCCACACTTGCTTTTTCTGTGTATGTTGAATGTATGTGTGTACTTGTTTGGGTGTGTGCACATGTATGTGGAGGTCAGAAGTTAAGTTCAGTTTTGTTCCTCAGGTTTTCTCCATACAGGGTCTCTCAGTGGAGTGGAACTTGCTGCTAAGGCTGTGCTGGCCAGGGAGCCTGAGGGACAGACTCAGGGAGGGACTGAGGGACCGACCCTCCTGTCTGTGTTTCCCTAGTGCTGGGATCATGAGCACTTGCAGTTACATGGGTTCCCGGGATTGAACCCAAATTCTCATGCTTGCACTGTGAG
Source organism: Mus caroli (assembly GCF_978045245.1). Classification (NCBI taxonomy): domain Eukaryota; kingdom Metazoa; phylum Chordata; class Mammalia; order Rodentia; family Muridae; genus Mus; species Mus caroli. The sequence goes on from NW_028227266.1 coordinate 19,480,443, forward strand.
CACGGACTGACTGAGTCATCTCCCCCAGACCTCCTTTTCTGTATCCCTGTATGGCTTAGAATTTGCTATTTAGGCCAGACTGGTAGGAAACCTATAGCCTCTACCTCTATGTGCTGGCATTACAGAACAGTGTGTCCCACCACACCTGGCTTTTTAAAAAAAGCTAACTGTTTACAACAGTAAGAAAACATATATAGAGAGGTACCACCTGCTTGGATTTCACAATTTTTTGTTTTGTGTTGAGACAGGGTTTCTCTGTGTAGCTCTGGCTGTCTTGGAACTCACTTTGTAGACCAGGCTGGCCTCGAACTCAAAAATCCCCCTGCCTCTGCCTCCCGAGTGCTGGGATTAAAGGAGTGCCGTGCCCTCCTCCCCCCTTTTTTTAAGACAAGGTCTAACTAGCTCAGACTGGCCTAAAACTTGTGGCAATCATACTGTACTGCCTTAGGCTCATGACTACTAGGATTATAACCACAAGCCAATGTGACTGGCCTGTTGTTACTTTGAATTTATCATTTTGCAATAATTTCATTAGAATATATTTTGAAAATTAACACATCACAATCTCAGAAATGTTTTACCATAACAATAGTATAAATAGTCTAAACCCAGAAACTGATATTAAACTAAACTACAATATTTTTAAATTATTCTTTTGAGTAGCATATAACAAAATGGGTTTTGGTTTGAGGTTTTGTATTTTTAGACAGGGTTTATGCAGCCTCACCATGTAGCTGAGCATATATCCTAACCTCTTGCCTCCACCTCCCAAGTGCTGGCATTACAGGTATGAGTCATCATATCTTGATTCTATCTTTATAATTCTTAGAAATGAGTCCCATAGAAATTTCCCTATACTAGCCATTTGTGGTTCCAGCCAACCACTGATCCATTTTATATAGGTAAAATTAGTCATCTTGAGGTTGTTCTAGCAATATGTTCACTTCTATGTGATCTCTTGGGATTTTTTTTACATTCAGTATAATGCCCTATAGATTTTTCCAAATTGTATATCATATTACTTTGTGTGTGTGTGTGTGTGTGTGTGTGTGTGTGTGATTGAGTCATATATATAGCCCAGGATGACCTCAAGCTAACTGTCTGATCCAAGTTGGTCTCAAATCTGTGATCCTCCTGCCTCTGGCTCCCAAATGCTGACTTACATAAGGCATTCTACCTGATTGCTCCATGGTGGGTATGTGTATGCTATATGCACGTGTGCGTGTTGAAGCGCAGCATTTTTCAGACAGGCTGACTGGCCAATGAGCCTTAGCAAGTACCAGGGATCCTCTGGTGCCCTCGACCCTTGCACTGGGATATGTGTGTGCATGGCTTTTTACAGGGGTCCTGTGGGTTTGAACCCAGGGCATCAGACTCACACAGCGAGCACTCATACCAGAGTTTCTTTTTCTTTGTTTTTTTTTTCTTTGTTTTTTTTTTTTTTTTGGTTTATGCAACTTTATTGAAGAAAAAATAAATCAGCTACTAAGAGAGCTATTAGTTGATCACTCATCCATTGACAACTTGCATCATTTATTCAGTGCTATATTAAACAGTATTGGAAGATAGATTCATCTAACAATTTAAATGAAAATTACAAAATGTTTTGAGACCCTATTTTGGAATACAAAGGGTGTTTGACTTCCAATTCCCATTCTCTGTAGAACAAGAACAGGCCATTCCTTTATTGACATGCATAAAATACATCACATTTTCTGTTCTGCTGATGCTATAATTCAATACTAATTCTCCAGCCACATCAGTTATGAGCATAAAGTATATCCTGTAACCTCAACCCTCTAACAGTGGAAGGTTTAAACAAGAACGGATGCTGCTAGAACAGTGTTGCTTCCTTCAATGTGACAGCTGAGCATCCATCTCCCTCCCCCTCAGATGGCTTCTTCAGCATGTTAGAGCAGTAAGGATTGGTTTAGTCTCATAACCAAGTTAGAGTGAAGACATTGGCCACATAATACACATGCTCCAGTTTTTAAAAAAATTTCTGAATCTTGGGCAACTGTTCTCGTGTAACTACTTTACAGTTTCTAAAAGCAGTTCTTGTCCAAAGCTGGGAGAACTTAAGCCGTCTCAGATGAGCATGTGAATGAATGGAGGGAGGTAAACAAAAAATAAAATTAAAAAAGATGAGGTCTGATAGGGGAGCAGCCGGATAAGAAAATCAAAAAAGGAACAGTAATTTAAAGTTTATTCCAGCTATAATGCAGGTTATTCTGACTTCAAGGTAGCATCACACGGCATACTTCTGAGTCCATTCCCGAGATATTCTGTTGTACTTCTGTCTGTTTTGTAGATCCGTGCAGTCTCTGGCACGAGGGGGTCATCTGAGTTTGGATCACATAGCAGTGAACAAATGGATAAAAGAACTTTAGAAATAGTTAAAGCAGGAGACCCCTGTGATCTTAGAGTATCAAGACAAATGCTGCCATTACTGTTACTATTCGGATGATAAATTCTTGTTGTAAATGCAACCTTAGGTGGTTTGAAGGGATAGTCTGTAGGAAAATGAATTGTCAAAAAGAATACACCACCTTCATATGGGCTGTCATTAGGTCCCATAATTGTGGCTTGCCAATGAAACATGTCATCTCCAACTGGACCTGCAGGACATTGTGCTGGAGGGTCACGGGCCAAATCACTAAGTTCCTTATTAATCCGTTTCAGCGCCATAGTCTGTGCTTTTCGCCGGGCTCCTTACTATCCCGAGGTGTACTCAAAGGTCCGGCCAAAACTCTTGATTATCCCGGCGGCGGGGAAGGGTTGTCTCTTCTCACACCGGCTCTGCCAGACTCAGGCGCAGAGGGCCGGGGTCTCCTCCCCGCGCGGCAGCGGGTGCCTCCCCGGCCCTACGGGGCTCACGCGCACGGCACGGCCACAAGATGTCCCCTCTGACGGAACTACTGCCGGCTGCCACGCTCCGCCCCTCCCCCCGCCTATTCACCGCCGCGTATCCGTCCGCCAACGGCGCCGTCGCGAGCGCGGGGCGAGCGGTTCAAGGGGAGCGGACCGAGTGGACGTGCCGCCCGCTTGGCGTCTCCCTGTCGGAACAGCACGTTCTCGCTAAAGCGATCGGAGGCCGGGCCGGGAGGGCGGGGACGGAGGCGGGTCATGGGCTGAGGGGGGCGTACCAGAGTTTCTCAAGCCCTCTGCATCGTGTTTTAAAGTTGCTGAGGTATACTGGGACACTGTAGGCTCCATAGTGGCCGCAGTTAGATGGCTGAGGGGTCTTTTGTTTTCCCTGGCCAGAGAGCATGGGTGGCTGAACACTTCAAAACACTGGTGGCAGTGAGCAGGCAGAAGTAGTGGCACGTGGCGCCCTCTAGTGTTACAGTCCCAGTGTATGTCTCAAGTAATGGAACCCTTGGTTCTTGGCAGTGGTTAGTATTACAGTTCTCAGCCTGGGTAGGGCCCGAGACCCTTGGCTTGAAGACTTGGTAGCTCTCTCGACTTCTCTGGGGGACCCAGGCCTGCGAGTTCTCCTCTCTGGCTGCTTACAGCCATTTATCAATTTTCTGTTCCGTCGTCTTCTGTGTTCTTTACTTTCTCTCCACCCTGGTGTGAGGCTCAGACAGCCCTGGAACTCACGGTGAGGGCTAGCTGGCTAGGATCTCTTTGTCTTCATTGTGCTGGGGTCCTGATTGCTCTCGAACTCTTCAGCTGCTTCTTCCGGTGTTAGGTAGCTTGGCCTTTGCCATAACTCAGTGGCTGCAGCTGGGATGACTGTAGTACCTGCCGGCGCTGCCAAGGTGGTCTGCGGTTGGTATGTGAGCTGAGCCAGGATGCAGCTGACTTCATTCGGGCTCGGTTGTCTCCCATGTGAGTGTATGGAGGGGACTTGGGGGACTACTGTCAGACCCTAAGCTATCAAGTTGCTAATGTAGAAACCTGGTGTTAGAAACGGACAGTGTTTGGGAGCTCAGCTCCTGGCACTGGATCTAGGCATAAGCTGGTAGGAGTTTTTTCTCTGTCCAGCTACAGTTTCAGAGCCTTGAAACTGGTGCCAGACACAAGGGAGGCTGAGCAGGAGCCCAGAGCCAGGACTCAGAAATGGGTGTGAGCTGCTGAGACTGCCTCCAATATCCCTGGGACCTCTTTATCTGTCAAATGAGTTGCTCCACTCCCTACCTCCCACCCCCAACCTCAGCTTTGCTGCTTAGCACCAATCACAGTCACTATGCTTGTGACTTTGGACCAGTCATGCTTTCTTAGCACCAATCATGGTAGTTCATCTGCCAGGGTATGTTCTCCACCTCTGGTCAAGGCAGAAATGGTTCACAAAGGCATGTAACAGGGCTTGTAAAATCAGGGCCAATGCTTCTAGGAGCCACGGCAACCAGGGGTGATCTTTGCATAGTATCTTAGTGTCTGAGGTGTGCTCAAGGCTGCTGGTGCTAGCATAAGAGTGGTGGGGCTGGCTGGTAGACAGTCTGGGCAGTAAGAGTTCACGGAGTAGCCCAGCTATCCCATTCTGGACATCTTTGTTTATCTATAGGGAATGGACAGCAGGAGACACTATAGACTGACAGTGTGTACCCTATGGACTGACAGAGCTCAGCACGAACAGCAGTGTTTAACATTTCATTTTAGAAAAGCTTTAATTGTCTGTATATTTGTATAACTGTGTGTGGGTTTGTGCATGTGACTGCAGTACCCACGGAGGTCAGAAGAGAGTGTCAGATCCCCGAAGCTGGGTTATAGGCTGGCTGTTTTGAGCTTCCTGTTGTGGGTGCTGGGAGCCAAACTTGTGTCCTCTAAAAGAACAATATGTTCTCTTAGCCCCTGAGTCTAACCCACAAGACATATTTATTTTATTTTAAAATTATTGCCAGGTGGTGGTGACACAGCACTTGGGAGGCAGAGACAGAAGGATCTCTGTGAGTTTGAGGTTGGCCTGGTCTACAGAGAGAGAGTTCTAGGACAGCCAGGGCTACACAGAGAAACCCTGTCTGGAAAAACAAACAAAACCAAAACCAAAAACCAAAAACCAAACCAAAACTCCCCCAACCCCTCCTCCCCAAACCATGTGTTTGTGTGTGTGTGTGACGAACTGAACTCGGGTCCTTTGAAAGAGTAGTATGTGTTTTTAATTGCTCTGCTATCTCTTTAGCTTTCACTAGCAATTTTTAACAGTGCTTTAAAAATGCTGAACATCTGCCTAGTACTCAGGGAAAGGCTAGTCTCCCTTCTCTGTCATAATAGTGTATCGAATGACACATTAAGAGATATTTAGGAAGTAGGGCAGTGGTGGCTCATGCCTTTAATCCCAGCACTTGGGAGGCAAAGGCAGGCGGATTTCTGAGTTCGAGGCCATCCTGGTCTACAGAGTGAGCTCCAGGACAGCCAGGGCTACACAGAGAAACCCTGTCTGGAAAAAGAAAAAGGAGAGGGAGGGAGGGAGGGAGGTAGAGAGAGAGAAGAGAGAAGAGAGAGAGAGAGAGAGAGAGAGAGAGAGAGAGAGAGAGAGAGAGATTGATTGATTTAGGGCTAGGTGTGAGAGGATTGGGAATTTAGGACAGCTTGAGCTACATGAAATCCTGTCTTAGCAAACAATAGGAAACAATAAAACAGAAGAAACAACAACAACAAAACTTCACACTAGTTCCTCCAACCTCCGCACCCCCCCCCCCAAAAAAAAAAAGACCCAAGGAAACACATGCTTATTTTGTATTTTGTCAGGAAGTCAAGGTGCTAGGAGGAAGCTGGTCACATTGTGCCTGTAGCCAGGGAGCTGATGGGCAGTGCTGGTACTCAGCTGGTGTAGATGCCCGACTTGCCAGCAAGAAAGGTGCCACAACAGGATCCTTCTGCAACACGTTTATTGGGAGAGCATGACTGCGAATGCGAAAGACCCTGAGCCCCAGAACTGACGCTGCTTATATAGGCCTAGGAGAGGCATGTCTACACCTGATTGGTTATGCTTTCAGTACCTCATTAACATGCCTCGGGCCAGGCAGTGACTCAGCAAAAAACTCTTTTGCACATGCGCACATTGGTTGTTTACCCAAACTTATGGGTGGTGGCCAGCGCCATCTTGTAATGGCGTATGTAGCTTCCCACATCTCCCCCTTTTTGTTTTAATGATGCTGGACTAGGCCTGTGCAATTATGTCCATCCGCCACGGCTCCTGTTTTAGGTTGTTCCTCTGTCACAGCCTTACCCGACATAGGATAACCCTATCGCCACCAGGCCCCATGTCTTAGCATGAGGAAAGTTGCCCGTCTTTGGATACCGCAGCGCTGTGTGACAGTAACTGCTAAATGACCTAGGGCAAACTCTACAAAAGAGGCCAGCCAAGTTTTAAAGAAATGAATTAGCAGGGAAATCATGATCACCCTACCGCGTACAATGAGGAAACCTCAGCGATGTGCAAGGGCTGATCAATGATTGTTGAGTCTCTCTCATCCCAGTGCAATGGATCCATAAATCCGTGGGGTGCAAGAGCAGAGAACTCAGATGCCGACTAATTCTTGAGCATAGATAACCAAACTTCAGGGGAGGTGCCGTTTTCAATGGCTAAAAGTGCCTGAGTTATAATCACCTTGTCACGTTTTTGTTGGGTTCTGAATTTGCAAACCAACCAAAGCATGAACACCAGTCAACAGCATATGGCAGCACCAAACAAAATCACTCCCACCCATTCCTTAAAGTAAGAAAAAACAGAGGTAAGCCAAGAGGTAAAGCCTCCAAGGGTCACTGGTTCCACTCTGGTTCCATTAAGGTTCAGGATCTGTATCTGCAGCTTCGTCTGCAACCTTTCCAGCTCCTGCGACCGGTTCCCCTTCAGATAATTCGATAAATCTATACCTTTAATAAAAGAACTATTAATATACCTAATGGGAGTAATGCACACATGCGGGGTTGATGCCACACAACTCATTTGTATGACATCTATCATCTGTTCCATGTTATGTTGTAAAATATCCACTCGTTGATTCACTAACATTAACCCTGAGGTGATATGAGAATCCGCCCTTTGCAGGGTAAGCAATGCCTCAGATGTTTTTTCTGCTATCTGACTTATGGTGTCAGCAGTATCAACTTGATTGGCCATAGCAATTCCTGCAGTAACTGCTGACGCTGCAGACACCACAATGGCAGTAACAATGGCAGCTGTGATTCCAAAATCTCTCTTCTGCCGAACAAGACTCATGATTGGGAACTTCTCTGGATCTGCCTCAACAGGCACAGGGACAAAGGTTGGTAGATGTACCACTAAGGCTAAGAAATTGGTTCCATTCCAGCATTGCATCAAAAAACAAGTGACATGTACAATCTAACCATTCTGTATTGTTTTGAAATTCAGCCAATATAAAGAAAAATGGAGGATTGACACAAACTTCTACTGGAGAAGGAGTCATATTTCTGATAACTCTATTAGATGTCACATTATCTAAATGAGCAGAGATATTGGAAAGTGTGGCAGAAAGTACAGTGAGAGGATTCTTAAAAGAGATAGACAGACTCGCTCACACGAACAGAAGCTCGAGATATTGTCCTACAGTGTGGTAAATGTGTAGAATTTATTAATGCACCTTCCGTGAGCGTTAATCCTCGCGGATTGAGACCCCTAAACCCCCTAGATGTTTGGCAGATGGATGTCACGCATATCCCAGCTTTTGGTAAATTACAATATGTACATGTGTCCATCGATACCAGTTCTGGTGTCCTACATGCTTCTCCCTTGACAGGGGAAAAGACAGTTCATGTCATATCCCACTGCTTAGAGGCTTGGGCTGCATGGGGCAAGCCCCTGCTGCTAAAGACTTCTGTCACAATGTAGAAGCAGGGACATGATAAAGTTGATGAAAATTCTTAGCACCTTCTATAGAACTTTGTGATAGCAAAACCATATCTCTGGTGGCTGAATCAGCAATTGCATTTCCCTTAACCATAGGTCCAGGTAATGATGTATGTGCTCTAATATGTAGAATATAAAAGGGATGCTCATGCATCAAAATGCAATCCTGTATTTTCATCAAAATCTCAGATACTGGACTAGACTGCTTAAAATTTCCAGCAGTCTCTAACGCTAATACAGCATTAACCACATAAACAGAATCAGAGATAATATTTATTATTATAGAGATAATATTATTTATTATTATTTATTTATTTTTATTTTTATTTATCTTTATTATTAAATATTTTATTTTAATATTTATTAAATATTCTATTATTAAATATTATAAATAATATTAAATATTTATTATTTATTATTAATATTATAGAGATAATAGTTATTCTCAAGCCTACTCTTTTTACCCTTTAAACACTGCTTTTGCATATGACCTGTTTTCTTGGGTTCGTTCATGTTGTTTAGAATGACTCCAACCCTGAGTTTCCAATTTTAAGCTAACTTTCTGTTACAAGCAAAAGGCTGCCTGCCCCTTTAAGAGCTCCATTTGCAATCGGCCCTCGGCAGGGCTTTTTCAGCTGTACTTGACTCCCAGCCACAGTGCAGCATTACTTATCAGTTTTCTGCTGTGCAAATTGAGACTGCTTTTTAAACAAGTTAAAGGATGGACAGCTAGCAGATAAAGTTTTAACCATTTATATTTTTCAACATGAAACACAGAACAACAATCATTCAAACAACAAAACAAAAACAAACATGAATTGACAGACATATGGACAATTTGGTGCACCAAAAACAGACAATAGACAAACAGGGAATAGAACTTGGTGTCTCAAAGGGACCCAGATATCCTAACCAGAGCTAAGAATATCTCCATAGGAGCCAGAGAGGAAGCAGGATGTCTTCCGTTTTTCTTCTGTCCCTAGGAGAGCTCTGAAATAGCTTATTTTCATTTTTTCTCTTTTTTGCTAAAAGGTCCCAAACAGGGGATAACTGCTTTTCTGAAACTTATTTTCTCTCTCTCATGTTCAGACTCTAATTCTTTATCTCCTTCTGGGAATTCTGGCAGAGAAGGGAGAGGAGGCACAGTGGCTGCTTCTGATAGTTACTCCTCTTTCCTCTTTCCCTGAGAGCTATCTTTAAGCCTTTGATGAAGGCTGCCTCTTTAGTCAAAGTCCTTGAGAGGAGGGTAAATTGACTTAATTTTTTGATCTTCATTCTTATATTATCTTTTGTATCTTTATATTTTCTTTTCTTTTTGTTTTCTCTTTTTATATCTCTTACTTTACTTATTTTTCTGCGCGTGCCTTCTTTTTCATTTCTCTCTGTTTCTGACATACTTTCCTGGTGCTCCTGTAAAAGTCACTGCCCTTCCTTAACAGCTAGCTCACATTTCGTGTCCTGGATACAAGCCTTAATCAGCTTCCATAACGGCCTTGTTCCTGCTTTCACTTTCCCTTCTGCCTCCTCTCTCGCTATATCTCTCTCTAACTTTTCCCAACTAGGTAGCGTCAGCGACCCAGTGGGGGCAAACCAAGGAGCGAGTCTGTCTATCTCTTTTAAGAATCCTCTCACTGTACTTTCAGAAATCTTTAAACCTCGTTCTTTGAGCAAGGCTTGCACCGGCCCCACTAACGGAGTAGACTGGCCGGTACCCATACTCAGATACTCACTTATCTACGTGAGGTTCTTAGCCCCAAGGTCCACTCACGAGTTTATCTACACTCGTTTTATGATCTTTTGTATCTGTCTAGCTATTCCCAGCAGATACACTCGTGTCCAGGGCGATGACAATTAAGGCAATGGCATAATATCAAGGCAAGAAAGAAAGCAAGTAACACATCCCCGGATCTATTCTGTAGGAAAGCATACCTCTCAGAGACTTATATTAATTTCTTTTTACTTACTGGTACCACCGTTCCCCAGCTGAAGAGTTCTGAATCCACGCAGTTGAATCCTTCTTAACAGTCTGCTTTACGGGAACACTTCATTAACCGCTCAATCCCCGTGATGCAGTTCTGAATCCTCCCTGTAACAGGGGGTCTTCGCTCGTGCCGGAAGATGTTTCTTTTCCCGGGTTTCAGCACCACTTTGTAGCTGCCCGACTCGCCAGCAAGAAAGACGCCACAGCAGGATCCTTCTGCACACGTTTATTGGGAGAGCATGACTGCGAATGCGAAAGACCCTGAGCCCCAGAACTGACGCTGCTTATATAGGCCTAGGAGAGGCATGTCTACGCCTGATTGGTTATGCTTTCAGTACCTCATTAACATGCCTCGGGCCAGGCAGTGACTCAGCAAAAAACTCTTTTGCACATGCGCACATTGGTTGTTTACCCAAACTTATGGGTGGTGGCCAGCGCCATCTTGTAATGGCGTATGTGGCTTCCCACATCCTGGCTTTCTTCTTTTATTGAGTTTAGGACCCAAGCCCATAGAATCGTTTAAGTTCCCATGGTGAGTTTAAATACTATCAGGTTGACAAGATTAACCATCACACTGGTTTTCCATTCATTCATTCATTCATTCATTCATTTATTGGTAGTCCTGGGGATGAGCCTAGGACTTTGGACACACTAGGCGCCAAGAGCTCTACCACTAACAATCTCTCCAGCCCTTTAAATAATTTTAATTTGGGGACAGAGTTTCACTAAGTTGCCCAGGGTACCCTTGAATTCATTTACTCTGTAGCCTAGGCTGGCTTCCTGCAGCTTCCACAATAACTGGGGTCATTGTGCCACCCTGCTGTGTGAAGGAGGTGCAGCGGGATGTCCTGGCAGCTCTGATGCTGAGCAGCCTGCAGATCTTCACTGGAGAAACACCAGTTCATTTGTTTGCTTTCGGTTCTTATTCCTGTTGAAGTGTAGAAATTCTTTATATATGGATGTTATCTCCATATTGGAATACTGAATTGCAGAAAGTTTCTCTAATTCTGTGGTTTGCATCTGCTGCATTATTTAACACTTAAACAGCATTCTTCCCATTATTTTGTAGATGAAGAGGCTGAAGCATGGCAGGGTTAGTAGTTGCTTTTATCACTGTGCTGACAGAGCACCTGACCGTGCAGTTTAAGCAAGGACGTGTTCATTTGGCTCAGTGCTTGAGTGCAGAGAGTTCACCATGGCGGGAAGGCATGGCAGGGGGAGGTGAGTGGTACCATGTACCACTGCTGGTCACGTGGTACCTGCAGTTAGGAAACAGAGGGATGAATGTTGGGGTTCATCTCCCTTGTTCCATTTTTACCCTGTCTGTGACTGAAGCCTGGGGAATGGTATTAGCCACTGTGCTGTTTGGTTTATTGTCAACTTGATACAAACTAGAGACTGGGAAGGGGGAGCTCATCCCACTGTAGGCGGTGCCATCCCTAGGCAAGTAGGTCTAGGATGCATAAGAAACATAGCTGAGTTAGGTGGGGGGAGCACGCCAGTTAGCAGTATTGCTCGGTGATCTCTGCTTCAGCCTCTGCCCCCAGGTTCTTACCTTGAGTTCCTGCCTTGGCTTCCTGTCATGATCAAGTATGACCTGCAAGTCAAATGAACCCTTTTCTCTGTTGGCTGAGGGTGTTCTCCCTCTCAGCTATAATTTCCTGAAAACACCCTCAGAGACATGCCCGTAATGGATCTCCGAGGTAGTTCCAAACCCAGTCAAGCTGACAAAGGTGGTCATCACACTTGGTGGTTGCATGGTTGAGTGGTTGGTATGTGCTGTCACAGGAATCCACACTCACACAGCCTGTCTCCAGTGTTCGAGATTTTCAGCATTCTAACACAGTTTCTTGGTTTATTTTAGATGGAAGAACATGGCCTTGGTTTCTATGATTTGTGTGTGTAGAAGACCTACTTCAAGGAACAGGCTGTTCTGTGTGTTTAAAAAGTACAGTTGGCCTTTGTTATTTTCAGGTTCTGTATAAGCAGTGTTCTGTTCATAAGCAGTGTTCTCAGTGTGTTGCACTTTTCTGTGGCCGCTGCTTCAGCAGCGAGAATGGTAACCTACTGGACCCACACCACAGATGCCAAGGCCAATATTTGTCTTCTTTCAATTCTTATGCTAGAAACAAGAACAAGCTGTGCGAGTCTGTTCTCTGGGATCAAACTTAGGTCAGGAGGCTTGGTGGCCAGCCCTGCAGAGCCTTCTTGCCAGCTCTGCATTTCCTCTTTCATGTCTAGGCAGTGGTTAGTAGTGGTACATGCTTTCAGTCCCAGGACTCAAGAGTCTGAGGCAGGGGATCAAATGTTCAAAGCCAGTTGGGGCTACACAATTAGACTGTGTTTCAAAAAGCAAAGCAAGACAAGACAACAAAACAACCAAAGAAGTAAAGAAGTAATGAAGTGTCGGCTAATGTTCCTAAGTACAAGGAAGCTGTGAGAAGATCCAGGGATAAGAAACGTTTTGGTCAGGCTGATAGAGTCCCAGCTCCTGACTGTGAGTTCAGTGGTTATGAGTCAACAATATAATGTGTCTTTATACAGAAATACATAGTGACACTATCTACTGAGCAATAGAGATGTGGTGTCCAGAGGTTCAGGACCTAAGCCTTCACTCCTGTGAGTGGTAGCTCTGTAACCAACTCATTTGAATTGAATGTTTGTGGAGACCTTCTGTAAGTAACTGGCTAAGAAGGAAATGTATGCCTGTCTTAGTCAGGGTTTCTATTCCTGCACAAACATCAAGACCAAGAAGCAAGTTGGGGAGGAAAGGGTTTATTCGGCTTACACTTCCATACTGCTGTTCATCACCAAAGGAAGTCAGGACTGGAACTCAAGCAGGTCAGAAAGCAGGAGCTGATGCAGAGGCCATGGAGGGGTGTTCTTTACTGGCTTGCCTCCCCTGGCTTGCTCAGCCTGCTCTCTTATAGAACCCAAGACTACCAGCCCAGAGATGGCACCACCCACAAGGGGCCTTTCCCCCATGATCACTAATTGAGAAAAATGCCTTACAGTTGGAGCTCATGGAGGCATTTCCTCAACTGAAGCTCCTTTCTCTGTGATAACGCCAGCTGTGTCAAGTTGACACAAAATTAGCCAGTACAATTGACCCCTTGTCAACTTGACACACAAACACATCACTAGTAAGCCTCAACCCATACATTCTTATTCATCCCCAAGGTCTAAATAACTTTAAAAGTCCCACAGTCTTTACATATTCTTAAATTTTCAATCTCTTTAAAATATCTCTTAAAAATTCAAAGTCTTTTTACAATTAAAAGTCTCTTAACTGTGGGCTCCACTAAAACAGTTTCTTCCTTCAAGAGGGAAAATATCAGGACACAGTCACAATCAAAAGCAAAAATCAATCTCCAACTGTCCACTGTCTGGGATCCAACTCACGATCTTCTGGGCTCCTCCAAGGGCTTGGGTCACTTCTCCAGCCATGCCCTTTGTAGCACACGCGTTGTCCTCTAGGCTCCAGATGCCTGTACTCCACTGCTGCTGCTGCTCTTGGTGGTCATCTCATGGTACTGGCATCTCCAAAACACTGCGTGACCCCTTCAGTCCTGGGCCTTCAATTGCAACTGAGGCTGCACCTTCACCAATGGCCTTCCATGGCCTCTCACAGTGCCTAGCCTCAGCTGCTCTGTGTGACCCCTTCATGCCTTCAAAACCAGTACCACCTGAGTGACCCTTACACATTACCAAGTCCCGCTGCAGCAGGAGTACAACCTTGGCTATTTTTGGAACACAGCCTCGTTGTGCTTTCAGAAAACACTTCCCAGAAGATGTCACCTCAATGATGCTGGTCTCTTCTTAATCACCGCTAATTTCTTAGCTCCAGCTAACCAGCATCAATAGTCCCAGTAGTGCAAAGTTTTTGCTTTAGTAGTTCTGGTATCTTGTTAATCACAGCTGATTCTTCAGCCCCAGCTAACCAGAACTACAGAATCTTCAAACTCCAAAATATCAATGGCCCTGAAAAGAGTCTTTAATTTTCCCTCTGAAATTTCACAAACCAGGCCTCAATCTTCTGCACTGTTCTCAACATTATCTTCCAAGCTCCTACACAACATCTGACAGAGCTCTTAACAACAAATGGATCTTCAAGCCCAAAGTTCCAAAGTCCTTCCACAGTCCTCCCCAAAACATGGTCAGGTTGTCACAGGAATACCCCACTCCTGGTACCAATTTGTCTTAGTCAGGGTTTCTATTCCTGCACAAACATCAAGACCAAGAAGCAAGTTGGGGAGGAAAGGGTTTATTCGGCTTACACTTCCATACTGCTGTTCATCACCAAAGGAAGTCAGGACTGGAACTCAAGCAGGTCAGAAAGCAGGAGCTGATGCAGAGGCCATGGAGGGGTGTTCTTTACTGGCTTGCCTCCCCTGGCTTGCTCAGCCTGCTCTCTTATAGAACCCAAGACTACCAGCCCAGAGATGGCACCACCCACAAGGGGCCTTTCCCCCATGATCACTAATTGAGAAAAATGCCTTACAGTTGGAGCTCATGGAGGCATTTCCTCAACTGAAGCTCCTTTCTCTGTGATAACGCCAGCTGTGTCAAGTTGACACAAAATTAGCCAGTACAATGCCCTAAGTACCACTGAAGTCTGTACCATGGAGGGATGTTTCGTGTACAATAGAAACTAATACAGAAGCTGGGTTTGGTACTCAAATCTCAGTTCTCAGCGGCTGATGCAGGAGAGTTGCTAGGTTACCTTTGAGCTATGGTGTGAGACTTTGTCTAAACAATTAAGTAGAGGAACGTATAATCTCAGGGTAGGTGCTGCTGTATTTTTATTGAAAAGTGCAGTGTGCATTCACAGGAGTAACTTAGAAGGAAGGGTTGGGGATGCTCATTCTGTGAAAGAAATCAAGGTACAGAGGCTTGTGGTTGTCTGAGGACACACGATTAAGTGTATGGACCTGCAAACCTGATTGCTTGGTGTCTGTCTGTGTGCATGTGCACATGTGTGCATGTGTATTCGCGCCTGTGATACAGTTTCACTTCCACCTTGCCTTTTCTGGAGGAAGTGGACGCTGAGTACCTGTAGTTCCAGAGCAGAGGATGTTGTAGTTGGTCATGAAAGGAAGTTAGATATTTTGTTAAAAGATTTCTGTGCTAAGTTCTGTGTTTCAATTTTTAATAGTTGTTGCGGGAAATATTTTTTTTGTTTTTGTTTTTGTTTTTTTTTTTTTTTTGGTTTTTCGAGACAGGGTTTCTCTGTGTAGCCCTGGCTGTCATGGAACTCACTTTGTAGACCAGGCTGGCCTCGAACTCAGAAATCCGCCTGCCTCTGCCTCCCGAGTGCTGGGATTAGAGGCGTGCGCCACCACGCCCGGCTGCGGGAAATATTATAGAACTAACTGGCATGCTCCCATTCTTGTGCCTCAACTCTCTACCCTGAGACCTGGTTGGCTATGCACTGGCGGGCAATGGCCGACTTGTTTTTATGTTGTGGAGATTCTGACTCTGAACTTCACAATCTCTCCACCCAGATCACTAGGTTCCCACTGGTGAGTCGCTACCACGACAACCCCGTGCTTCAAATGCCTTTGTGGAGCACCTCAGGCAAACCCACGCTTGGCCACTGTACCTTTCACTCTTGAACCCAGAGGAGGCACTGCGTGAAGGAAAAAGCAACACAAACTTACTTCAGAGACAATGGCAACTCAGTCTCTGGGTGCAGCATCTAAAGCCTAGTCTTGTAAGCCTTGTTAAAATCCCATTCCTCTGGCGGCGAGTTCTTGCAGATCCTCCACAATACTGGGAAACTCTAGCAGCTACATCTTACACCTCTGATGTCCCGTTCCAAAGAGAACTCACTCTCTCCTGCTTCCTCTTCCTCCATCGAACTCAGAAGTCCCTCCTACTCACCCAGATCCTTTATTCATTAGAGGATTGGTTCACAAGAAGCCACCTGAGTAGGTGACTCACTCCTCATTCCAGACAGTCTCTCCCGGGAGAGCAAGCCGCCCAGAGCCATCCACAACTAATAGTGAGCCTCTAGAACAGTTTTTTCCCCCATTTTTGTGTAATTCCTTCCTAAACTTCTTAGAAAATAGGATTATTTCAAAATGAATATATAGGTTCCTAGCCTAATTCATAGTGGTGTTGCAGAGTATCTCATTAATGCTCGTAAGCATTTGGAATTGTGGTTTCATGCTCTTGTGTATAATACAAAGAGGGAAAGTTAACTTAGAGCATGAATCTCAAAGCCATGCAAGTTTAATTTGCTATGTGTTAGGAGAGAATTAATTTCAGCAGGGTGTGGTAGCAAATGACTATAATCCTAGCACTTGGACTATGGAGGTACAAGATCAGGAGTTCAAGGTCATCATGGGACACTCCAAAATTTGTCTTTAAAGACGATAACAATAGCAACCAAAAGACCCAAGACTTTATTTCAAGGTCATTATTTGATTATAATTAATTCACAAATAAAAACAGCACACAGTGTGATTAAGGTGGGTGCTCAAAACAGCTTTGAACCCTATGCATCTCAGTGAATATAAAATTAGGACGGCCATGCTGAAGCCTGTCTCCGCACTTAGGGTACTACACTGTCAATTAGATTCTAAATCGCTTATCTACCACAAGGAGAGGAAGACTATGGTAGTGGGAACTAGAAAGATGATTAGATTTATGTCTTCCTTCATGACACCCAGGACCTTTGCCTACATTCTCTCTTTACTGTTGTAAGACCCCCGATGCTGGGCCTCCGCTCAAGTCCTGGGATGAGCTGGCCAGCACCCCAGTGTCCTGAGAGAAAACCACACCTGATACAAACTGCAAGAGGTTTTATTATCAGATAGCTGAGGACGAACCCCTTGCGCCTGGCAGGGCAGGGTAGTTCAACCCCAAGCAGTGACAGTAGGGGGCTTTTAACAGCTAGCTGAGGAATTGGGAGGAGTTGGGAGGAGTTGGGAAGAGTTCTTCTCTTCTGGGTGTCCTTGGTGAAACTTACAAGGCAGGAGTGGGGAGTGAGTTCTTTCTGAATTTTTATCTCTGTGTCCTCGGCACAGGAAGGCAGGCATCTCTGGTTGTACAGTATAGAAACAAAAAGGCTTTTTGCTGGCTATAGAGAACAAAGAGCTTCTTTCTAGCTGTATTTTTTTTTTTTTTTTTTTTTTGGTTTTTCGAGACAGGGTTTCTCTGTATAGCCCTGGCTGTCCTGGAACTCACTTTGTAGACCAGGCTGGCCTCGAACTCAGAAATCCGCCTGCCTCTGCCTCCCGAGTGCTGGTCTAGCTGTATTTTTAACGATCAGGGAAAACAAGCTTGGGGAAATGTTTTAGGGGCTCTACCTTCCAGGGAGAAATGCTTTAAGCCGGGGTCTCACACTGTCACCTAACATAACCTCCTTTCTAAATGTCATACGATACCCACAGTTACCTCTCTCTGTTAAAACTGGAGTGTGTGTGTGTGTGTCTATACATTGTATAGATCAGAATTGGCACATGAGGGAGGATATGTGTTTTCCTTTTCTTTGTTTCTGAGTTTGGGTGGCCTTGATTGATATTTTACATTATAGTCCTCACAGTGCCGTCCCCTGCCCTGCCCTTTGTGGTCAGCCTGCCTAAACCCATGCTTCTCTCTGTGTGTAGCAAGTAAGAGTCCAGGTGATGCTAGTGAAATAATAACAAGTCCTCTGGCCTGACTAGTGTCACATCACACGTGCGCACAGAGGAATGAGTGTACACATGTGTCAGTACCGGTGGCAAGAGCAGGTCACTTAGGGAGCCGTAGACAGGCAGCGCTGAGCTGCACGCGTTCTGGGGAAAGTGATCACTCTGTATCTTATTCTTTCCCTAAGAAATCAGCAGTTTAGATCCAGTGCAGCGTGGACGGGTCTTCTAGTGTTATTGATTATTTCAAGCTTTAACAAATAGTTCATAAAAGAAGCTGCTGGATTCACCATAGAGAAAGATACTTTTTAGTTTGGTTTTCTGCCCTACTTAGACTTTTTAAAGGTATATGCATAGGTTGTCAATACCCTTTGCTATAAACAAAATTCTTTATGCATAGTAACAACAACAACAACAACAACAACAACAGCAACAACATAATTCATCAGTACAGGTTCCGAAGCTTGTGGTTGGCCAATTTCAGTTATCTCAGCCCTAAACTCTCATAATTTTTTTACCAACATTGTTATTTTTAAATATTAAATATGTTTATATAAATGTGCCGTGCATTTAGCCTGCTATTCCAATTTTGATTTTTCTTTTATTGTGTCTTCTCCTTGCTTTCTTTTTTTTTAAAGATTTATTTATTTATTATATGTAAGTACACTGTAGCTGTCTTCAGACACACCAGAAGAGGGCGTGAGATCTCATTAAAGATGGTTGTGAGCCACCATGTGGTTGCTGGGATTTGAACTCAGGACCTTTGGAAGAGCAGTCAGTGCTCTTAACCACTGAGCCATCTCTCCAGCCCTTCTCCTTGCTTTCTAAAAGCTAGGCTGCATCCGGCCCATGTACAGTTAAAAAAGTGAGGCCTTGTTGAGCCTTCAGGCCTGGAGACCGCAACATACCACATGCTAGCGTGAGAAAAGTCACCTTTATCTGTGTATTTTTTTTAAATCAAAAATTTCAAAAGTTAATAGTAATCAGCCATCTGTTTCCCGTTTTGCTACACTGTTCATTTCATTAGCACATTTGCTGCCCTGCGGTTTTATTTCCTAGGTATGTAATTTCTACAGTTCTTTGTCAGTTCTGTAGATTAGCCCTGTCCGAAGCGAAGCATAAGTGGCACCGATCTCCTCCCCTCCTGCGCTGTGTGCTCTGTTGTTTGTCGGCTGGGCTGGGCTGGGCTGGCATTGCTGTGCAGGGACTTTGTACTTGATGCACTCCGCTGAGGGTGGGCTGGGTCCTGTGCTGCGCTGCTCCACTCAGAACGGTCTCGTCTACTCCAGGGCCTTTTTCTCCAGTTGCTTTGTAAATTGTATTTTGTGTGTGTGTGTGTGCGCGCATAGTTTAGTTTTTCCATTGAAAACATTTTACACTGTATATTCTGGCCATGTTTTGCTATCCCTCTTCCTCCCAGATCCTCTGTACCTTCCTACCCACCTTACTTTAAGTTCTTTCTCCCTCTTTAATGACAAAGAACCAAGAAACTGTTTCCTGGAGTCACCCATCACCTCTGGTTCTTGTTATCTTTCTGCCTCTTCCTTCCTCGAGATTCCTGGGCACTGAGGGAAGGACTTGACATCCCACTTAGGATGGAGTGAGTGTTCCAAAGCCCCTCCCTCCCTCCCTCCCTGCACACTGTCCAGCTGTGGGTCTCTGGGCTGATTCCTATCTACTGCAAGACGAAGCTTCTCTCTTGAGGCCTGAGATACCCCAGTGACTTGAAGGACATTCTTCCTGGTCTACTCTACCAGTTTCAGGGTTTCAAGCTTTTTTTTTTTTTTCTTTTTTAAAGATTTATTTTATTAATATATGTAAGTACACTGTAGCTATCTTCAGACACTCCAGAAGAGGGAGTCAGATCTTGTTGTGGATGGTTGTGAGCCACCATGTGGTTGCTGGGATTTCAACCCTGGACCTTCGGAAGAGCAGTCGGGTGCTCTTACCCACTGAGCCATCTCACCAGCCCCCAGGGTTTCAAGCTTTAAGCTAAGGTCTTTGATATATTTTTTGTGCAAGCTGAAAGACACAGATTTAATACAATCCTTTGCAGGATATCCAGTTTTGCCTGGACTATTTGTTGAACATGATCTCTTTTTTCTACTGCATGTTTGCCTGATTTGCCAAAAGCTAGG
Organism: Mus caroli; assembly: GCF_978045245.1. Lineage (NCBI taxonomy): Eukaryota > Metazoa > Chordata > Mammalia > Rodentia > Muridae > Mus > Mus caroli. Next base: position 19,500,012 of record NW_028227266.1, read on the forward strand.
TGGCCGTAGTTTTGTTGGTCTGTATGTGACTCCTCTATGCTGTCCCAGTGGTCCGTCTGTCTTTTTATGACAGCACAAGGCTGTTGCTATCACTGTATAATTTGGGGTGGGTTTTGCATACCTCCAGTGTGTTCTTATCACTGAGGATCACTTTGGCTATCTGTGGTCTTATATGAATACTCGGATTGTTTTATTCTAGATCTGCAGAGTATAACATTGGAATTTTGATAAATACTACATTAAACTTGTAGATTACTTTTGGTATTCTATCCACTTTGTAATATTGATTCTGTTAACTCAGGAGCAGAGAAGATCTTTCAGTCATCTAGCATCTTTGATTTCCTTCTTCAGTCTTGATGTTTCAGTTTGTTGCTTAGGTGTATTCTCAGGCACTTAATATTTAAAGTAATTTATCTTATCACTGTTATTTTAAAATTATGTGTGCATGTCTGTGTGTGGGTTTATGCACTGGAGTACAGTGCCACTGAAGGCCAGAAGAGGGTATCGACTCTCCAGGACCTGGAGTTACAGGAGTGACAGCCACTCACTGTGGGTGCTGGGATTCGGACTCGGGTCCTCTGGAAGATGAGTGTGCGCTCTCGACTGCCAAGCCCTCTCTATGGCCCTTGGGTGCTTGACATTTTGGGGAGTTATGAGTAGGCTAGATTTCTTTCTGCTGTATATGAAGGCTATATTGATTTTTGTATCTTATAGCTTTACTGTGTTTTTACACCTAAAAATTTTCTAGTGGATTACATAGAATCTTTTAAAAATAGTCATGCCATTTGCAAATGGGATAATTTGACTTCTTCTTTTCATAAAGCTAATTTTTATTATAAACAAATGTTTTATTTTTAGGTTGAAAGGACATGTCCTTATTTAAAGCCCGTGACTGGTGGTCTACTGTGTTGGGAGAAAAAGAAGAATTTGACCAGGGCTGCTTATGCTTGGCTGATGTGGACAACAGTGGGAACGGCCACGGTGAGGACCTGTGGGTGTGCTTTTGTTGTCCAGTATTGGGATGGAACTCGGGGACTCACACATGCCAAGGAGGCTTTCTGATGCTGGGCTTTAGTCTGTACCTCCCCACTGGAGCCGAGCATTAAAGACAGTAAATAGAAATGACTCCATTTTAAAAACATGAACTTAGGAGAACATGACTAAAGTGCCGTAAGTATAGCCCAGGTTTGAATGTACCTACCTCCCCCCTTATCGTCCTTTTTTTTTTTTTTGAGATAAAGTTTCACTGTGTAGTCCAGGCTGGCCCGATCTCACTCTGGTCCTCCTGGGTTTGGGATTACAAGTGTGTGCCACTGTACCTGGTGTTTCTCTTATAAGTAGAGTGCAGACAGCAGGCTGGCAGAAGCGTCCTTGCCTCTGTTTTATTTATATCGTGTGGGCTTTGTTCATGCTGTGATATTACTTGGTGGAATTAGTAGACAAATCACATGGCGCCATTCGGTTTGCTTCCACATGGGGTGGTCTAGGGTCGCGGTAGTAAAATACAGAATCTGAAAAATTCCTTTTCGAAATCCTTTACAGCAGAAACAATGTGCTCTTCTAGTGGAGTGCGAAAGCGTCCATGCCATGATGAGGACACACGGATTCTGCTTCTGAGGGGAGACAGTCGCTGCGCCATTGCTTTCATTTTGCTTTAGAGAAACCAGCTACTGTCCTAGCCTTACATTGCTTGCTTCTCTGCATAGTCATGTGTTCAAGTCTTTAAAAAGGGTCAAGTTCTATATAGTTACAGTGTGAAATTAGTGCTATGTTTGAATAATTTGTGTATCACAAGCATGGTGGCATGCAGGCAGATACAGTACTGGAGGAATAGCTGAGAGTTCCGCATTCAGATCTTCAGACCGTGGGAAGAGATGCCCCTGGGCCTGGCTTAGGCTTTTGAAACCTCAAAGATGATCTCCAATGTCATACTTTCTCCAATAAGGCCATCCCTCCTAATTCTTTCAAATAGTGCCACACCCTTGTGACCAATCATTCAAATTTGTGAGCCTGTGCACACCATCCTCATTGAAACCACCACAGTCTGGTAGAAAAGAATCCTAGGACAATTTATATTAGAGGCAGGAGAGATGACTCAGTGGTTAAGAGCATATAGTGCAGTTGCAGGGTATTTGATCACAGTGTGTTGTTTACTGGGAAAAAAAAAAAACTGTTTCTGGTTGTGGTGTGTGGCTCATCCCTTAGTAGAGTACACACCTTTGATTCATCTGTCTGGAATATAGACACGCTTAGTACACACCTCTAATCTCAAACAATGAAGGTCAAGTTAGTTTGTAGATGGATGCACCCATGTTTAAAAGTGATGTCTAATAGAGTGGCAGAAAAAATGACAAACCAGAGAAAGATTTGACAGAATAGAATACACCCAACTCTCACGTGAAGAGAGAGGAAAGGGGAGCTACTTATGAAAGAGCAGTGTGGTTGGCGCGAGATAGAGCGAGAGCCAGCAGTTTTACCAGGAGAGTTTTGCAGACACAAGCTAGACATAGGTGAAGGCAGAATGAGCCAGAGAATGAGAAGGAGATTATAGAAGATTATAACATATTGTCAAAGTTAGTATGAGGCCAAGCAGAGCGGTTTGGTGAGAAACTGAGAGAAGCCATATTGAATCAGTCAGCTTTGAGTGGAGTTGGAGCCAAAACAGCTGAGTTGAACCAGCCAGCCGGGGATCAGAAGGAACTGGGGAAGGTGTGAACTTATTCAGTAGCAAGTCTCAGAGGCTGAAAACATCGGAGGCCTAGATGTGATTGTATGGAGGCCAGAAGCTTCCAGGACTAGGCCTAAGTTAACAGATGGAGGCAGTAAGCTTCGGAGATGACAGTTATATCAGGTGAATAAAAGTCACATTTACACAATGTTTTTCCAGAGGGCAGGATTCAATTCCCAGAAGTTATTTGGCAGCTTACAATTGTCTGTAACTTCAGTTCCAGGAAATTTGATGCTGTTTTCTGGCCTCTGTGGGCACCAGGCACACATGTGGCCCACAGACATATGTACATGAAGGCAAAACTTGTTGTTTACTGGAAAAAAAAAAACCTGTTCATTTAAAGTTCATATCAGGTACATGGGGTATAACAGCAATGATAACAGACAGACTGTCATTGGTCATGTGACTCTGATTCTGACTTACGTGTGACAATGGGCAAGAAGTTGTCACTGTCTAGAAGCTTGTGGTGGCCGTTTTTCACTGACCTGAAATGTGTATGTTTGTAAGTGAGGGAAAAGGCCTTAAGTAATGTGATAAATGTGCTTTCTTAAACTATTACTCAAGCGGGTGGGGAGAAGAAGGCAGAAGTGGTCTTAATGGCTTTTCAGTTAATGCTTCCCAGGCAATCTCATTTGAATGAATGGATTTGTCATAGCTTGAAATCTGTGAGTAAAACCTTTATCTGAGATCTGGTTATTGTAATAGGCAGGCCTTTTAAAAATCATATGTTTACAATTTTCTTTTGAACTTAGGTTATTATCTGTGGACTTGACCATTCTCATTGTCTCTGCTTTTTCAATTTTATTCTTTTTATTATTTTATTTTGCCTTCATGTATGTCTGTGTACCATGTGTGAGCCTGGTACCCTCAGAGGCCAGAAAAGAGCACAGGATTCAGATCCCCTGGAACTGGAGTTACAGAAGATTTAGAGCCACCGTGTGGGTGCTGGGAATAGAACCCAGGTCCTCCAGAAAGGTGACAAAGGCTCCAACTGCTGAGCTGCCCCCCTAGGCCTCCAACTGCTGAGCTGTCCCCCTAGGCCTCCACCTCTGATTTTTGAAAGGCTCTATTGAAATCAAGTCTTAGCTATTTGGTGAGGTATGATAGGTGTGATGGCGTCTAAGGCATGACAGCATGCAAGGGAACTCCATAAGGAATGAGCTTTCCAGACTCTAGTAACTTTGTTATGAGCCCATAGCCCCGTTATTTCTGATCAATATCATTACTTTTACCTAAGAGAGCCAAGATTTGTCTACTTTGTGTTACTACAGTTTAAAAGTCAAAGAAATTGTCTTTGGATTTGATTCTTAGTGATAAGTTCCACTGATGTAAATGTTAATTCTTTCTGCAGAGTCTGACTTTTTGATCTTCAAATGTACCATAGCTGTGTTTTAAATTATCCAGTGTCTGTAGAAAAAGCCAACTTACATATGTTGTCATTTCTCCTTTCAGTCTGGGTGGCCAATGGCAGCAGATGACTAGTCCACCAGAGGGTTATGGGTAATGCTCATGTGCTGCTTTGTTTCTGTCAACTTGATACGAACCACAGTCACCTCTAGTGAGGGACTCTCAATTCAGGAGTTAGCTCTATCAGAGTGGCCTGGAACGTGTATGTGGGGCATTTTCTTGATTAATGATGGGTGTTAGAGGCCCCAGCGAACTGTGGGTGGTGCCATCCCCAGCAGGTGGTCCTGGACTGTGTAAGAAAGCAGATTGAGCCAGCCCTGAGGAGGGTGTGTGCTCCTCTGTGGTCTCTCCTTCTGCTTCCTCATTCCTGGTTCCTGCCCCGACTCATGCCCATGACAGACTAACCTTTAAGCCCAGCAAACCCTTCCCTTCTGTTCATGGTTTTGGTCAGTGTTTTATTGCACCAATGGAAGCAGTCTAGGACAGAGCACCAGGTTCCGGATGACGGGTTGTGGTGTTTTATCTGTTCTCTTTCTCGGAGCCGTGCTCCATAGCCCCACCTAGAGCAGGGGCAGGAGCCTTACAACGTGGTGCTCCAGCAGAACACAGGGATTCAAATGTCCTCCTTGCAGGGATATTCATGCTTACAGTTTTCTCTCTGTACATTAATTGTAACTTTTTTGGCTACAAGTAATATGACATTATTATTTAAGTAGAAAGGATATAGGAATAAGAGAGCCAGCATTCCCCAGTCGCAAAGCAGAGTTTGTTTGGCTGGGACTTGTCAGGGACAGGATGCTGCCATGGGGTCTTCTGGGGTCCTGATGGCTTTATGTCTCCTTAGGACTGAAATCCCCATGGGAACGCCTTTCCTGGAGAGCAAAGCTGAGGACTTGAAGCGTTAGTCTGTGGGAGGGAACTATCTAGCCCATGGTCTGGCACAGTATTCTATGAGTAAAGCAAAGGTACACCTCCTCCTAAGTAAGTTGGGATCTGTTTCTTAGTATCACTATAACGAATATCACGTCAATGACATAGAATGACCGCAACACATGCTGTCACAGTTATAGATGCTAAGCTTTGGAAGTGAAGGTGTTGCCAGGGCCATGCTACTTCTCAGGTTTCTAGCATTTCTTTGTCCATTTTAGCATTATTTTTAAAGAGCTAATTTTTTATTATTTAATTCATTTAATTTATTTAATGTGTACAGTGTATGTGTTGGTGTGAGTTATGTGTACCATATGTTGCAGTACCCCATGCTGACCAGAAGAGGGCATCAGATAACCAGGAGCTGGCGTTGCAGGTGGTTTTGAGCCATCCTGTGAGTGCTGGGAATGAGTCCCAGTCCTTACTTATGCAGGGGTAGTAAGTGCTGTTCACCTCTGGGCCGTCTCTCTAGCACCCTTTTCTAGTTCTTCCGAAGCTTCTAGGATCCTTCTCTGTTTCTTCTCATTTCCAGTAATCCCAGACACCCTAGTCTGTAGATGTGTCTTTCCAGTTTCTGCCCGTTTTGGCAGATGGATATCTCCCAACCTTGGCCCACCTTCCCTAGGCTAGGCTGGGCTTAAGCTCACAGTGTCGCTCAAGATGGCCTCAGTCCTTTGTCTTCCCTCAGCTCCTGTTGTAGTTTAAATGGGAGCGGCCCCCATAGGCTCATATATTTGAATTCTTGGTCCCCAGTTGGTTGGAATTATTTGAGAATGATTAGCAAGTTGCCCTGTTGGAGGAAGTGTGTCTCTGTGGGTGAGCTTTGAGGTTTCAAAACTCATGTCATTATAGTTCTCTTTCAGTCAGTCAGTCAGTCTGTCTGTCTGTCTGTCCCTCTCTCCCTCCCTCCTACTTTTGGGAGAGTATGTAAGAAAGCACTTAGTTACCACTCCAGCGCCTGCCTGCTGCCTGCTGCCTGCCTGCTGCCGTGCACCCTGCCTTGGGGGTCATGACTTTGCACCAATTTTCTTTTATAAGCTTCCTTGGTCAGAGGCCTTAGAGAAGTACCTAAGGTGACTTCCCAAGTGCTAGGATTCCATGCCTGCGCCATCTCACCTTGACTGCTTGCATCATAGTTTGTCATTTGGATTTCCCTTGCCTTTCCCCCTAAAGGATAATCATATCCTCATTTAACCTGGTTCTATTTGCAAAGACTGTTTCCACACTAGAGCACAGACGTGGAGCAAGGACTTGAACCCCTCATTTTGGGAGACACAGTTTAAATTGCTACACATATCCTTTCCTTCACCGTCTTGTACCTAAGACCATTCACTGTCATGGGGGCATACTAGCAAGATCCCAACACCCCACTTAGAGTGCCTTCAGCAGTCATAATCAAATATAGAGTTAACGTTCCATAATGAAACTGGTTTTCAGTCTTTGCCAGTCTTTGAGATGGACACCAGTTGATGCTTAAGAAAAGCATGCCCTAATTTACTAGTTTCCTTGACTTTTAGTGGTATAGAACTGTTCTCTGAGAGATTACGTGTGATTCAAGTAGAATTACCTTAATCCCATTATCTGTTGAAAAAGTGACTTTTGTGTTCGAAGCAAGGTTAGCATCTTTGAATATCCTGACTCCTTTAGTCTTCAGAAAGTTGATTCTCAATGTTTGCCAATGTCTGTTTCTTACTCTGTGTTTTCAAAATCTGTTTACAGATAAAATCATTGTGGGCAGCTTCATGGGCTACCTGAGAATCTTTAATCCTCATTCTGTAAAAGCTGGAGGTGGGCCTCAGGCTGAAGATTTACTTCTAGAAGTGCATCTGCGGGACCCAGTGCTGCAAGTGGAAGTCGGGAAGTTTGTCTCGTGAGTAGAGCTCACTGACTGTGGGAGCATCCCTCTTGGGGATTTGATGTCCCTTATAATGACACTTTCATGGATTTAAAAAACATTTCATGAACTATGTATGTTATAGATATATGTGATGCAGGCAAATTTTATGCTCTAAACACTTTGTGTAGAAACATGTACATTTAAGATGCGCTAACTTAGGGCTTTATTTCTTTGTGCGTTTGTGTCTGTGTGAGTGTGTGCATGCATGCACAGGTGTGAATGTGCAGGTGCACACTCTCTGCCTCCTTTTCCTTTGAGAGAGTGAACCTTTACCTGGGGTTTGCAATTTCTTGTCTAGGGTATCCAGAAAGCCCCAGTGCCCTCCAGTTTCTGTCTTCACTGGAGGACAGGTGGCCATTGTGTACATTGTGGACACTTGGCCATTGTGAACCTGGACATGCTAGGTTTACAAAGTAGGACACACAAAGGGTTCTTGCATCTCAGGAGCATTTTTACCTTTTCATTTTATTTTTATTTACTGTAACAGTGAAATTGAGATAGAGACTCATTGTGTATACCCCTCTGGCTTCAACTAGAGCTGGTGCTCTTGCCTCAGCCTCCCAGTGGCCAGATTTACAGCTGTGTGCTACCAGAGGTGTGTGTAATTAACTTTATAGTTTAAAATAATTTTCAATATGACATTTAGTGTGTGCTAGTTGAGAATTTTATTTACGCATACTGTATACTTAGTTCACATTCACCCTCACGCACCCCTCCCACTCCCTCTGGATACCCCAGCTTCAAGTCATTCTTCTCTATTTCTTTCAATAACCCAACCAATCCCGAGGCTGATCAGAGCTGCTGGTGCGTGTGGGCCGGGGCCGGGTCCTGTCGCACGGGCAGGATGCTAGTGGCCGCACCCCAGAGGAGCATGACTTCTCCTAGGAACCACTCTAGAAAGAAGCTCCTCTGACTGAGGGTTAGCACCGCAGCCATAGGTTCTCCACATCCTGTGACCTCCATCCACAGGATTCTGGCCAGGTTTATGGTGCCTGGCATGAATTCCTTCCTGCGGATCAGACTGTCAATCCAGTCTGAAGGTATTTGGTTACCTCCTCCCACACAAGCTCTGTACTATTATTTTACCAGTGGTCAATAACTTTATTTTATTTTATTCTATTTTTGAGACAGGATCTCACTATGTAGCCCTGGCTGGCCTGGAATTCACTATGTAGATCAGGCTGGCTTTGAACTCAGAGATTCACCTGCCTCTTCTTCTTGAGTGCTGGGATTAAATGTGTCTCAGTATGCCCAGCTAACTTTACATTTGCAATTTCTGTCCTTTTCTCTCTCCTCTGCTGAGTCCAGCTTGGCCATGTAAGGGACAGTGTGACAGCTTGGACTCATGATTTGACTTTGAGTCGTTTGTTTTGCCTCCCTCAACATCTCTTCTCTGAGAACCCCTCCCCAAACTGAAGCTGGTCCTTGGCACCTCTCTCCTTCCTTCTTCTCCCCTCCCTCCCATCTCTTCTCCCTTCCTCTCTCTCTCATCATGTCTTCTGTTTGCACTGTAGTGCTGTGAATTGTAACCTGAGGTTTCGTGTATGCTAGGCAAATCTTATATTATTGAGATATGCCCAACTTGCCATTTTTAAAAACATGAGTTAATGCAATACCTTAACATTATAAGTCCCAGATAGAGGACCAGGAGCAGCCAAAACCAAGGACATTTTAAAGTGTGCGAGCCAAAGTCTACCAGGGACTTATGATGGGCTCCTAGAATGTGTTTATTGTTCTCTTATGTTAACTAATGCTTGTTCCTCGTTCTCCACATGACATGTAGAGTTAGTTATCTTCCCATAGGGGACATGATGAGGACAAGAGACAGAGGTTAGAAAGGTAGTTCAGGGATGGGGCCTCCATTCCTGTTCTTGGCCTTAAGCAGGAAATCTCGTCAGAAGGAAGCCTTGGTTTCTTTGCTCATCTGAGCACTCCTGCTTGGAAGGCTTAACTCAAGGGTGGAACTGAAACGCCTGTCCTGACATTAATCCCTTCAGGTGAACAGCTTTGAAACCAGATCTTTGGACTTTGATGGTAGAAATGGTTCACATCTATTACAACTTCATCCTGTCTCCTACGTGAGTTTAGGGCTATTCTTCAGAGCACAGTATGTTACAGTAAACAGTGAAATCTACTTCTGACTTTAAACATGCAATTGTCTCCAATTGGGCCACTAGTCACCTGGCTAGGCGACCACTCATCAGAAGGCAGATCCACCTTAAGCCATGCTGGGGCACTAGGCGGAATACTTATTCTTTTAAGGAGACACCGTCCTTTTTGTCCCTAGAATTCCTGCCCTCAGTGCAGTTGTTACCATGATGCTCTCTGTTCCGTTGCTGCTTCTCTAGGCAATCGCAGGGATGATGTAATGTTTGCCCATTCTGTGGCATGGGCTGCGACCAGCCCTGGTCGGTATGGTGACCTGTGTTCTGCTCTCACTTCTGTGATCACTTGGTGGGGAGGAAGGCAGGTGAACACGAATGACTGCTCTCCACTCTTGCCAGTTATTATTATTATTTATAGAGATTCATTCATTTATTTATTTATGTTTATGTGTGTGTGCCTGAGTGTATATATGTGTAACCTGTATGCAGAGTTACATCAGAAAGGGCATCGGAACTGGAGTTACAGGCTCTCAGCCTCTTTTCCAGCCTCTGTCTCAATGACCTTTCCTGTAGCATGTAATGATCTGCACTTTAGATAAAGATGTGTTAGATGTGGGCGCATGCAGCCAAGGCTCAGACCCGTTGTGTCTCACTCTGGGCCGTGCTTTCTTTTCATGCCATCTTGACTCTTTTGGAACAAGGATAAAGTATTGCACCCAGGTCCACAGAGTTCTGAAAGCACTATTGAGTCTGTGGTAGGTCACACTGAGTGGCGTAGGTCACACTTTTGTGGCAGGAGAGCAGAGGATGAGACTTGCCGAGCTCTTGCCCAGTGCTGTGCACACGTGACCCTGTGCAGTTCTTACTCTGTGAGGAGGGTGCCACATGTGGAGAAGGAAGGTGCATCAGCAGAGCCGCCTTCAGACTTTAATCATGCTCCTCGTACTTCCCACTGAGTCTGCAACAGAGACGCGCACAATTGCATGCAGTGTTTTAAATTTAAAAGAGCTACTAATTTAAAAGAACCAGGATGTTTTACATAAAATATTTGCTTTCTGGCTTTTCTTGAAAGCTTGTGTAGATCTGGCTAGAAGCCCAGAACCAGACAACAGTTACCTCCCAAGTCTGGCTGCAGTCCTCAGTTATGACTGCAGTCCTCAGTCAATCAAAGCCTTCCTCATTAGCGCCCATTGTGATCCCTTGAAGACTGTGAATGAAGGGTCTCTGTTCTGTGTCCTGCCTCTGCCTCTGGTAACCGCTGCATGTGGTAGGAGGGGCAGTGCAGACAGGGGTATTTTATTTCCATTTGAGACTCAGTGAAAGCTGAGAGTTTTCAACACTTCTAAAGAGAATTGGGGTCTGGAAGACACCTGTGCCATTGTTAATACCGACAGCATGAGCTTAGTTGTGCTACCAGGTGCTTCCCCCAGCTTGTATTCAATTTAATTGAAACCTCTTATCTTCCAGAGGGAGAAATAGGCTTGGGAAGATTAGGTGACTTGTGGAAAGTCATAGGTGAGTGAGTTGGTCAGAGGCAGAAGCAGAGCTTGGAAGAACCTGCTGTGCAGCGGGCTCACAGAGGCTCAGACCTGGTTCTTTAGGGCCCTGAGTTTCATCTCCTCTTTCGTCAGCCCCTTCTACCCCCCCAGTCCCTGCTCTTCTTACTTTTTTTTTAGAGACAGGTCTTGCTATGTATCAACAGTATGTAGACTGGCTTGGCCTGGAACTCACAGGATCTGCCTGCCTCTGCCCTCAGGGCTATAATTAATGTGTCCACCATGCCTGGTTGCCCCCTTCATCCTCTCTCATTTAGCTCCCTCTGTAGACCTGGATGGCTCTGATGAGACGCTGGCTGCCCCAACTCAGCCTTGCACAGTTTGAGTCAGTGGCAGGTACCCACTGGTGTGATTATTTCTCAGCTTAGACCTATGTCTATGAAGTGTTCTATTAACTCTTAGTAGCTGCAGTTATGAGACCTTCTTGAAGATAATTTGTAACTTTGAGGTTCTATCTGAAATAACACTTAAAGGCTTTTGATACTTTCCCTTCCACAGGGGCACCGAGATGCTTCATCTGGCTGTGCTGCACTCCCGGAAGCTCTGTGTCTACTCCGTCTCAGGTAAGAGGTTGCTCTTCTCTGTGGGAGGTATGTCACAAGCTGGGTGCTTGGTGGAAGAGTAGATGGTGTTTGTGCGAGGGCTTCCTAGTCTCTGTTAGCCTCTCTGCCAGCCATTATTCTTGTCTGTACATTTCCTGGTCCACTATTCTTATGTGTTCCTGTTTTTATCAGAGGGTTTCCTATAATCTCGACATTGTCAGGAATTGTGTCCACAATTGCCTGTGACTAACTGCAGGAGGCTCTGGTTCCCCAGGACCCCTGAAGCTTAAGAGATGCTCAGCCATGGCGACAGGTGATTAGCTGTTGAGTCACAGGTGTGAAAGGTCTGTTCCTTGGTCAGCCTCAGGTGTTTCTCTTTTAGTTCCTGGCTTCTTGTCCTCACTCAGTCAGACCTCAAGACCCTTGAGTTTGAGGCAAACTTGGTTTTGTTCCATGATTTGGTCCTGTGGGTACGAGTTTAGTGTGCAGTCTGTAGTGTCTTGGTTTTTTAGCATTTTGGCCCTTATTAAAATTCAGGATATTTCAGGGGCAAATGTCTGTTAACTTTTAAAGGCAGCCTTGGTACCTAGGGGCATGGTAGATGGTAGAAAACAACTAGAAATTGATGGGTGGCATTGAAGCAGGCGACAGTCGCTCATCTTTATTGATTGATAGATTGATTTTTGAGAAAGGGTTTTAGTAGCAGTGCAGGCTGGCTCAGAACTCACTGTTAGGCCATGTGGCCCTCTCTGGCCAGTCCTCCTCTGTGTCTCTGTGTCCAAGTGCTGTAGTCACAGCTGTGGGCCACCTCGTCCTGTGGCAGGGCTGTCGTTGTTGTTCCCCTCTGTCACCACTGTCACCTGTCTTTATCAGAGGTCTGACGAAGTGAATGCACACTGGTGTCATGGTGAAATGTGTTCCTGGGTGGCCATGAGGTGCTCGCCTACAATCCCAGCATGCTGACGCTGAGGCAGGGCATTTAGAGTCAGAGGCCTGCTTTTCTCTAGTGAAAGGGCATGTACTTAGTACGGAATAATAATAAATATTAATAATAATGAAATGATATAGGTTGCTCTATTAATTCTGGGTTTTTTTCTTTTTTGGAGACAGGATCTTAAAAAAATTATTCTAGGGGCTACAGAGATGGCTAAAGGGTACAAACGCTACTTTTCTTCCAGAGGACCCAGGTTTGATTCCCAGAACCTACATCATGGCTCATGATAACCTGCAACTCCAGTCTCAGGGAATCTGATGCTTTTGGGCATCCATGAAATGCAAAGACATACATGTAGGCACAGGTGGGGTCTCATGGGACCCCTCTCTCTGTGTTGGAGTTTTAACTGGCTTGATTTTATGTAAGTCTTGTGCTGACAACTGCAGGTGCTGAGTTTGTGTGTGCAATGGCCCAGTCATGTCCAGAACACAGCATTTCATAGCATCTTTCATACAACTTTTGGTTCTTACAGTGTATCTGCTCCCTTGTTGGTGATGTTTCCTGAGCCTTGGGCTGTAGGGCAGGGATATGATACAGATGTCTGTTTAGGGCTGAGTGTCGCTCTCTGCATTTTGCTTAGCTGTGGGAGAGGACCTTACTTCAGCTCAAGCTGACTTTTAACTCACCCTATGTTCCAGAACGTGGTGAGCCTCCGGTTTCTGCTCTGTTCTTCTGGACTCTGTCAGAGCTGCACGTGATACTTTCCTATCTGGGTTTCACAGGCTACGGAAGAGAACTTGTCCCCAGCTGGTTATTCCCTGACCTGAGATAATCTGTTCCTTCTGGCCTGTGGGGAGTCTAAAAGCAAGGAGATAGATTAGACTCTGCGCATTCCTTGGCCCGTTTTAATTATGGCTAGCAAGACAGGAGCTGATAAAATAACACTGGGGTGTAGGGCACAGACCAGCGATACCATGTTTATGCAAGAGCTCAGTAAAGAAATTTGCTTGGTCACTGTTTGTTAGGGGAAAACCAGTGTGCTTCTTTGAGTTCGTGTTGAAATAAGAGAGATTTGCTAAGGGAATGGTAGGGGTGTTGCTTTTTACTCCTATGCATTCATTTAAAAGCTTTATATTCCCTGGAGACCAGGAATTGTCCAAACCACATTTCCTTATGTCCACCCGACTCCCCTGCCTCTCATTTCTGTGGCCTTTTGTAGTATTAACAGGCTGATGGTTTAGGGGAGATGTTTTTATTCTTTTGGTTACATTCCTTAAGGTTCCAGGAGGAGCTGTGAGCTGACTCTTCCAGCGCAGGGGAAGCGCAGGCACTTGTAGCTGAAGAGAATGCTGGGTGTTGACAGATGACAATGTCGGCTGCCTCTGACATTCTTTTCTCACTCCCTGTCTCTGAGCTCTTTCCTTTCCACCCTTTCTTATTTGTGTGGTATTTAGGGTTGAACCCAGAACCTTGGTATGCTTTCATGAAGTTCTTTTGTAGTCGCCATGCTTCTGAAAACAGACTTAAAGTCAGTTCAGTCTTTGAAGTAATTCCCTTGAAGTAACGAGTAGGCCTACACAGTCAGAGGTTCCTGGGTGGACTTTCTAACCTTGGATACTGTGCCTTTAAGTGTATGTGTAAAATCAACGTCTTGATGATCTAAAGGTTCCTCTATTCTTTCTATTCTTCTTCCCCCACTTTCCCTCCTCTGAATAATGTAGCCAATGGTGTGTGTGTGTGTGTGTGAGTGAGTGTGTGTGTGTGTGTGTGTGCGCGCGCGCGCTCAAACTTGTGATTCTTCTGCCTCAGCTTCCTGGGTTACAGGTGTGAGCTACCACATCTGACTTATATTATTTCCTGATGGGCTTTAGTTTCTGAGCTGGGATGTTGAAACTTAGTTAAAAATACATCTTTAAAAAGTGTGTGTATGTGTGTGTCTGTGTTTGAGTGTGTGCATATGTACGCGTAGGTGCCCTTGGAATTCAAAGGGAGGGCATCAGATTCCGCTGGTGCTGGAGTCACACGTGGCTCTGAGCCACATGATGTGGGTCCTCTGTAGGAGCAGCAAATGCTGTGCCTGTAACCACTGAGCCCCCTTTCTAGCCTTAGATGCTTGAATTTATAGTGATTACATTATTTTAAATATTCTTTTCAAAAATTATGTATGTTACAATAAGTGTTTACAGGAATCTGACTTATTGATAGAATTTTGATGATGGCCATTGGAGTGGGAAAAAGATGTCCTCCATTATTTTTGCCTGTGCTCATGTGATCTAATTATATACTTACTATGTGATGGCTCTGGGTTACTTAAACATTTCTAGATTGCTTATCTAAAATTGCACTGAAAACTTATTAGAAGACCTATAATTTGTTTCTTTTACCTTTGATATTATTGGAGAATTTTTGGAGATATTTTAAAATAGAGATTGTCTTATGTAGACTAGAATCATATATTCATCCTATATATCTCATATGATTTATTTTTGGTAATACAAATAATTTTAATATTTATGTCACTGATACTTTTCTAAAAGAAAAAAATGCTCAGAAAATTTAGATTCTTAACTGTTGCCTTCATTCCAAAAGAGTTATCAAAGGAAAGTAAGTTGTCTTTATTCTCTGCAATTGTACCATTTTTATAAAATTTATTTTTATTTTAAAAATATCTATTTATCTATTTATTGAGATGGAATATCAGTAGTAGCTCTGACTGGCCTGAAGCTCACTATTTGGACCAGGCTAGCCTTGAACTCAGAGATCCTCTTGCTTCAGCCTCCTCAGTGCTGGGATTTAAGGTATACCCACTGTTTCCAGCTACACTGAGTTTTGGGTGGTGTTGCCTTAATTTTGGAAGTTTATCAGTGTATTTGGAATTCCGATTCAACCCAAGTTCTAGTGACATTTTGATATTTGGGAGGAGGAAGTGGGGGAAGGCGGATGTGGTAGTGTACCCTTGAGTGATGGAGGTTTTCCAGCCTCAGCTGAGTGTAAAAGGCATGTGTGTTGGGGCTCAGAGGGTCTAGGTTCCTGGTCTGTCAACAGCCACCGCTTTAGGACTTGAAGGATGAATTTCAGACGTGGGTGTGAGTTTTAGAAGGGAGAAAACAAGCAGGCCTCATTCATACCCCGAGGCTGGAGGGGTTAGGGAGTCCTTACTGGCTTGGGAGGATGAGCAGGTCAGCCCAGTGACCCACCCATGAGGTGATCATGTGTCTCCATCCTGGTGTCTTGGACTATGGCTTTGGATGTCTCACATAGGTACCTGGGCTCATTTAGGTTGCTATCTAAGAGGAGAAAAAGATGAAAACAAGAAACCAGAGAGAACATGAACCAGTTCCTGTGGTAGGATTTTCACATTAGGGCAGTGGGAGGCTTGTGATTGGACAGGAGAAGGGAGGCAGAGTAAGGGTTGAGGAGATAGAGAGAGAGGTCTGAGGAGGAGAGGGAGAACCAGAATGGAGGCTGACTGGTGTTATCAAAAGGTTAGAATAATTGCTTTATCATTATCATTTGGCTCTGAAATTATTATATTGACTTCTTGTAAATTGTGTTATTATTGATACATAAATCTGAGTGGCTAATTAAGCATTAAGAGTCTTGATTCTACCAGGTAATTAGGTGTTGAGATGGCTAACCAGGGGTGTGGGGCATTGCATGAAAGGGAGAGGAATTTGGGGTTCCATCCAAGAGATGGCTTGGTGGGAGCCATGGGGCCTAGCAGGGCTGGCGAGTTGGTGGGCCTAGAGACCGTGCCAGTGAGATCACCTGTGGCAGGGGCTAGCTCTAGATATTTCCCACAATAAGTACCCTCAGTGCTGTTGCTGCTTCTGGCCTCTGACTAGGACAAATTTTGGGATAGAACCAAGGCTGTTTCCAGCTTCTGCTTGAGATGGGACTGACTGATGGTGAAAGACAAGAAGTAGAGTTGCTGGTCTTGAAAGTCTCTCCTCTAACTGCCTGGCCAGTTTCTTTCTCTTGCTTCAAGTTTAGGTCTAATTTGTTTAATTATTTACCCTTTGTCTTATGTTTCCTAATATGAATTCTTAAGTTTGTCCCACCTTTGGGCCATTTTTGGCTGCTATGATTGGCAGAGGCTACTCCTAAGTTGGAGTTTGTTGATATACTGTTAGATTGTTCTTTGTTTCATATGAACTCAAGGAGCTATCCTCAGGCCAACTTTAATATGAAGTCAACACAGCCTAACCCCGAGTTCATTGCCAATGGGTTATTTCTTTGGGGTGGACGGTACTATGGGAAGCAGAGTTGGACACAGAAGTAGGCAGAGTAAGGCCGAGTGCCACCACAGTTACAGTCAGGAGCTGTAGCTTGGAGCTGAAGACATCACGTTGGAATTGGAGTCAGAAGGGTCTCATTTGCATACCAGCTCTCCCACTTTCCAATGCCAGATTGAAGATGTGAAAAGTGTAGAGAAAGAAACACCCCAAGTATTCCCTCTATATAACGAAGTATTCCCTCTATATAATGAAGGTTCTTTAGGGGAGGTGTTAGGTATTATATTGGCCAAAGACGGATTAGCCAAGGAAAAACCTACAGCATGCGTATTGAATATATAGGAGCATCCAATATGTCTGACCTTAAAGCATGGTTACGTCATCAGCTATGTAAATGCTCGTTTCTTGCAGACTGGAAGGTGTGCATGAGCACTCTCTACATTCAGTGGGGGGCCCTGGGTGTGAGTGCAGAATGGCTTGTGGAGCTTGTGTTGCCTCTGGAAACTTCTCTGAGAACTGGAACTCTCCTTAGGTCCGTGTAGTGACTTACTTAGCTATTTACAACCCCACCTCCACCCCCACGTGTCTGATTTTCTTGGCGCCTCAATACTTTTACTATTTACTGCCCCAGATGGCTTCTACACCCATATTTTCTTAAATTGGCATGTGAAAGGTAACCTTTCTAGGGCATGGGGCTGAGTAGCAGTGGCTCTGCTCTAGACTGCCATCCTGTTGCTGCTTCTTCCCTCTGTTGAAATACTCTAGAAGCATTCACTTCTGCAGCACACGATTGAGTGAGGAACGAGTTGGGACTTGGGCAGAACTCAGAAACAGGAGAGATTCAGAGATCTCCTCTGTAGTGTAGCAGGTAGCAGTGCAGCAGTGCAGCAGTGCAGCAGTGCAGTAGCTCTGTTGGCTATAGCTTATCATTTGCAACATGTGAACGTGCACTGATCCATGGTTTTGGTTGAAGCTTGGCTGTTGTGGTTGGTGGAGATGGCTTCCAAGTTAGACTCACAGTGTGCTGATGTACTGCTAGATTCAGGCCAGGTTTAGTTTTAATTTAGCACATCCTTCTACCTTCTAGTGCCAGACTGAGAGAGGTGAAGAACATAGAGAAGGAAACCAGTTCTTCCTTCTACCTATGTAAGGCATTTAAGTGAAGACCTTGTGCATTAGATTGGCCAAAGACAAATTACCAAAGGGGGAAAGTTTCTTGATGTGTGCAGTGACTGTGTATATATGGAAGCATCTCATGTGTCTGATCCAGGAAGGTGGTCGGGTCATTTGCTGTGTAGATCCTTAGTTTCCTATAGATCTGAAACCATACAGGGTTCAGTTCTGAAGCAAAGGAAAGAGAAAGTGTATTTAGAAAAGTATTGTGGGCCACTGAATAGGTATATCAGTGGAAAAAATGTCCTTTTCAGTTTGCACATATGTGGTATATACCTACCCAACAAATAAAAAACAATTTAAAAAATTAAAGAAACAGACTGGAGAGATAGCTCAGTGATTAAGAGCACTGACTGCTCTTCCAGAGGTCCCGAGTTCAATTCCCAGCAACCATATGGTGGCTCACAACCATCTGTAATGGGGTCTGATGCCCTCTTCTGGTGTGTCTGAAGACAGCTACAGTGTACTCATATACATAAAATAAACGGGCATTAAAAAAATTAAAGAAACTGTGCTATGCAGATTCAGTCCACAGAAGAAACTCCTTTATAAAAGAAGACTTTCTTTATATATAATATTCTGCTGAATTCTATGGTACATGCCTGTAATTGTAGCACTTGTAAGGCTGAGGCCAGATGAATGAGTTCAAGACTGGCTCCAGCTACAGAAAGAGACCCTGTCCTAAGAAAAACAAACAAACAAACAAACAAACAAACAAACAAACAAACATACACACAAGCAAAACCAACCAACCAACCAACCAACCAACCAACCAAAAACAAACAAACAACCCAGGAGGGGTTAACTTATTTTCCAGAAAGGAAAGTTGTAAGCTCTGTTTTTAGAGATTCAAGACCAGATGCAAAAGCATGGCATGCTCTGGTACACTCCAGTGGGATGGCTTCTTTGCCACCAAATTCTTACCCTGACTCTATCTCTTGCCCCCTACTTTGTCCCATCTTTCCTTTTCTCTTCCTCTCCTTGCTCTCCCCCTCCTTCTCCTCTCCCTCCCCTTGCTCTTCTTTCCTCTTCCTCCTCCTTCTCCTTCCCCTCTTCCTCGTCCTCCTTCTTTTCTTCCTCTTCTTTGCTGTGTTGATCATAGTCATTTAAACTTCTGGACTCAAGGCCCCTTCCTACCTCAGCTCTGTGAGGAATACCTGAGATTCCAGATGCATGTCAGCGTTGACGTAACTCAGCTTTAAGGAAATAAGAAAACAGTTTATTCTGAGTCAGACATTGCCCTGGTTATCTGATCTATCATAATTGTCTTAGTTCGGATTTATATATCTATGAAGAGACATTATGGCCATGGCAGCTCTTATAAAGGAAACCATTTAATTTGGGTTTGGCTTACAGTTCCAGAGGTTTAGTCCATTATCATCATGGTGGGAAGCACCATGTTATGGAGGCAGACACAGTGCTGGAGAAGGAGATGAGAGTTCTATGTGTGGATGAGCAGGTGGCAGGAAGAGAGTGGGCCTGGTTTGAGCCTCTGAAACCTTCAAGTCCATTCCCCAGTGACACACTTCCTTCAACAAGGCCACATCTAATAGTGACACTTCCTATGAGTCTATGGGGCCATTTTCTTACAAATTACAATAATTCAAGAAAACAAAGTCCCAAGTTATGAAATACATGGTGGAAGTGTCATCAGGTGGTGGACTTGAGAAAGGACTGGGAATCTCCAGGGCTTTCATGCTCTTTATTACTTTTAGTTTCAAAGTTGGTGTGGGCTGGTGCATGTCAAGCTTAGTGACACATTCCAAACGTTCTATGGAATGGTCTAGAGGTAGGTAGGTCAGAGCAAGTGTTTAGTGGTAAATGGCTATTCAACTGGGCCAGAGAGATCCCAAGATAATTTTATCTCTACAATAAAAATGATAAAAATATTAAGTTATTACATATTGTTAAATATATCAATACAATGTACTCATATATTATATACATTAATAATAAATTGAATAAAATTATAATATAATATAAAATAAGTTATATAATATGTTATAAGTTTATAGGCTTTCTGTTGTTTCTGTTGTTGAATTCCAGCTTTAACCCATGGCGATCTGATAAGGAGTTATTTCAATTTTCTTGTATCTGTTGAGGCTTGGTTTTTGATCAGCTATGTGGTCAGTTTTGGAGAAGGTGCTGTGAGGTGCTGACAAGAAGGTCTATTCTTTCGTGTTTGGGTGAAATGTTCTATAGATATCTGTTAGGTTCATTTGATTCATAACTTCTGTTAGTTTCATTATTTCTCTGTTTAGTTTCTGTTTCAAAGATCTGTCCATTGGTGAGAGTAGGGTGTTGAAGTCTCCCACTATTAGCATGTGGGGTTATATGTGTGATTTAAGCTATAATAATGTTTGTTTTACAAATGTGTGTGTCCTTGCATTTGGGGCATAGATGTTCAGAATTGAGTTATCATCTTGATGGATTTTTCCTTTGATGAGTATGAAGTATCCTTGGTTAAATTTGGTTGAAAGTCTATTTTATTAGATATTACAATGGCTACTGCAGCTTGTTTCTTTGTTCTATTTGCTTGGGAAAGCTTTTTCCAGCCCTTTACTCTGAGGTAGAATCTGTCTTTATGGCTGAGGTGTGTTTCTTGTATGCAGCAGCATGAAGGATCCTGTTTTCACATCAATTTTATTAGTCTGTGTATTTTTATTGGGGAATTGAGTCTATTGATGTTGAGAGATATTAATGATCAGCAATTGTTAATTCCTGTGATTTTGATGGTGGTGGTGGTGGTAGTAGTGTGTGTGTGTATGTGTGTATACATTTCCCTTCCTTTGGTTTGCTGGTGTGGGTTATTTATTTCCTGTATTTTCTTAGGTGTTCACCTTGTTGGAGTTTTCCTCTAGTATCTTCTGTAGGGTTGGATTTGTGGATAGATATTATTTAAATTTGGTTTTTGTCATGGAATATCTTGTTTTCTCCATCTATAGTGACTGAAAGTTTTGCTGGATATAGTAGTAGTCTGGGCTGACATTCGTGGTCTCTTAGAGTCTGCCTAGGCCTTTTTGACTTTTAGAGGTCTTTACTGAGACTATAATATAATACACAATATATTATAATATATTATATATATAATTATAACATAATATATTATTTATTATATATTATTATCATCATTATTAATCAGTTTTTGGAACAATTTCATGCTTGTATATGATACATTCTGGCTACATTCTCCTGCCTTCTCTTACTTCCCTCTGACCCCTTTCAACCTTCACACATGCATGGCTTTTCTTTTTTGACTCACTGAGTTTAAACAGTGTTCTCTGTGTAACTGTTTAGTTAGATTTTCTATTGCTGTGATGAAACACCATAAGCAAAAGCACATTGGGGAGGCAAGGGTTTATTTATATTACTCTTCTGTATCATAGATCAGTCAAAGGCAGTAAGAGATTTATAGGCAGGAGCTGATGCTGAGGCCATGGAGGGGTGCTGCTTACTGGCTTTCTCCTCATGGCTTGTTCAGCCTGATTTCTTATAGAACCCAGGACTTCCAGTGCTGTTCTTACCCATAGTGCTCCTCTATAATCAATCACTAATTGAGAAAGTGTCTTTCAAGGCATGCTTTCACACAGTTGGATCTGGATTTTTTTTTTTTTTTTTTTTTTTTTTTTTTGGTTTTTCCAGACAGGGTTTCTCTGTATAGCTCTGGCTGTCCTGGAACTCACTTTGTAGACTAGGCTGGCCTCCAACTCAGAAATCCACCTGCCTCTGCCTCCCGAGTGCTGGGATTAAAGGCGTGTGCCACCACGCCCGGCTACACAGTTGGATCTTATGGAGGTATTTTCTCAGTTGAATTTTCTTCCTCTCAGATGACTCTAGCTTGTGTCAGATTGATGTAAAAACTAGCTGGCACAGTAATAACAGGTTTAGAACTGTCCTTAGATGCTCACCAGTGTCTATACAATGAGAGACAGTGACTATCCCTTCTCCAAAACTGACCAGAAGTAGCCATTTGTTCATCAGGGAGGTAAAGGACTCACGAGTCACTCCCTGACCCATGACTGATTGTTGACAGGGCCAGTCTTAGGTGATACTGAAAGACCCCTGAAGAGGGGATACCCTCATTCAAGTCTTGGAATGACACGAACCCCCAAGAACTCAAAAGAAACCATCTTTGCTGCAAATCGCATGAAGTTTATTGACAGGAAACAGCGTGCTGGGGTTGACTCGTATCCCACACGGGGGTAGAGGAGTTCGACACTGAGTAGCTGGGAAAGGGGGTACTTAAAGGAAAAAACTACAACCCAAGTGGGTAGGGAGGTGTTATTGGAAAATACCGAGACTACCAGTGAAAAATCACAAGGGGGTACTAAAAATCACAAATGGAAACTCCCTGCTTCTCAAGATTGTTCTCAAGATTTTAATCTAACTTTTGTGGTCAGCCAGGTCCTGGAACAGTCACTGAACTGGCTTGTGTAATTACCTGTTCTGTGGTCAGCCAGTTCTCAGAACCGGCTGCTTCAGGGACCAACTATTTTTTTTTTTTTTTCTTGGATCCAACTTGGTCTAGGGGATCAAACTTAAATTTTCTACCTTACAGTACCAGTGCAGACAACCACAGCCACTCTAAGATCATGGTTATAATGGAGGTGTCATTTCCTAAAGATTGCATTTTGTAGTCCTCCCTATCATCTGGGCCTTAAATTCTTTCTTCTCTCTTCCTTGATGTTCCTTGAGTCTTAGAGGGAGTGGTATAAATAAATACCCTTTCAAGGGCTGATCACTCAACACTTAATAATTCTTCGTACTATCAGTAGCTGTTAATTGTACATTTTCAATTTTCTTTACAGCTGAACAAAATCTCATTGTTGTATATGTTCACCTTTTATTACCTGTTCATCTGTTGATAGACATCTAAGCTGACTCCACTTCTTAGTGTTGTGAACAGAGCACAAAGAAACATGAATGATCAAGCATTCTTCACAGTCATGGTACTTTCCTTAGCCAAGGTCAAACAGTTTGTAGGATCTTTAATAAAGTGCTACCCAGTTTTATGTCAAGTAGACACAAACTAGAGACATTAGGAAAGAGTAAACCTCAACTGAGAAAATACGCCCAGCAGACTGGCCTGTGGGAAACCTGGGATAAATTTTTCTAATCGATGATTGATGTGGGAGGGCCCAGATCATTTTATGTGATGTGACATTTGGGTTGGTGATCCTGGGTGCTTTAAGGAAGCAGGCTGAGTAAACAGTGGAGAGCAAGCCAGTAATCAGAACTCCTCCCTGGTGCCTGCATTAGCCACTGCTTTCAAGTTCTGGCCTTAAGTTTGTGCTGCTTAGCAGTGCAGTATGACTAGAAAGTTGTAAGCTGAAATAAGCCATTTCCTCCCCAGGTTGATGATGATCTTAGTGTTTAATCATAGAACTGAAAACCCTAGGAATTGGAACCAGGTCATGGGGTATTGCTGTGGCAGACCTGCTGATGTTCTGGGGAAGAATTGTTGTGGGGGTGTGAATAAGAATGGCTCTCATAGGCTCATCTATTTGAATGCTTAGTCTTCAGGGAGGGGCACAATTCAAGAAGGATTGGGAGGTGTGGCCTTGCTGGAGGAAGTGTGTCACTGTGAGTGAAACTTTGAGGTTTCAAAAGCGCTCTCTCTCTCTCTCTCTCTCTCTCTCTCTCTCTCTCTCTCTCTTTCTGCCTGAGGACTGTAGATCAGGATATAGCTCTCAACTACTTCAGCACCATACCTGCCTTACTGGCTACCATGCTTTCTGCCATCATGATGATGGACTAAGCATCTGAAACTGTAAGCCAGTCCCCCAGTTAAATGCTTTTCCTGTCATGGTGTTTGTTTACAGCAGATGAACTGAGACTTAAGACAGTTGTGGGAAGACTTTAGGACTTTTTGCTAGAGAAGTTGTTGAATGCTCAGATCTTAGTGGTATGTTCTGTGGGAGTTTGGAAGAGAAGAATTTTCAGAGTGATGCAGACAATGGAGGCCTGGCTTGTACAGTCTCATAGGGAACTTTGAGAGTGCCTTTAAAGACTGTATGAGGGTCATTGATATTTTGAATTAAGAGCTACTAAAGTTAAACCTCTGCTTTATTGGGACAATTGGAGCTTCTCACTGTGGATGGAGACTCAGCTGTGATTGAGAAGAGACTTGAGCATCATTGAAATGAGTTTTCTGAGGAAATGTTTCTTTGGACTCAGCACACAAGCTGCTGTCTAGAGGGCCAAGGCTACCACATGTTGGTGGCTGAATTTGGTTTTGGAAGCATTATGGGGTCATGGAGAGCACTGGCACTTGGTTGCATGGCTGGAGTCCCTGAAGAGAAGCTGGGAAAGGCCATCAATAAATGTCAAAGCCCAGGGTTGAGGGGGTCATGGAGAGAAGTTGAGACTTGGGACCATGTGGTAGAGTCAGGGTCCCTGGAAAGGTTATTGGTGAAGGTGCAGCCCAGTTTCAGAGACTCCAGCATTTTAGAGATGCCAGTACCATGGGGCCATCACCAAGGAAGGCAGGAGCCTTGGACTGGAACCTGACTGAGCTTATAATCTGTGTGGGCTGATGAAGAGTATACTGAGGGAAGCCCTCAGGAGCTGTGAAGATCATGAGCCGAGAAATCTGACAAAGTCTATCTTTGGTTTTGATCTGATTCTGACTGTACTCTGGTTGATCTCTCTTCAAGGAAGAATGTATATAACTTATTTTAATTTTATGGGAAGCCACAGTGTGCTGGTTGGTTTTGTATGTCAACTTGACATAGGCTGGAGTCATCACAGAGAAAGGAGCTTCAGTTGAGAAAATGCCTCCATGAGATCCAGCTGTAAGGCATTTTCTCAATTAGGAATCAAGGGTGGGAGGGCCCCTTGAGGGTGGTGCCATCCCTGGGCTGGTGGTCTTGGGTTCTATAAGAAAGCAAGCTGAGCAAGCCAGGGGAGGCAAGCCAGTAAAGAACATCCCTACATGGCTTCTGCATCAGCTCCTGCTTCCTGACCTGCTTGAGTTTCAGTCCTGACTTCCTTTGGTGATGAACAGCAACATGGAATTGTAAGCTGAATAAACCCTTTCCTCCCCAACTGCTTCTTGGTCATGATATTTGTGCAGGAACAGAAACTCTGACTAAGACACACAGTTATGAGATATTGGCTATTTTAGAGAAACTTTGCAATTTTAGAGAGCCTTTCAAGTTTTCAAGAGACATATTAGATAGCCAGGATTGGGTGCCTATAGTATCTGGCTCTGAGGCCCTGGTTTCAGTATTGTTTGGAGTTTGGAAAAACGTTAGGATTTTATTTGAACAATTATGACGTTTCTATTTTAAAATGCAGAAAAATATATTCTTGTAGTTTTAGGGTTTGTTGGCAAATTTTTTTGAACATAGAAACCCACTCCACACACAAAAAACCCCCAAAAACCAAAAACCAAAACCCACAAAGCAATAGATGCTCATTTGAAAATGTGCTCATTCAGTCTTTTTCTTTTTGAGAGAGGTCTTAAGTAGCTCATGAGCTCCCTGTCTCACTGTCCTAAGCTCTGGGATTATAGATATATCTAACCATGGGGAAATTTAGATGGTTTTAATCATCAAATGGCCCATTTCTTTTGCTTTAACTGACTCTAACATCGCCTTCAGTGTTTGCATTCTGAGAGGTACTTCTTTACGGGAACATTACTTTCTAAGTCCTTCCCTTCCTATCGCCTCCCTTACTGCTCCCTCACCTGCCTGACTGCGACAAGTAGTTCTGCCGACAGCCTTGAAATTCTAGCAGCAGAAAGTAGATATAGGTAGAGTTTTTTGGGAAGAACTAGAATATGACTGTAGGATATGCAGCCTGTGTTTTAGAGAGGGAGAGAGAACCCTTTGTTTTGAAGGACATTTTTCTTACAAGGTGTCAAATAGAGCACATTGTTCTGTTCACTTGTTGAAGGAAGTTTGGAAAATTTCTCCGTTAAATTAGGACTGGCATTGTAGGGTTGGCATACATAAGGTCTGGCAATGTAGCTCAGTGGTAGGGTTCAATCCCTAGTTATAGGACATGGTATTTGAAGGGGTTGGGTGTTTTGATGTGGACAAGAAAATGAGTTGTTTTAAAGTTGTCATTTGTTTGTTGTTCCATTATTGTTTATAATGGGAAATGTGATGGTGTTTATTTTAGAACTGAAATTAGATGGCTTTGCTGTCATTTAAATAATTATCCTCACTCAGGAGTGTCTAATAGAGACACACGGTCAGGCTCTCCCTGCCTGCCTTATTGTTTCTCTAGTGCTGGAATCTAACTGAGATTCAAAACACAGTTTTAACTGTGCTAGCCTTTTCTGTGACCAGTGTATTAATTGTTCGTATCTTTTATTGTTTTGTCATGTTTAGTTTTACTAAAATTGAATTGAGGCTGATACAGAGGATGAGAAGAAATTAATATGAATCTGCATAAACAGATTTAAAATGGTCCCTTTGTTTTTTCTTCATAGGGACATTGGGTAATGTGGAACATGGAAACCAATATCAGATAAAATTAATGTATGAGCACCATCTTCAGAGGACAGCCTGCAATATGACTTATGGACCCTTTGGTGGTATAAAAGGTAATTTGCTTTGAGTTATACACATGATATTTCAAGTGTCAGATTTACACCCTTTGGTCATATTACAATGGAATATTATGTGGTTTTAATCTTAAAGAGTTAAATAAGTATTTTAGTAAAAATTTTATATTTACTTAAAATAAATGTACACTTTAAAAAATGAAATTGCTTGATAACCACATGCCTTGCATTTTTATAAGGTCTTCAGTACTCTCTCTAAATATCTGTGGTCCTTTGAATGAGAACGGCCCCACAGCCTTGTATGTCTGAATGCTTGGTCCACAGTTGATGAACTGTTTGGGAAAGATTAGGAGGTGTGGCCTTGTTGGAAGAGCTGTGGCACTGGGGTGGGCTTTCAAAATCCCATGCCATTCCTAGTTAGTCGTCACTCTGCTGTTTGCTTGTGGATCAGATGTAAGCTCTCAGCTCCTGCGCCATGTCCCCCTGTCTGCCCCCAAGCTCCCTGTTATGATGGTCATTGACTTACTCTCTGAAACTATGAGTCCCAAGTTAAATGCTTTATTTTATAAGTTGCCTTGGTCACTGGCCTTGTGTTTTGTCGTGGCAGTAGCAAAGTAATTAAGACTATATGTTTTCTACAGAGTTTGCCTTAGTAAGCTAATTAGAGGCGAGTTCTTTTGTGGTAGAGCTGGGTGCCTGCCACGTTCTGTGGCATGAAGTGTTTGTTTGTTTGTTTTCTGAGACAAGGTTTCTCTGTGTATCCTTGGCTGTCCTAGAACTTGCCCTGAAGACCAGGCTGGCCTTGAACTCAAGAGAATGGCCTGCCTCTGCCTCTGCCTCTGACTGCTGGAAGTGAAGGTGAGTGCCACCATCACAAAGCCAGCATGAAGTTTGGATCTTAGTGACAGTCCCAGCTGTACGTGCTAAAGGAAGGTGGACCGCAAACCTGCTACCCAGCCTCTCATGTTGAAAGTGCGCGTGGATTCTTTCTAGACAAGAGAGCCCCGGGATGGGGACAGATAGGTAGTTAAATGTGACGTGATATTGCTCTTCAAGTCAGGATCTCTGGCACAAACAGCCGTGACCTGAGAGGAGAGAAACCTCTCCCAGATTCTACCAGGCCATCACCTTTATCAAGTAGAGGCACTCACTCAGAATCTCGGGGCTTCAGGATAAATTCCAGGAAATCTGTCATCTCCTTACTACATGTAACGTTGGCAGATTCTCAAGTTCTTTGAGTAAGTGGGTAATGGTTGTGTCTAGCCTACACATATCATGTCCTCTGTATGCATGGCTGCTTTTTAAATGTCTGTCTGTCTGTCTGTCTGTCTCTGTCTATATGTATGTATTTTTGAGATCTGTAGTCCAGGCTGACTTTGATCTCACTCTGCGGGCAGGGCTTGCCTTGAATTCACAGTGAGCCTCTTCTGCACAAACTTCCAGGTGCTAGAATCACAGGTGAGTTCCATCATGTGTATTCCTCTGTGTGCCTTGTATATTCTAGATTACTTCCTCTGTGTGCCTTGTATATTCTAGATTACTTATAATACTAACAGCATATGAATGCCATGAGAGTAGTTGTGACATTGTGCAGATAATTACCAGAGAAGTAGTGTGTCTATGTTCAGGGCAGAAGCAGTTCTTTCCTGAGTGTCTTGGTAAAAACCAGAAAAGGAGAAGGCTGGCACTTGTGACTTAGACTAGTGCCTCCTCCTTTGTATGCTTCTTTTTCCAAGCAATAAAAAGGCTCCCTGCAGTATGTCCATCCAGACATATAGCTCATAGTTTTCCACTGCAGTAAACATGGTTGAAGAGGAGCTGGGGTGCTGGCTTGTGGTGGTAACGCATGGTGTTTTGGTTGTTTTTGCATGTATGTGCATCTATCACCTGCAGAACTGTGATTAGGAGTTTTGTGATATTTTAGCTTTTGGCAGGGATAATTTTTTAAAAATTTATTTGTGTGTGTGTCTCTCTCTCTCTTTCTCTTCCCTGCTCTGTGTGGGTGTATGTATATGTATGGGTGTGTGTGATGCATGTGTATGTGTGTGTGCATGTACACGTGTGTGTGTGTGTGTGTGTACATGTGTGTGTGCATGTACATGTGTGTCTGTGTATGTGTGTATGTGCACCATGTCCCTGTAGGTGCTTGAGGACGCCAGAGGATGTCAGATTGTCTAGGACTAGATGGTTGTGAGCTGTCATGGGCTGGGAACTGAACCTGAGTCCTCCTTAAGAGTAAAAAGTGGGATTGGAGCCATGGCTCAGTGGTTAGGAACACTGGCTGCTCTTGCACAGGAGTTCCAACGTGGCGGCTCATGACCATAGTACCATGGAATCTGAAATCTTTTTTCTGGCTTGCACTGCACCAGGTATAAAAGGGTATACATACATCCATGCAAAACACTCACACACACACTTAAAATAAATCTCTAAACAAACTCCAAACCAAAGCAACAAATGTTCATTACCACTGAGCTATCTCTCCAGCCCCCAATTTAGAATATTTTTGTTAGTGATGTGCAAGTACATTTTGAGTAATGGAACAAAACACTTGATTAGGTTGTAGACGCACTTGCCTGAGTGACACTTGATTAGGTTGTAGATGCACTTGCCTGAGTGACAGGAGGGTTGGGTTATTCAAGGACACAGTTGAGTGGAGAGAGGAGAGAGAGAGAGCTGGGGTTTGTATGAGATGGAATGTTGCCCACACAGAGCCTCCTCACACCCCCTACCTTTCAAGTTGATGATCACTCTTTTAAAATGTCTGACATCTTTGGGGGACCTGATCTTCAAATTGCCGATTTAACTGTTTTCAATTTGTTCTCACCAAATCACCAAATCAAATAGCTAAATTCTATGGATCTAGCTAGGTGTGGTAGCTCATGCCTCTACTCTTGGTATTCAGGCAGCTGAGGCAGGAGGATTGCCATGAATTCAAGAGTAGCCTAGGGTAGATAGTGAGTTCCTCCTTAGCTTTGGATGAAAGTATGGCTCTGGTCAAACAAACAAACAAACAAACAAACAAGAAACAATAAACAAAATTACTGTACATCTGGAGCGCAAGCATTGTGCCGTGAGGACAGCACGCGGTTGTTTTCATAGCATTGTTGTGGTTCAGGTTATGTACTCAGCACTGTGTAGCCTGAACTGGATTTTTAGTTTTCACCAGACCATTCTTTGCTTCCGTGCAATCCTTTTGATGGATTTCCTAAGGGATTGTCAGAGTAATGTGATGGGGTTCAGGACGTACTCTTCTACCACACAGGCTCTCGGGCTGGGCCTGGGGCTCCCTGGTAGTTATGTTCAGCATTTATGAGGCCCCAGTGCTCTCCTCAGCAGCAAAACAAACAAATGAGCTCCTTCCCGGACCCCTGCCACACTGATGGACGTTGCTCAAGTAGATCATCCCAATCTCCTGCTCCTGCAGGTCCTGTGAGAGGTGGGCTCCCTAGGCAGAGATGAGGACTATTTGTCTCTTTGAATAAAGGGTTAGAGGGAGACTCTGACTAGGAGCCCATGCTGAGCCCCTCCAGGGTGTGTCTGCCCATACCCTGTTGCACGGTGAAGCTTCTCTGTGACAACCCACATTTTCATCCAATGTGGGCTAGAAATTCACAAGTGAAATTGTTCCTTCTGGCCTTCATTTGCTCATGAAGTCTCTGACATCATGTAAAACTTTTTTCCGGGTACACTGTCTTTAGTTGAAGAACCTCAGCTTTGAGTGGAAGGAGAGTGACAAGGCATTTCTTCCCCTGTGCATAACCAGGACAGCTGAAAACAAGGCCTACCTGTTCTTCTCTTAGCTCTTGAATTGTTTCACATGGAAAATGCCCAAAAAAGCATATGAGGCCATTCTGACACGCTTATGTTTGGTGAGAACAAAACATTTTACAACTTGAAACAGAAGGCGGTGGAGTCAGGCCAGCTTCTTGAGTCAAAGGCTAGCTGCCTGAAGTGAACAAGACCCTTTCAAGAAATAAATGATGCTGCCTTAGGGAGTGTGGCCGGTGTGCTTTCTGCCCTGCACTCAAACTCCAATACTGGACAGAAATGTTTGCCAGAATGTAGAAATGGTGGAGTCTGATGGTTGTAGAATGTTTTCCCTCTTTGGCACACAAAAGAAGCAGTTTAGCACTGGGGAAGAAGACAAGTCAATCCTGATGTGTTAGAACAGCGGCTCTTGTCTGAACACAGCTCACTAGGCCAAAACAGTTCCACGTGTAAGAGGTTTATTAGGAGAGAGATGGGCAAGGAAGGTGGCGGCAGAAAGAGAAGGGGAAAAGAGACAGAGAGAAAGAGAGAGGGGGGGAGGGGCGTTCCATATATATATATACACACACACACACACATATACACACACATATATGCACATATACATATATATATACACACATATATGTGTATATATATATATATATATATATATATATGGATAATGACGTCATGCAGGTAAAGGTGGAAGGTGAGCCAAATGAATTCTGGGAATATGGTGGCCGTTGTCTTGGGAACAGGTCTGTAGGTCCTGCCTATGTGATGTCACAGGATTTGGAGGTCCTGATGCCAACAACTCCTAAGTTTTATTCATTTGAAAGAAAGCCGCAGTTTGCAGTGTTGCATAGGGAGTGTGCTGCTCTTTTGTTTGTTTGTACATTTTTCATTTTTGGAGACAGATCTCCTGTAGACCATGCTGGAACGGGCTGGGACAGGCTAGAACTGGCTGGAACTGGCTGTGTATCTGGATCCTCCTGGTGCATGCTGAAGTCACTCAAGAGTGAGCTATTCTTTTAATTTGAAGTTACTTAGATGTGAAGAAAACTTAGTGTTTGAGAAAAGGAATCAAGTAAAAAATAAAACTACTTTAGATAAGGTGAGGAGACACAGGCTGTGCTCTGGAAGAGCTACCACTAGAGGGCAGGCCTCTCCTACTGTCTGTTTGGGACGGCTTGATTAACAAGGGAGCCCAGCCTGAAGCGGTGGCCCTGGTGTAATCCAGGTACTGTGGAAGTAGAGGCAGGGGGATGAGGCCCTGGTAGGAATTTTGTGTCTCAGAAAAACAGAACAAAAATCACACGAATCGTGAATGGGGAATTGTATTCTAAAATTTCTTCCTTCAACGAAAAACAAATATAAACTTGAAGTTGCAAAGAAGTGTTTTTTAAAATGGAAATTATTAGTTAATATCTGATAGGATGTAATGTGTGAATTCTTCCCAGCTGTGCACCTGAAACTTTCACTTGCATTTGGATCACAAGGCCATTGTAACAAGATTGTTCTGAGACTCAGTATTCTGAAGTGGGACCTGTGAGTCTGAGTTTCTAACAGTGTTTTTGGTGATGCCAAGTTGACGCACCCAGACACACCGCGCCCCTCCTTAACCCGGCAGCCTTTGAATCTACAGTGAGTCTCCTATCAGAAAGTTGCTATCAGAAAGTTAAGTTTGCTCTGGCCAAACTTAAGTATGTAATTTAAAAATTGTTGTTACATTTATTTAAGTGTGGGCCTGAAAGAGTGAGGGCGAGAGACTGAGAGAGCAGAGCAGGAACAAAGAGGAAAGGAGCCATTGTGTGCATGAGAAGGTCTGAAGACAACTTGAGGGGCCCGACGATTGAACTCAGGGCATCAGGCTTGAGAGCAAGTGTCTTTGCCCACTGCCTCCCACCTAAGTGATCAACGTTATTACTTATAGACTACACCAGAGCACTGACTTGCTTCTAGGTAATGCGTTTATGTTCAGTTTCGTTTTGCTTGGTGTTTTGGTTTATAAGGAAGTTCAAGAAAGTCTTGAACACACACATACACACACTCACATGCACACTCTCTCCACTCCCACACATTCTCACAAATATACACTCACACACAGACACACATACTCACATGCACACACAGTCAAACACAGTCACAGATACACAGACACACACACAGAGACACACACACTTAAATGTACACACACTTATATGCACATGCACAGGCACATACACAGACACACATACAGATACACAGACACATACTCCACACACACACACACACACACACTCTCACACAGATTCACACATACATATAGATATACATACATAGACAGACACACACTTACACGCACACACATGCACACACCTTTTCTTCAGTAGGGAATGTGTTTTAGGTCAGAACCTTTTTGAGTCTGAGATGTCGTGCCGTCCTGCTAGTCTGTTCTCACCGTGTCATGGCTGCCCCAGACCTGCTATAGCCTTCCTACCTCATCCTCCCTGGTTCTGGGAATTAGATGTGTGTTCTGCTTAAGAAAAGACTTTTTAAAAAGTTTAAAATCAAAGTTGCTTTTTAAAAAATTGTTTTTATCCTCTATTTTTAACTTAAAATATATTATTTGAGAATATTATTTGTTATCAAGTTTGCCCCACATCCCTTCCCTTTTAATTCCTTTTGTACCCTATATATAAGCCAAGTTGCCTTTTAGGCCTTGAACATTTTCTTAGCTGATGTTCCCGAGCCTTGGAGCAGTGGAGTAGTACCTTATTTAAGTACCTTGGAATAGAGCCTCATTTAGGACTGAGCACTCAACGGTGGCTCGTCCTCAGCACCTTGGTCAGCCTACATCTCTGCACCAAGTGCTTTTCATGGAGGGAGACACTTCTTTTTTTTTTTTTTTTTTTAAAGAGTTATTTATTTATTATATGTAAGTACACTGTAGCTGTCTTCAGACACTCCAGAAGAGGGCGCCAGATCTCATTACGGATGGTTGTGAGCCACCATGTGGTTGCTGGGATTTGAACTTTGGACCTTCGGAAGAGCAGTCGGGTGCTCTTACCCACTGAGCCATCTCACCAGCCCCAGGAGACACTTCTAAAAGGTCAAGGTGACACTGCATAAACCTGGGTTCCTGCTGCCCACCATGCCCTGCCTGCCCACCATGCCCTGCCTGCCCCCTCTCCAGAGAGAGATTGGCATTTGTTGTTCTGCACAGCATGATTTTATGTTGTTTCTTCCTCATTTTCAGCATTCCTTATTGCCAAAATTTATAGATTTTTTTTTCTGTAGATGTAGTCATATTCTCAATGTAGTTATATCTGAGTCATGTAGACCCAGAGACAGGAGGAAGGGAATGATTTGGTGCCAGCCGCAGACACAGCCTTTGGTGACACAGTATGGAGCAGGACGTTCCTGAGATGTTCTGTTCTCAGCTAATCCAGAGTAATTTCATGTTTTTGGAATTTTGCATTTTTTCCACCAAAAGGGAACAGTCATTAAACACATTATTTTCAATATGTAAAGCTTGATGCTTTTAAATATGGAATACAAGGGGAGTATGACAATAAGTAAATTGAAAGGCTATCTTTCTAAACACTTCTTTGAGACAGAGTTTCCCAAAGGCAAGCTCCAGGTAATGGGCTTCCTGTACTGTATCCCATCTCCTGTAGTTTCAAATATCTCCCACAATAGTGTGAGCACCTGGGGACCAAGCCATCAACACACAAACCTGTGCTGCACATTTCGTATTCCCAGAGTATCAGCAGATGTCCACAGCAGGCTTTGGGGGGTAGTTTTAAGAACACATATCATTGTGCTATCAATCTAGGCGACTTCTGAGGTTTATTTATTTATTTATTTTTTGTTTTCAATAGACATGCCATTTTAGCCAGTTTTATGTCAACTTGACACACTCTAGAGTCATTTGTGAAGAGGGACTCTCAGTTGAGAAAATGCCCCTAGCATATTGGCCTGCAGTACATTTTCTTAGTTACTGATTGATGTGGGAAAGCTCTGCCCATTGTGAACATTTGGTGGGTACTGGGATGCTACGAGAAAGTAGGATGAGCAAGCCAGTAAGTAGCATTCTGTATGGATTTTGGGTCAGTTCCTGCTTCCATGTTCCCACCCTATTTGAGATCCTGCCCATAATCTGTAAAATGAAGTAAACCCTTTCCTCTTCCAGTTGCTTTTAGCCATGGTGTTTTATCACAGCAGTAGAGACCTTAACTAAGACACATGAGACTACCACCACAGTGTAGAAGTTAGGGTAGTCACATCTTCCAAACTGATGAAATAGAGGAGGTTACCAGATCCCTTGAGTCCACCTTTGATTACAATCATTTTCCATTATGCCAGCTGCAGTATATACAAGTCAAGTGTGGCAGTAGAGACAAGTCTGTATGGTCACTTCTGTACATTATTTATCCTTTTGTCATGAATTTTAAGTGTGTAACATGATATTTGAAGTACTCAATATTTGTTATAATCCTCATAGCTCAAAATGGTTTTGGCTTTAAGCAATTATTTAAATTCTATAATATGAGGCACTTCACTTGTTAACCCTTTCCTGGAGACAAGATCTCAGAGTACAGGTTGATCTCATATTCTCTATGAGCCCAAGGGTGTAAAAGAATTTTTATTTGCTAGATGGAATTGTCATCTCGGAAACTTACTCCTGAATAAG
This sequence comes from Mus caroli, assembly GCF_978045245.1. NCBI lineage: Eukaryota > Metazoa > Chordata > Mammalia > Rodentia > Muridae > Mus > Mus caroli. Next base: position 19,534,459 of record NW_028227266.1, read on the forward strand.
CTCACCCTTTCTAGTTCTTTCTGAACTCTGGTTGGCTAATTCAACTCAGTTGTTCTGGCCCCAACTATTGCCCGCGCTTTTGTGTCCCCTGGTAAGAACACGCTCAGGGCAACCGGAATCTTCTGCAGCACAAACTTTATTGCTTACCCCATCAGGAGCCAGTGGAGAAAGGAGCCAGAGAGAGCGAGAGATGGCGGAGCCCCCTCCCTTTTATGGAGGACTGTCCTCCGCCTCGGACGTGTCACTCCCTGATTGGCTGCAGCCCATCAGCCAGAGTTGTCGTCACGGGAAAGGCAGAGCACATGGGGTGGAAAACTACCCCAGCGCATGTGCAGATTGCTTGTTTACTACTTAGAACACAGGTGCCAGTGCTATCAGCGCCATCTTGTAATGGCGAGTGTGAGGACGGCTCCTTACATCTCCCCCTTTTCTTTTATTTAAGAGCAATAGGCCACCCATATTAATGAGAGTGGAGATAGAGGTCAAATCCCCAGTGTGTAAAATAGGGGCTTTACACAAAACCTCCTCCCAGGCTCATCACCCAAAGGGGTCTTGGTCCGCTCCCGTGTCGTTTTTCCTGGGGGAAGGACACTTGGACACTCAACCTTCTTGAAAGATGACATGTCTCCCTAGAATAGGCTCATATATGCCACAGAGCCCTTCTACTGCAGTGCTTAGCCATGCAACTCTCTCGGGCTGCTGAAGCACACTCACTCTATCCCGTGCAATGAGACTAGCCTCGTGGGGTGCAAGAGCTGAGTGGCCAGCGACCTATTGCTTAAGCATAGATAACCATATATCAGGGGAAGCACCATGTTCTAGTGCTGCAAGCGCCTGGGAAATAATCACCATGTCTCTCCTAGTTTGGGCCTTAAGCTTATAGACCAATCAAAGAAGCAACACTAATCCACAGCAAAGAACAGCTCCAAATAATTCCACCCCCACCCATTCTTTAAAGAAGGAAAATGTTGAAAAGATAGTCCTTAGGTCAGGGACAGGTCCAAGTGCGTGGGGCAAGTCTCAATTTTTGAAGGGTCTGTTCAAATTTAGCCGTCCAATTCTGTATCTCCCAATGCTGCTCTCCCTTTGTTGTTATCGCACTGGACATCACCAAGACGAGGGACATCAGTATTCCCTTGGTCAGTCTGGATTTTTCGGGTGAGTCTTTCTGGTATCCAAAATGGGTTGTCTTCATTCTGTGGAAAAACACAAACAGCTCCCCTGGATCTTATCAAAATAGGATCCGGGCCTTTCCATTTGTTATTTAAAACATCTTTCCATTTAACCATCTCTTTGGGCCTATCTGGCTCTGAACAATGTCGTTCAGCCGCGGTATGGCCATGAGAATCAAGATTTAAAAAATTGAGTGTAAAAAGTGCTGTAGACACAGACACTCTTGGTACTCGGGGTAGAGCCTCCTCGACTCCCCCTTTCTGTTTTATTAGATGGAAGTCCAGTCAGGTGGGTCACGTCCATCTGACGGCAGAACTGTTGGAATTTTTGAGATGTATAAGCTGGTCCATTATCAGTCTTAAGTAGTTTGGGTTTTCCCCAAGCACTCCATGCCTCAAGGCAATGTTGAATCACATGTGAGGCCTTTTCTCCAGTTAAAGGAGAGGCAAACATGATGCCAGAGCATGTGTCAATGGACACATGGAGATATTGAAGTTTTCCAAAGGAAGAAACATGTGTAACATCCATTTGCCAGACCTGTAGAGGTCGAATACCGCGTGGGTTAATTCCCACCTGAGGAACTGGCAAGAACTCACAGCAGCTTTGACATTGAGTAACAATGTCACGGGCTTCTTTTCTCGTCAAGGAGAAACGGCGGCGTAATGTTTCAGCCGTCACATGAAAATTGTTATGAAAATTTCTTGCAGCCTCTATCGGGGATGTTAGGGCAGCAGCCACCACTTTAGTGGCTTTATCTGCCAAATCATTCCCCAGAGCCATGGGGCCAGGTAGGCCTGAATGGGCTCTAACATGAGTAATATAAACAGGAAATCTTCTAGATAACAAAACTAATTGTATCTGCTGAAAAATATTGGCAACTTTACTGGAAGGCTTAATCACTCCAGCCATTTCTAAAAAATTTACAGCATTAACCATATAACAGGAATCTGACACAATATTAAGGGGTTCTAAAAAGGTTTTTAAAACTTCTAAAACCACTAAACACTCTACCACTTGAGGTGAATTTTCATTATATTGTTTGGATACTACTTTACCATTAGCCACATAGGCACCTATGCCAGTTTTTGATCCATCAGTATATACCACAATCCCATTTTTAAGTGGGTTTCTTATTGTTATTTGTGGAAACACAACAGATTGATTTTGGGCAAACTGTAAAATTGGATGTTTTGGATAATGGTTATCTATTTGTCCTGAAAAGGAGGTAACTAAAACTGCCCAATCATTAGATGTGGCTGCCAAGGTCTGAACCTGTCAAAAGTCCAATCTCTCTGCTCTGGAGTCAAAGCAGCAGCGTTTGCTCGGGCCTGCGTTTGTGCAGCCTCTTGCCACAGAGCTCTCCATTCCATATATTTGCCCGCATTGGGGAGAGCTGCCAATCGGCAGGAGTTAGTGCCATGCCGGCAAGTCTGTCTAACTGCACCAAAGTAAAATTAGCATTGGCTCCATATTTACGGACCAATTCAGCAAGCTCTTTCATCTGTATATACTCTACTGGAGCATGGACACACCCACCCTCAGCTCCTTCAAAGACCGGAAATGCCTGTTGCATCTTCCTTTGTTCCTCTCTTGGAATGAACGAGTCCGCGCACTGCCTCTCTGCACAGGGCTGACACACTACGCAGGGCGGGGGCTCCGCATAGGGCGGAGGTGCACTATGACCCTGAAGCCGACTGCCCTGAGGCCAAGCAGCAAGCTGGCCTTTGCCAGCCGCTTTTGGCTTTTTTCTTGACTTAAAAGCTCGAATTTCTCTCTCATAACGAGCTGCTCCCTCCTCCAAGTCTGTTTTCTCAGAAGGGCTAATTTTTTCATCTGATTCACAGCTACTAAGAACTGGCTCTTTAAACTCGTCTCTTTTCTCCTCTTTCCTTCCAATCTCTCCCCAGGTATTTTTCCCTGACATTAACTTTTCTTTTTTCCTTTGTTTTTTCTCCTCTTTCCTTCTAATCTCTCCCCAGGTATTCTTCCCTGACATTAACTTTTCCTCGGGTTCAAGACCCGTGGAAAGGCCTGTATACTTATTTCGTGCGCCATGCTTTCTCTTTTTTCCTGCTCTCTCTCCCTGCTTTACTTCTGATAGACTGTCTTGAATTTCGTTCAGAATTCTCCACCCTGCCTTAACCACTTGTTGACATGTGAAAAGAAATAAAAGGGCTTTTAACACTAGAGAAAGTTCAAGACCAGACATACCTTGTAAAGCTGTAACAAACGCGCATCCGTTCCCCAGCTGAAGAGTTCTGAATCTACGTCGGATCCTTCTCAACAGTCTGTTTCCGGGAACACTTCATTACCACAGTTCCCCAGCTGTAGAGTTCTGAACCCACACCGGATCCTTCTCAACAGTCTGTTTCCGGGAACACTTCATTAACCGCTCCTTCCCTGTGATGCAGTAGCTCGCGGGTTCCGGCACCATTTATTGCCCGCGCTTTTGTGTCCCCTGGTAAGAACACGCTCAGGGCAACCGGAATCTTCTGCAGCACAAACTTTATTGCTTACCCCATCAGGAGCCAGTGGAGAAAGGAGCCAGAGAGAGCGAGAGATGGCGGAGCCCCCTCCCTTTTATGGAGGACTGTCCTCCGCCTCGGACGTGTCACTCCCTGATTGGCTGCAGCCCATCAGCCAGAGTTGTCGTCACGGGAAAGGCAGAGCACATGGGGTGGAAAACTACCCCAGCGCATGTGCAGATTGCTTGTTTACTACTTAGAACACAGGTGCCAGTGCTATCAGCGCCATCTTGTAATGGCGAGTGTGAGGACGGCTCCTTACACCCAACTACTCTCCAAGCTGTTTCAAAGTGGCTTCTCTTAGCTTCTGACTGAATTGCTCTACTTGGCCTCTAACTCTGGCAGTCTGTTCTCTGTCAACCTGTCTCTGTAAAACTGCCCCTGATAATAACTGCCCTCCCCCTCCATCTCTCTCTCTTGTCCTCTCTTTCCTGTGCTGCTCTTATGTGAGTTGGGCATATCCTATCTCTGACTCATTCTGTCAAATCTTTCTCTGATTCATCACTTTGTCTGCCCCTCATTTCGACTGCACTTTCAGACATGGCTGCTTCCTTCTACAAACTAAATTTACCTTCAATGTTAAAGGTGTGTTGGGCATGTCTGTATTCCAGCCAGAGGGGTTAAAGGTGTGAGGCGTGTCTGAATTCCAGTCAGATCATTCAGATTTAGAAGGTCTTTGGATGTCATCTCTTGCCAGAGCAACCATGTTGATAAATTAAAATTCCTTTACACAAGGGTGGCCTTGTACTTCCAGGCTTCCTGTTATTTCCCAAGGGATTACTTGGGATTACAGACATTCACTAACTACCATGCAGTACTGGAGACAGAATCCAAAGTCACTAACCCTGACCTCCTTTTCTGAGATAGAGTCTTGTTATATATTTTTAGTTACCCTCAAACTTATGATCCTTTTGCCTCAGAAGACTGAATGTTGGGATTGCAGGTGTGCCTCAGCTTTGCTGTTGGCTTCTTAATATTGCCTTCTCTGTGTGTGGTGTGAAAGTTTATTTTTCTTTAACTTTTCCAAGTACTCTGCATTGATTTTTAAAAGTCAGATAGAACCTAGAAAAGATAGAACTCATCTAGGAAGTCTAATGTCATAGTGCAGACATAATGTGCACTGGGTAGGTTGAGAGGTCTGGCTGTACACTAGTCCTCTGTTGTTACTAAGGTGGAAAGACTAAACAGTATATAAAGCTCTAGTATGTTCAAAGTGTGATTGTCAGTAAAGGAAGTGAACAGAATTTTACCAATAATATATATGAGCATGGTGAAATATTTTTCAAATAATAAAATGACTTTTATAAACTTGTATAGGACTATATTATCACATAAATAAAAAATTCATGAAGACTTAGGAATAAAAGGCCCGCCAAAGAAAATAGTGAATCGTGAAGGAAAAGGCAGAAGTTGCTGTTTGCCTCAAATAACTTCTCATTGTCTAAAGTGGAGCCTTTTCTTGTCTGCCAAGGGCACATATTAGTGACCACATGTGGCTATGGAGAGGCTGCTCCCAAAGCCAGCTGGAGTCTTTGATTACTATCCAGAGAGAGAACTGATATGCTCTGATGGGGTGAAGGAACAGCCAGAACCCAGCTTTGTTTCTTCTGTGGGGGTGTTACTGCTAATAAAAGATTAATGCTGTTTTCCTCCCAGAGAATTGATGGGTGTTTTGATAGCCCTTGTTTCACAGTGAGCCATGCGGCCTCCTTTTTCTAATGTATATGGTTGAAATATCAGAGACTAATGTTAGAGAAGACCCTGCTGGTCAATGGCTTCAGTTCCTGACTAAGCGTGGATGTGGAGGTGTTGTGTAACACTGGAGAGTTCCCTCACGTGTCTTTAAGATCCTTTAGGAGTCCATGGTGAGGAGTCAGATCAAGGGGTGTAGGGCTGACTCTCATCCTGTGCCGGTGGATTTTTTTATATCATGTATACAACATTTATACATCTGTGATCCAAGGCCTATAAAACAATATCACTTTTAAATAGCATAAATAGTTTAACTTTAAATAGCATTCTCCTATGCATTATGCTGTACAAACCCTTTAGTTCCCAAGGGCTCTCAAGACAGACCCATGTAGTCTTTAAATTAAGTGATATGATTACTTGAGGTTGTTACATTTTGTAAAGTATGAATACTGAGTATTTGTCTATACCCTCTTGCCTTCTATTCCTAAGGATGGGCGTTGGTAAAACGATGATCTGAAACTTCTTGGTGGTGTTTGAAGAATAACAACAAAAATCCCAACTTGTGGCTGAATAATTACAATTATTAAGCCTAATGGTGTGGTAGAATACAGGGTCTATAGCCTAGCTATTTGGGAGCCAGAAAATGTTAGCAATTTATAGAAACGTTGTCTTAAAAAAAAGTGGTAGTTTCCTTTCTTCTTTGCCCCCTTCAACCCCTTTGAGACAGGGTTTCCCTGTGTCTTAGTCACTGTTCTATTGCTGTGATAGACACCATGAGGAAGGTAACCACTCTGATAAGAGAGAGCATTTAATTGGGGGCTTGCTTACAGTTTTAGAGATTTAGACCATTATCATCATGGTGGGGAGTGTGGTTGTACACTTGGAACTGTAGAAGTAGCTGAGCATGCGCCTGCACACATGTGTGCGTGCACACACACACATACACACACAGAAAGAGAAAGAGAGAAATAGAGACACACACACACAGACATAGACAGACAGACAGACAGACCGGGACAAGGCCTGGTATGGGCTTTTGAAACTGCAGATTCTGTTCCTAGTGACACGCTTCCTCCAAATACGTGAGCCTATGGGACCATTCTTATTCAAACCACTATATACTATATATTCCAAGTTGGCCTAGGACTCATTATGTTTCCTAGGCTACTCTTGAACTTGTGGTGATCCTTCCATTTCATTCTTCCCAGAGCCAGGATTACAAATGTGTGCCAACAAGCCAAGTTGGTAGGATTTGACTATTTAAAATCTGCACATTTTTCTTTTTCTTTTTTTTTTTTTTGTGTTAATGTTATTGAATTGGGAAGGCTAAATGACTCAAATGACATTGTGATATATGGAGTTCCAGTGAGCTGGTGCACAGCCCTATCCCAGCACTCAGAGGCTAACATGAGAGGATCATGAGCTTGAAGTCAGCATGTGCTACACAGTGAAACTCTGCCAGGACAGATATGGGGAAGGAAGAAGGAAAGAGGGAAGAAAGGAAGGAAGGAAGAAAGGAAGGAGGAAGGGAGAGGGGAGGAGGGAGGAAGTCAGAAAGGAAGAGAGAAGACAAAGGAAGGAAAAGGAAGAGAAAAGAGAAGAAAAAGAAAATATTAATGGTCTGTCTGTGTGTGTAGCTGTCTTTTGCTGCTTTGTGGGTTCTTCTCTCTTCCACCCTTCTCCACCCCCTTTCTTCCACCCTTTCAACCCCTAATACTAGATAGGAGAGAAAGAGGATAGAGGAGAAAGGGAAGAGATCTCTGATCAGGAGTTGGAAAGGGAACGGTGGTATTGTTAGACTACGTCCTGCTTATTAGAGGCGTTTCCTTCCTTGGGGCAAGTTTGATCTTTGCAGTCAGGATGCCTAATTTCTTCTTGTTTCTTTTTTGTGCATGACCACTTAACAAACCATGAACAACAACCAACCAACAACTCACCAACCCACCTACCAACAACCAACATCGCCTCTTGTAGCCCTAGCATTTAAATACCCTCTCAAAAGTCCCCAGAATTCCAAATGTCACATAATTGCAGAGGCTATCTGTAGTTGGCAGAATCACTCCTAGCCGGAGCATGAGGTAAATCATAGTCAGCTGCTGTGGACAGTCTGAAGCAGCTCCATAGCCCACGCCAGGGATGAAAACAAAAACATTCTTTTAATCTCTCTCTCTCTCTGTATTTTTTTAAAGAAACCCAAACCCCCAAATTGTCACTCTAGGTGTGGCTCAGTGGACGAACCCATGCCTAGCATCCCTGAGCAGGGCCCTGGCTCAGTTCTCATCCTGTCAGTTCCTTAGTCCCCTGAGGAAAGGAGATGCATATATAAACATTAAGGAGGTGCATATATAAACATTAAGGAGATGCATATATAAACATTAAGGAGGTGCATATATAAACATTAAGGAGATGCATATATAAACATTAAGGAGGTGCATATATAAACATTAAGGAGATGCATATATAAACATTAAGGAGATGCATATATAAACATTAAGGAGGTGCATATGTAAACATTAAGGAGATGCATATATAAACAATAAGGAGATGCATATATAAACATTAAGGAGGTGCATATATAAACATTAAGGAGGTGCATATATAAACATTAAGGAGATGCATATATAAACATTAAGGAGGTGCATATATAAACATTAAGGAGGCACATATATAAACAATAAGGAGATGCATATATAAACATTAAGGAGGTGCATATATAAACAATAAGGAGATGCATATATAAACATTAAGGAGGTGCATATATAAACATTAAGGAGGCACATATATAAACAATAAGAAGGTGCATATATAAACAATAAGGAGATGCATATATAAACATTAAGGAGGTGCATATATAAACATTAAGGAGGTAATCTTCAGATTTAGAATGATTTCTAATTTGGGGCAAATATGAATGAGGCTGCTCTAGATATGCCAATCCTGATTCTTATTACCATTATAAAATATTATTCAAAATATTAAGATTAGAGTTCTAGTATTAGGCTTACTTTATGTGGAAGAATGATATTATACATGTTTAGTTTTTATACTTTTAAAACACAAATATATGCTTATATTATCACTTCTGGCTAATTTGAAGTATCAGAAATGGTAAGCTAGGTATATTAAGTGTCTTGTATTTTGTCTTGATATTTGATTTTTAAAAAAATTCTAAGTTAAAATGAGTTCACAATGGAGAGGTAGCCCTGTGGGTAAAGAGCTATGCAAGCATCAGGACCTGAGTTCACATCCCAGGAGCCTGGTGAAGCCAGGTATGGTGGTGTGGAGCTATGATCTTGGTGCTCCTGAGGTGGGAGAGCCTTTGAAGCTGCTGAGTGGTCTAGCCTGGTCTCCATAGTGGTGGGCAATCAAGAGAGACCCTGTCTCACCCTGTCTTTAGCAAGATGGAAGGCAAGGATGGACACTTGAAGTTTACTTTGACCTCTACACTCTCAGACACACACACGCACACACGCACACACACGCACACACGCACACACGCACACACGCACACACGTACACACACACGCGCACACACGTACACACACACGCGCACACACACACACACACACACACACACACACATCTTTTAAGTCAGTGCTTCCAGAGTTTGGCTGAGACGAGGTAGTGTTGTTTAAGGTGGAAACGATAACAGAGGTATTCCTAAATCTAATTTGGAAAGTTATGTTCATGATGTTAGGGGACTGTGAACATAGTCTGAGTGGAAAATTAAGATTTGGTATGGCCGTTTGCAGCTGCTTGATCAAGTCCTAGTGTAGCTCATTGTTCTAAAGATGAGATTTGTTGAACATTTTGGAAGGCAGAAGTATGTGGAAATCAACAATTTCTAAAGTAGTACAAACTGGTCTTAATAATCTATAATGTTTCATTTACTGAAGGGAATACATAAAAATAAGAGGAAAAAAAGGAACAAAACAGTCAAGATAAAAAGCCACGCGGGGCAGAAAGAGTCGGGGGGGGGGGTGACTAAAAAGAACTGCATTTTTTTCTTTTTTCTCAGCAATCTGTCCAAATTCGTTTCACTCTCATTACATATCTAGCCGGAGGCAAAGCACAGAATCTTATAACAAAGAGGGTGTTATGAGGAGGTCTCCTTTCCACAGTGAAGCCTAACATATGTGTAAATCTTGCAGCCTTGTAACAGGAAACTTTATAATAAGGGAGGACTGTGCTGAGCTTTTCCACAATTTTGGAAGAATGAATTTTATTAGGTGTTAGACAAAGAAATTATCAACTGAATTTTATGCTGCAAGGCTGAGAGATTTGTTGTGACTGTTTCAGACCTTGGCAGTGGCTTTATGTGGCCCAGGTATATTAGGAACAGGGCCTCACATTATTAATATGTCTACTGTCGCTAGTGTTCAAAAGGATATGATGTTTAAGTTTTGCCTGTCCATGAAAAGTTATTCCAAATTCCATTATTCTGTGGTTTTCTCAGCAGTGTTAGGCTGTTCCTGATTGATCAACACATAATATAGTTTGGGACTCAGTCAATGGTTCTTTTCTTTCTGAATGATGGTGACAAATTCTTTTGAAACTTAGGAAATTGGCTCCATCACTCACTTCTGTTTCTTTGCTTTGCTTTTCCCACCTCAGCTCCTGAGACCCACATTGTCTTCTTAGGCAGAGTAGGTCATCTGCGGGAAGGCAGTGCTTATTAATGGTCTTGAAACAAGGGTAAGCTTGACGCTGAGAGCAGCTGGCAGGTAGGCGCCAGGGTAGTGGTTTGCTTGGTTAATGAAGATCCTAAAATTAAGGTGCCCTAATATACCTGACATGTATTTCTTGTAGTTTCCCCTGGTTTCAAGATTACCTGGCTATAGCCGTTTGTCTGGATTTTAAAGGCCGATATGTGGTGGCAGACTGAGGATATATATAGTATTGGACAGTTGGGCATGTTGTGTTTCATAGCTACTAAAGCAAGTTAGACATGTGGAAGTCAGTCCTCTACTCTTGCCAGCAGGTTTTTGTTATTTTATTTTATTCGGTATTTTACCTATTCAATCTCTTCTTTTTCCACTTGAAAGTTGCTATGTGTCACACACACATTCATGTATGATTTCAATGGTGATGGGTAGTTTAAGGACACTGTCTGATATGGTTTTTCCTACTGCAGGACTACAACTTCAGGCAGATGAGATATTAGGTGGAGAGACATAATATTAATAGACTGATGTCAGCAAGACACAGTGTCAGAATCTCTCCTTCACTTCCCTTTTCTTTCTTCCTTTCCCCACTTTTGTCCACATGGCCTTATTATATAGCCCAGGCTTGTCTTGAACTCATGACCTTCCGGCCTCAGCCTAATCAGTGCTGGGGTTATAGCTATATTTAGCCATGCCTACCATTAACTTCATCTCTTCTTTCCTGATGGTTAACTCCTTAGTTCTAAATAATATCATGATGTCTAGATTTTGTTTCTTGATATAACACAATGATGAAGTGTATATGTGTGAGTGTTTGTATGTGTGTGTGAGTGTGTGAGTGTATGTATGAGTGTGTGTGTGTGTACATGTACCATAATGCTCCTGTAGAGGTAAGGGGACAACTTTGGTTGTCAGGTTACAGTAAGTGCTTCAACTTCCTGAACCCCCTCAGCAGCCCACTGATAATCTTGACTGATACCTTGTAAGACTTGCAGCTGAGTGACATCCACTCTGGTGTCTGTGACGCTCTTTCCAGAGATGATTAGGTTAAGAAGGAAGTCCTACCCTGAATGTAGGTGGCACTGATCAGTGTGTTGGGAACCAGGCTGGAGTCAAAGGGGAAGGAGGAGGAAGCTGCCTCATTGTAGGCTCTGAAAACCTTGGTTCCCTTCTGCCTTTAAACTGTTTTCTCAGGAATCTGTCACAGTACTTCAGGTGTGACTGGCACCTGTTAAAATATCCATTGTTTGTGCTTTAATGGATTTGGAGTTCTGCTGTGTCATTGTGTCAATTTTAGAATGTTTCACTCCCCTGAATACACTGTCCTCAGTAACAGTAACTACAGTTGCTCTAAGGTGTCTAGTCCTAGGCAACCACTAGTACCCTTCAACATCTTTCAACAGTTGCCATAAATAATAACGACGCAGTATAGTGCACTCCAGGACTTTATTGTTTTATTTCCTGATGTTTTTCACTTATGTGGATACTCCCTGCATTTATCCAATATCCATCAGCTAGCAGACAGTGTTCTCATCTTTTGACTGCTATGAATGATGCAGGGTCTCGTCATGTAGCCCATGCTGGTCTGGAAACTTCTTTGTGGCCCTAAGCTGGCTTTGAAGAAAAAACATTTAACTACTGTATCGTTTGATTCTGAGACTGACTAAAATTTATAGGTAGCAGCATTGTGTGGTGATGTCTGAATGACTGATACATAGTTAATGAACCAGGATATCATGTTTAGAAAGAGATCTCTCTGCCCCCTCTCTTCCTCCTCTCTTTCTGTGTATGTATATATGTGTACACACACACACACACACACACACACACACACACACACACACACACAAACAAATGAAGGTGCTGCTGTTTAAGTATGTCCCATGTGGGTATGCACGTGTGGGAGTGCACATGTGGGATGCTGAGGCATCCAGAGGAGGGCGTTGGCTCTGCTGGAGCTGGAGCTTCAGGTGGCTGTAAGGTGCTAGGTGTGGAGCTAACAGTCTGAGTTCTCTTCAAATGCAGCACATAGTCTTAACCTTTGGGCCCTCATTCCAGCATCTGTAATGAGTTCTTACAACCCAATAACAATAAAACAATCAGCTCAAATCTTAAAGATGGGTGGTGTCTTAGAGTTAGTATTGTGAAAAAACACCATGACCAAAAGCAGCTTGGGGAGGAAAGGGCTTAGTAGGCTTACATATCCCGAGTCACAGTCCACTGAGGGCAGCCCAGGCCTTACAGAGGTGGGAACTGCTGTAGAGGCTCTGAAGAATGCTGCTTGCTCAGGCCGCCAGCCCAGGGCGTGTCCACCCACAGTCAGCAGAGACTTCCCATATTAATTACTAATTAAGAAGATGCCCTACAGGTTTGCCCATAGCTAAGTCTGTTGGAGGCATTTTCTCAGTTGAGATTACCTACTCTGAGGCGACTCCAGATTGTGTCATGTTGACATTAAAAACTACAAGACACATAGACAAATATTTGATGCCCTCTTTTGAAGATGTGGTCTCCTAGAGACATGAAAAGATGCTCAGCATTGCCGCACTTCAGGGAAATTAAATTTAAAGCCACCTCGGCTAGTTCTGTATACCCCGCAGAAAGCTAAAGAAGAGTGAAGTGTCTAGTTCAGTTACCAGCTGACCGAGAGGCTGTGATGGCTTTGTATTGTGTTCTCACGTAGCAAGCTGGGGTAGTTCACAAATCTCTCTGACTCTGTAATAGGCTTTGAAAGGTGGGCATAAGGCCGGAAATGCTCTAGGCAGGATCTCTATTCTTACGGGTGCTGTCTCTCTCCACCCGTTTACAAGGTGGTAGATTATCCAGTGCTGTGTGAACTGACATATCCGTTCTCAGCATGGTGACCGTGTGCTCAGCCTGATGCCCACATAGCTCTCATAGCTTCCCAGTGCATGCTCAGCCTCTGTAAGGAAGAGACGGGCTAGAAGCACTTCCTTTAAAGCATGCATAGATGGCAGCACCGAGCTTTTGAGTGCCAGAGAGCTGCTTTGACTAGTTTATGTTCTGCAGCCTTAGTGAGAGCTCTCAAGCAGAAGGTGGATTTAGCAGTGAAATGCATGGTCATGGTTTAGTTTATCCTCATGTATAGACTCATGGAGGGTTCTTGATTTCATTGGCATCAATTAGAGCCTACACTTACTTATACATGTAATATGGATTTACAGGCAGAAACACACCTCCTACACAGTTATTTTCTTAATCTCTTTTGTTTGGTTGGTTTTTTGGGGTGGAGTTCCCTGTGTAACCCCAGTTGTCCTGGAACTTGCTCTGTGGAACAGGCTGGCCAGGAACTCATACAGATCTGCCTGCTTCTCCCTCCTGAGTGCTGGGACTAAAGGCGTGCGCCACCACTGCCTGTCAATGCCTGAAACTTTTGTTGCATTTTTAAAAGGCTTATTGTTTTTTAATGTGTGTGTGCCTGTATGAGTGTATATGTACCACCTTTGTACGGTGCTGTGGAGGCTGGAAGAACGCATTGTTTCCCTTGGGACAAGAGTTACAGGTGGTTGTGAATTGTCTGTGGCTGCCAGAAACCCAGGTCCTTGGTAAGAGCAGTGAATGCTGTTAACTGAGCCTCCTATCCAGTCCCTTGCTGTGGCCTGGATCAGCCTCTGTCTTGCAAGATGACCCAGGTTTGCCTGAGTTTGTGGTCCTCCTGCTTCAGCTTCTGGAGTGTGGGCAGTCATTAGAATTGAATTTTTTTCTTTAATTAAGGATCTTTAGAATGTACAGGGTTACTTAAACACTTGTTTTTATTCTTGCAAACCTTGCTTTTGAAAAGGCCGTTGCTGTGAGAATGTCAGCTGTGAGGTGGTGAGAAGATGCTTAATGCTTTCCTTTCAGGAAATCTAATGTCTCTGTTCTAAAAACAGCCCAGTGTCTCCTGTCTGAGTTGGTTACTTGCTAATTTTGTAGGTCCACACTTTGTGTTAATTGTTTGGAAGTGATGTGGCTGTCTGTCCTTCCTTGTGGTTGGAATCACAGAGGCATCTGTTAAGTTCCACCCTCCCACCCTTCCTCCCTCCTTCCCTCTCTCCCTCTCTTCTCTCTTCTCACCCCCCTTTCTTCCCTCCCTCCCTCTCACCCTCCCTCCCTCCCTCCCTCCCCTCTTTTCTTTCTTTTCAGACAGGTCTCCTGTAGTTCAGGCTGGCCTCAAACTTATTATGTATCTGAGGATGACTCAGATTTTAGAGTCCCCTGGTACTCACCCTTGGGAGAATGTGGTATATATTCTGTAGCTATCTGTTGTTTAGAGCCTCACTGCTAAATCTGGACGGAGATCCACGTGCATAGTGGGTGAGTATTTCTATAGGTGATTGTGGAGAAGTTGAAGTGGCTATCCAGATAGTCAAGTCCCACTACCTCTGATGGTGTTCAGGAAATGCTACCCTAAGAGTATTTTAAGCTCAAGGAATTTGAGAAAACAGCAGAAACAAGGAAGGTCCTTGGTGCTCTCTTGTAGGCTTTAATCTGACCTCGAAGGTTCTGGACCTCCCTTCAAGCCATTGCAGGATGTTCCTATGACAGCCGCCGTCCTTGTTGCTCTCCGGGCACAGCCTGTTTGGTGTATCATAGCTCTTCACACTGTTGGCCTTCACTTAGCCCAGCACAGAAACATGCAGATTAGTTCTTTAGTTTAGTGTCCTCGGTGGTTTAACTGTTGCTCTTTCATTTCCTTGTGAAGGCTTCAATGCCATACAAAACCTGAATCTCTGTGTTTTTCTGTTGCTATTATGCCTCTTAGTATTATGCCGTACAGCTCTTAGACCATTTGGGATGTCAGGGGCAGGAGTTGGTCACCGGAGTTCCTCAGGCAGGGGCCTGGCCACTTGCAACCCTTAAGGAGTTACAAAATTTACAAAGGGAATATCTTCATTGCCTCGGTGTGAGAGCCAACAGTAGTCACCTTCAGTGTTTTAAGAGCACCCAAGTATTTGATTGAGAAAAGATCCCAGTAACAAAAAACATTGAGAAAATATCATTCGAGCACATTAAAAGTGGAGAGGGAGGTGGATTTCTGAGTTCGAGGCCAGCCTGGTCTACACAGTGAGTTTCAGGACAGAAACCCTGTCTTGAAAAAAACAAAAAACAAAAAACAAACAAACAAAAAAAGTAGAGAGAAATTGTGGTCCTCAAAAGAAAGATTAAATATTGTGGAGTTTATTTTATATATATTTCCAATATTATATATAATTATATATAATATATATATGTTTATATATAATTATATATAATATGTATGTATATATATATATATATATATATATATATATATATATATATAATAAAAATTCAATGAATTCCCAGCACTTAAGAGGCAGAGAGGCAGGTGGATCTCTGAGGCTAGCCTGGTCTACAGAGTGAATTGCAGGACAGCCAGTGTAGGTAAAAGGACAAAGGAAAAAAAAAACTGATTCCAACTTGACCTGGAGATCAGGGCTAAAGGAAGAACACCCTGATCTGACTTTACCCCAAACTGAAGACCAGAGTTTGCAACAGAATCAAACCAGGGTCAAGATCAGGCCACTGTGGAGAGCTTTGCCTCCTAAGAAATTCTATATAAATCCTGTCTTCTGCTCACTTCCTTCCTGCTTCACACCTGAGCAGAGGCAGTCCCCCTCCTGGGTCTTGGCTTGCTATAATTATCTTGTGTGCAGTCTTTTTTTTCTCCGAGTCAAGGTTTCTCTGTGTAGCCCTGGCTGTCCTGGAACTCACTCTGTAGACCAGGCTGGCCTCGAACTCAGAAATCCGCCTGCCTCTGCCTCCCGAGTGCTGAGATTAAAGGCGTGCGCCACCATGCCGGCGTGTGCAGTTGTTTTGTGGGGGTGACAGTGGTGACTTTGTGGTATTCCTTGGCTCCTGACTGCCAGGATACCTTTCCATCTGAGCTGTAACAATTACTGAAGATATTTAGAAAGTTTATTTTTAGAAATTGCATTAATGCTAGGCATTTCTACACATAGGTATTGATTTTTACATTGTGTGTGTGTCCTTGGTAATTCCGGATCCTGTCATCTTGACAATCTGTATTAAACATCACGCGAGGGAGCACATGTCTCTGAACCCATCACTGGCTAATGAACAACTTCGCATCATTTCTTGTCATTTGAAGATGAAGTGAGGTTGTGGTTGGTGCCGCAGGCATTTATCCTCAAGGCTGCTAGAGACTTCAGAATGCATCTAATACCTGTTAGTCCCTAGTTTTGCATAGTATAAGGATTCTTATGTCTTAAGCTTTCTAAACAGCACCGATTATTTCCCCTCCTATTCACCTACTTGCTAAAATGAATTATATGTGCATTTCCCCCTCACGTTTGCCAGTGCCAACATGAGACACCAACAGAGATTCCAGGAGCTAGGTGAGTAGAACGATCCAGGCTGGGGTGTAGTTCAGGGATAGAAACCTCCCCAGATCTTAAGTCTTCACTCAGATCCTCAGCGCTGCCCCCTCAGCCCAAGAGTACTTTTGTCATATACACAGATGCATGTATGATTCTAATTGCCATCCGGACACAGTATAGGATTGCCTTGTTGGTTAGGCTGGCTTGTATGCATGTCTCTGGGTACGTGTGTGTCTCTATTGCATTCATTGATGAGGGAAGATCTGACCTAACGTTGGGCAGCACCGTCCCTGGGTTTGTGTCCTGGACTATGTAACAGAGGGAGGAGCTGGGCGGACGCATGCTTCTCTCTGCTCAGTGATGTGACCAGATGCTCCAAGCTTCTGACTTCCCATTGTGGTGGATATAACCAGGAATGGCAAGCTGAAACCTTTCTCCTGTCCTGACCTTCGCTTGCATGTATGCTCTGGTGTGCACATGCCTACATGTACATTGTCGTTGGCCTTCATGTGTGTGCTGTACTCACATGCTCACATGCTCACACACACACACACACACACGCAGAGACACACACATGCCAGTGTGAGCTTAAGCTCTCTCTCTCAGTAAATAAATAAATGGAAAACTTTTATCTTTATAGGGGTTATAAAGTCAGTCACATGCAAAATGTATTGAAAAATCTGTTTTGTTGTCAGCAAGAAGTTCGCTATGCTTTGCTCTGTCACAGCATCAGTTTGAGAGAACTGTAAACCTGACTTCATGCAATAGACACACGTGTTTAGAGCTCACCAGGGATGCAGTGTGCGTGAAGGGGTCTTGGATGAACCACATCACACCCGCTTTCACGCCTTTGTACAACTGCACTTGCCTTTCTTTTTGAAGCAGTTAGCTAGTTAAAAAATGCAATTTTAAAAAACAGCAAATATATTGGTGATTTGACAATTTGTTTCTAAGAACCGATTTTTAAATGTTTATTTATTTAAT
Source organism: Mus caroli (assembly GCF_978045245.1). Classification (NCBI taxonomy): domain Eukaryota; kingdom Metazoa; phylum Chordata; class Mammalia; order Rodentia; family Muridae; genus Mus; species Mus caroli. Next base: position 19,551,859 of record NW_028227266.1, read on the forward strand.
TATTTGTTTATTTTTGAGGTCTTGTTATGTAGCTGTGTCTAGCCTGAGATGTACGATCCCCTGCCTCTGCCTTTTGAGTCCTGGGATTATAGATATGTGTAATTGTGTAGAAGTGCATGTCTCACTGTAGAATTCTCTTGCATACTGCTGCTTCATAGCATTTTCCTAAAAAGGCGCATTTTCTGCATGTCAGAAAGAGAACAGCCACGGATTGCCAAAGCTTTCAATGATTTTGGTGTTGGGCAGTTGCCATTTCTACTTGTATGGAGGGAGCTATTTGTGAACCACCATGGACCAGCCTTTGAGAATAGAAGAGATCATTAAAGACTTGCAGCATTTTTAGCATTATTATTAGTTACTTAAATTGTATATGCACTCCATACTGTGCTCATATTTAACACATATTCTAATTGCATTTTCATACAGAATACTGTACATAATTTTAGCATGCCACAGTAACACTAGTGTTTAAGCAACAGTAGCCCATTTGGTATTTTAAAGGAACACTTGCTGGCTGAAGACACTCTTTGCAGCTTGCGCCGGAGACCATGTTGAATGCTATGAGTGGTTTCATCTGACCTGCGGAGAACCATGGTTGGTTATGGCTCCACTTTGTACATGTCCTCCCAGAGCCAGCTGGTGGCAGTTGGTCTTTAGAAATGAACATTTCTGGCTGAGCTCTGAAGACTGTATTTTAAAACGTAAAGCATAAAATACCCAGTGTTCATTGCTTATACATGAAAGCACATGTCAGAAGAAACAAAATGGACTGAAAAAAGACTGTAGGATGCACGTTAAATTTTGTGTACAATTACAATTCTGTTTGTAGTAGGTTTAAAAGTCACTAGTGTAATATAGAGTACAGTAAGCCAGCCTCCCCCCCCCAAAAAAAAAACCAAAAAAACAAAAAAACAAAAAAAAGAGAGAAAGATTTAGAATTGAACTCAAATGTGACAGGGGAGAACACACTGCTATAGTTTTAAGAAAGGATTTGATGTTCCTCATACAGATGTTGACTATGAGCCCTTGCTTTGCCGATGCCTAATTCTATGTGAAACCCTCCCTCTTAGCTGCAGGCTTCCCCAAAATATGATTGCATATGGATGCTGCCATTGCCATGATGAACTGTTATTTAGAACTGGCTTAAGCTCCTGGGAAGAAAGTCATCTTTGTAACTCCAGGATATTACTTTTATCGTGTATAGTAATTGAACAGGTCATGCTGGAGCTAATGAACCACATATGGCCTTGGGAGGAGCTCGACGGCTCAGCAATGGTTACACAAACCTTTTGATGAGGATTTTCCATGGCTTCTCTGAGGCAAGTCTGCTCAGTCCTGTTAATGGTACAAGATAAAGGCATGCTAGTGTCCTGGAAAGAAGCCAATGAAAGAAACAAACATGAGCTCTTTGCAGCCTCTGCTCTTAGCATTTACTTGTGAGCATCCCTGAAGATGTGAATGAAGTGGACTTGTATCATGAAGGGATCCAGCGGAAAAGCCAGGGGGTGAGTTAGTTACCGCTGCAGAATTCAGTCTCTGACAGGAGAAGTGGGTTGACCAGAAGTACGAAGGAACTGGTTGCCATTCACACAGAACTTAGATCAGCATGAGGTCTGTGGGTGTGCACATCCCATGTCTTCCTGTGGGCAAAGTGGCTCTCTGTGGGACCTGTGCACATCTGCATTGGTCAGTATTTCAGGTGCAGGAAGATGAGCTAATCTTTGAAGGAAATGAAATTGAACTTGTTTCAAATTCAGCTACTTTGATTCAGCAAGCTATAGTGATTAATACGGATATTGAAAAGTTTGGGTAGTGTCTGTGACTCTAAACAGGAAGTTTCTCAGGCTGATGAGTGTGATCTGAGCTGCATAGCCACAGAAATAAAGCTGTGAACTGTAGGACTAGTTTGTGATAATTTGATGATTCAATAACGGAGTTCCAGGTGCTGGGGTGGAAAGCCCTACTGGATGAATGCTGACAGATGCTGTGCACTGTGCTGCTGTTCGGTAAGCCTCATGTGATCAACTGCTTTGACTGGTTGAGTGCATTCTTTACGTGTGTCCTCCGTGTCAGGCACTTCAGTGGTGTGTGCTAAGTGCACTGTATTTTATAGATGAGGAATGAAGATGTCAAGCATTCCCTCCCGGGCACGTGCTGGTAAGTGACTGACTACACACTTTCACCTCAGTGTTTTTCACAGTTGGGGACTCATCAGAACCAGCATCTGAAAGTTAGGTTTCGTGGCATGGTTAGAAGAAAAGGACATTTCTCTGTTGAGGTATGCTCAGAAGGGGAACCAGAGATCTGTTGGTGTGACTCTAGGCTGCCTGATGTGCAGAAGGGACCTATACAGGGTTTACATTTCTGTCAGGGTTTTAGTGATCTGACTGAGTGCCATCCTTGTACTGATCCCTGTGTATGTGTGCAATACACATTTGTGTCCTTAAATGCACTCTTGCAGCGTGTAGCATATCATGAAGATACTTCTCTGTTGAGTTGTCTTCTCTTCTGAGACAGGCTCTCTTTATAGTCCTGGCAGGATCTTGCTGTGTAGACCAGGGTGGCCTTGAACTCACAGGGATCGCCTGCCTCTGTCTTTGGTTAAAGGCATGCTCTCTGGTGATTTTCCTGTGTTTTTTGTTGTAGTGTGGAAGAATGTGATATATTCCTCTGGGATGTGTTATTTACCTAGCAAGCATTAGCCACTTCCTGTATTCACACATTCTCATTTACATTTAATCTTCTATTAACTGTAGTAAGCATGAAGGCTGGTGTCCTGTTTACTTCTGCAGTTTCTGTGCACTGCTAATAACAATGTAACAAACACAGCTCTACAGTCCGAGGGGTAAAGAGGCCAAGTCTTACAACTACAAGATTAAAGCTGCGTGCTTGTGCTAAAGTATAGGTAGGAATCTGAAGTGTCTCTTCAAAGCTGAGCACGGTAGTTGTGCACATGCCAGTCCTTGGTTCAGAGCGCCTGGCAGCGAATGTCCCCCCGGGCGCGGCTGTCACCGTCTCTGAGAAGCCTACTGAGTTAGTGGCTTCTGTTTGCCTGTACCTGCGGGACTTGTTTATATCTTGCTTTTAATTATTGCTTGAATTAAGCTGTGATGTAATGACTTGCTTTAGTAGTTCTGGGGCCCAGTATTTCTCTCTTGAGATTAGGGGACATATTTCATCCATTTTTTAAAAAATTAAATTTTATTTTTAAAAAATAGAACATAATCACATCCTTTTTTTCTCTTCCCTCCAGGCCCTTCCATGTACTCCTTTGCTCCCTCTTGAAATCATGGCCTCTTTTTCTTTATTATATATGATGCCTACGTACATGTATGTATGCGACTATGACCTCAGGACTAACTACTTGGTATGGACAACCAACTGTGGGGTCTCACCCTCAGGGAAGACCATTTCTCCCACTTTAGCATTCCTCAGGTGCCTGTCTGTGGATGAGCCCTCTGAGGGTTCCCTCTTCTGTGTTAGCATGTCGACTGTTATTGTAGTTCTTTAGGGCTTGTTTAAGCAGCCTTACTGTTGAGATTTCACGGGTGTTGTAGCTTCCCTGTCATTTCTAGGAGACACAATTCCACAGCAGATTTCTGGCCCTCTGGCCCTTAAGATCTTTGTCTGTCTTCCCAGTGCTTCCTGAGCTTAGGCACAGGGCTTGTACTGATGTATTGACTGAGGAGGCTGGGCACCCCAGGGTCACTTCTTGTCTGCATTTTGACTGGTTGTGGTTTTCTGTATAGTTCCCATTTGCCATAAAAGAAACTTCCTTGACGTGGTTGTGAGTGATACTTATCTTTGTATATAAGGATGAGTATCTGGAATGCAGTTAGGAATTATACTGGTTTAGGGAGGTGGCAGTAGTGGGTTCTCCTCTAAGGTCCCCAAGCTCACCAGCCCTGGGTAGTTGGCCTGATTTACCTTAAGTCCAAGTAGACAGTGCTGGTTTCCATCGAGAGTGGGGCTTTCCTTTGCTTCCCTTGGCGGCTTGCCTAGCACCTTTGCGTATTAAGAAAGCTGGTCCTCAGAGAGTAGGGCTTCACGACAGATCCAGTTTGGGTCTTGTGGCTTTCATGTCCCAAGTGCCTATATTGTTTTGGGGTTCTTTGGACATTGCTAAAATTTAATTTAGCAATCAATAACTGAATTACTTTCAGCCTCTGGGAGGTAACCAAGGGAAGCAGCAGCAGCCTATATTGTTTTGGGATTCTTTTGGACTGCCCTGACCAACAACTTGAAAGGGGACTTGGCAAGCGAGTTCCTAGGGTTTACGTTAGATAGTCTTGGGGATAGCACTGTCAGACCAAGTGGGAAAACTTCCTTCACCCCCCAGTCTCTGCCTGTGCCTCTGTCTCTGTGTGTGCTATATATAATTTTAGGTAAGTAGAAAATAGTGTGATTCCTTGTGGCTTTTGCAGACATTCTCACTGTTATTTTGCCTCTCCCTCCACTCCTTTCTGCATTGACCTCCCTCTTCCCTCTCTAACTATAGACCCTGCCCCTAATTTGCCTGTTTCGCCCTTCAAATCACTTGAGTTTCAGGCGTATAGTATGTATAGTTGTCAGTGTAAATTGAGTGAATATGTTAATAGCAGTTAGATTATAAGATTTATTTCATTTAAAAGTTTGTATACATGTGTTTAACTCTGTGCATATGAGAGGCCAGAGGCATCCTGTGCCTCTGAACCTGAGGTTACAACTGGTTCAAGTTATCCAAGCCGGGAACCTCGGGTCCTCTGCACAGAATCTTAACCACTGGACTGCTCTCCCCAGCCAGCCTGATTTGTCTTATGTCTTTAAGTTTCTTCCTGATATTCTAGAGTTCTAATACGAGAAATTTTGTTATACCAGATATGATGTTGGTAAAAAAGTAATTACAACGGATGAAGGTGCTGCTGTTTATGTATGTCACTGCGTGCCTAACCCAGCACCACTTACCTGATACAATCCAGTAATTATTATTTTATTAACAAATAAAATATAACTGAAGCAGATTTTAAAAATGCATAAGAAAGGAACCACCAAACACTGTGAACTCTATGAAAAATTATTTAATGCATCTTAATTTGTGATTAAAATGTCCTTTTTTCTTACTGCTTCCGAGTTTTGGCAAGTTCCATCTTCCTTTAGAATATGTTCCTTGCCCTTCCTTGCATTAGCGAGTCTGTGGCTTGAGGTTGGGGAGCTGTGTCAATTGCAATCTACGGTACTTGGGAGCTCAGGGAACCGAGGATAATCAGTGTATAGTTCATTCACTAGAATGCAGTTTTAATTGGCTACAACTTTTTAAAAACCTTCTAGCAACCCCCAAAGCCTTGATAGGCTTAGTATTTTTCATTGAGATATCTGGCTTAAATTTGGCAGCATGCCATGCTTGAATTTTAAAAATTAGAATAAAAAGAATCATGTTTATATTTGACGAGCATGAAACTGGTATGTATACAAATAGTTCTCCTAGAAGAAAAATCTTGGTTAAAAACCAACCTAGTGTAGGAATTTTAATCCTAAGAGAAAGATGCAGTGATGTGTACAATAGAACCTGTGTGGACGTTAGCATGAAGGGCCCGGATGCTGTGACTCATTTCAATACATTTGTGATGTCTTAATTATACAGCATGAGCTCTTTCAAAAATTTAACATTTTTCTTAATTGGCATCATATCTAGAAAGTTCAAAACTAAAGAATTCACCTTGGTAGACATTATGGATAGTTATATTGTGGGCACTTCATAAATATTTCATATTTTTTAATAACCAAGGCATTGCCTTTTCAGTCCATGTAAGAGAAAAATTTGGGGGTTGGATTACCTCTCTTTCTTCCTCCCTCCCCCTTCCCTTCCTTCTTTGCTTTCTCTCTTTTTTTTTCTTGACAGGTTCTCACTATATAGCCCAGGCTGGCCTCAGACGTATGCAACCTTCCAGTTTGGTGGGTAACAGGCATGAACTCCACCACACACATTTTGGTGGTAGCTTTCAGGCAAGCTATAGTGCATGAGATTATGTGACTTTTTTTTTTTTTAAACTTAACAGGTTTAAGGATCAAACCAGTCATGGTTCTGATTTCTATGCTGTTCTCTAGGGTTTCCAAAATATAATTAAAAAAAAAAAGATTTGCATGTGCACTCACGTGCACGCCATGATGCACATGGGGAGATGAGGACACTTTAAGAATCAGTTCTTTGCTGCTGCCTTTTTTGTCTATGGGAGTTGCCGGGTTCATTGTTGTAGCCTCTGAATTACTGATGCTAACTCTATGGCTAATTGTCCTGTTTCTTGGAAGCCTCACCAAAGAGACCCAGTGTTGTGTGCAGACAGTTTGCCTCTGCACTCCCCCTTAGTCCCCTTAGCACCCCCCCCAGAAGCTCCCATCTTCCCTGCTGCCCATGGCAAGTGCAGTACTGTGCTTCATCCCCCTGCAGCAAGCTCAGGGCTCCCTCCCCCTCCCTAGCCACTCTGAGGAACCCAGTCTGGGTTAGAATGGCACTGTCCATAAAGCCCTCCTTAATGAAAACACCCCAAGGAGCCACAAATGCTAGTTTGAGACAGCCTTGTCACCTCTGCATTGCCAAGAACTAGCTCGCTCTCTGATAAACAGCTGAACTCTCCAGGTGCCTGTCCTTGGGACCTTAAAGATAACAAACTCAAACAAGATTAAGACCCCACGTTTGAATCATAGAAAAAGGTAATCAGAGGTCATAGACAGTAAAGGGTGGCCATAAAATTAGTTCCTGATAACCTCACAAAAGACACTCTTTAATCCTCCTCCCAGTTCCAGTTCCTTCCCACAAAATGGTATCATGTTTGAGTTACAATCTACCTAAGCCAACCTCCACTCCCCTTCACCCTAAGCATTCAAAGAATTCCTAACTGCGCTGTATATAAACTCAATGCTTTCTGGACTTGTCATCTTGTGCCAGCACCTATGTCGCGTAGGTGAGGGGGGGGCGGCTTGCAATCTGAGTTAAGACTTGAAATAATAAAAAGACTCTTTTGCAAATTGCAGCAGACTCTGCAATTCTGCAATTCTTGGGCTCGTCTGGGTTTCCCACAGACTCAGGGCATAACACCATCAGGTCACCAGGCTTGTGTGGCACGTGCCTTTATCCACTGAACCATCTCAGCAGCCCTCTCTCTAGACTTTGAGACAGGGTTATGTGATGCAGCCCAGGCTAGCCTTCATCTCATGATCTTCAGTCTCAGCCTCCTGGACATGTGCTACATGTCCAGCTCAGTGGGGCTCTAATAACACTGAGTGTGAGGAAGAGATGCTGCGTGCCCACGCAAGCCCTGCCCGTGCCCTTCCCCGCTCCTCCTCCAGCGCCTGTGTCCTTCCCTGGCCCTCCTCCTTGCAGTCACCCCTATGCTACTTTAGAAGAAGCTTTCAAAGGACATTTCTGCTCATGTATTTTTATTTTTCTTTAAAATTCTGGTGATTCTCCTCATAATAGGAACAACAGGGTTTATTATAGCTCTGGCCTTCCTAAGCTCCCTGGTCTGATCATATGTCAGGCTCAAAAAAAAAAATTACTGTTTTAAATTGGCAAATTAAAAACTGCACATGTTGTGGATACAACACAGTGTGCTGATTAAGGATACATTCTACAATAATTAACTCATACCAAACACTTCTATCATTTTAGTATACTAGTTTTTTTAAGAGCATTTATTAAAAAACTCAGCACATTCCTAGTATATGATACATGGTTACTAACTGCAACCAGGCTGCTGTGAAGTAGCTCTCTCACACTTATTCCTCCTGTTTGAGGAGATTGCGAAAGATTTCTTAGTGCTTCTGTCTGTATCTAGGTTTTCATGTAGCTAGCTTCTCTTTTAGAATTTAATTCATTTTTTAAATTTCAGTTTGCAGAAAAGAGGGTTTTGAAATAAGTTACACCTGCCTCTTCTTTGCCTCTGTAGTTTTTGGTGTCCATCCTGTGACTTTGTATGCATCCTGTACTGTGAATGGAACCCAGAGACACACCATCAGCTAGGCTAGTGCTCTGTGCTAGCCACAGGCCGCGAGGCCCATCTTCAGTCCCTGAGCTGCGTTCACAGGTCAGAGCTGGTTAAAACAAAACAAAAACAAAACAGCAACAACAAAACAGCGATAAGGTCCTTTGTGCGCATGTACCATAGCTCTATCCCTTGCCTTTGTGGTTTTTCTTTCCCTGGATTATGCTTTAGACTATGAGTTACTTGGGACAAGGAATGTTTTGCATTCTCATCTGTCTGCCATAACTTCTGTTTGATGAATGAACGTATTTGGTTTCATTTCACAGATAGCTGTTGGTCTAAATTAAAACATTGAAGGAGAGCAGTAAAAACAGTCAGGTTTGACTGAATGCCTACCATCCAGCACACAGGAAGTGAAGACAAGGATTTCTATAGCTTTGAAGCAACCTGGGCTAGGAAGTGTGCTCAAGGCCAGGTTGATACGTAGAGAAACCATGATTGAAACCAAACCAGTCAACTCAGAAACAGTGTAGTAACAATTATTAATTTGATATTTCAAAAAATCTTTGCAGTTGATAATGTGATATTGTCCTAATCTGTTGATATAAATGTGCTGTCTAGTTTCAAATGTCAATTTGACAACAAACTAGAATCATCTGAGAGGAGGCCTCCCACGGTTGACTGGACAAGGCGCCAATCTGTGAGTATAGCAGAATACCATTAGGAATCAGTCCATTGGTTTATTTTTTTAAAGACCTGTTGTATTTGGTTCTACCCTAGGTCTCTGGGCTATCCAGTTTCTACTCCAGGTCATATACCCAAAGTCAAGCATGGGTGCTCCCTGGTGGAGTGGGCCTCAAGTTCAACAGACATTGGTTGGCCACTCCCACAGATCCTGAGCCACCATTGCCCCAGCATGTCCTGTAGGCAGAACAGATTTATGTCAAAGGTTTTGTGGCTGCATTTCAGGTCCCTTGAGTTTAGAGTAGAGGTGTGCTGGGGCAGATGAGGACAGGATTACAATTGAGAATGAAGGCAGAGGTGAGCATTAGTTTATTCAATTAGTGCTGAGGGTCAGGCCGACCCTCATGTCTACAAGCATGTACTGTTGCACCAAGCAACTCTCCAAGTCCCAAGACTTTACTTTAGAAAGTATCCTAAAGAAAATAGTATGGAGTGGGGAAAAGGCTCAGTGGGTAAGAGCATATAGAGCTCTTCCAAAGAACTCAAGTTCCAACCTCATGTAACTCTAGCTCTCGGGGACCTAATGCTCTTCTGGACCCCTTGGCCCTTGAGCTCACATGTGCATACTCATACACAGGCAAACGCTCGCATAACTAACTGTAATACATGTCAATACTTGGAAATTTTAATTTGTATGCACTTTAAAAGAAATGGGATTGCTCATTGTAATTAAGACTCTTCTTGTCTCTGGGGTTTTGATTCATAATTTGAACCTGCCAGATCTCCATCCTACAGGATGAGGGATTTGTAGGCCTCAGCCACATTCTATTCTTCTGCCATGTCAACTGTTAAATTCAAGTTAGAATTTATCACACGCTCCTATCAAAGAAGCTATAATTTCTAACTTAGACTCTTACAGCAGCACTAAACTTCTGATATATATTTCACATTTATGTTTTGATTCTTGCTTTAATTTCTTATAATTTGTACAAATTAGGAAAATAAGAAAATTATCAAGAAGAAAATATTAATTCTTAATGTAGATGCAAATAGAAACTCATATTTTCAAGACATTATTGATGAAAAAAGTAGTTGATTAAATACAAATTTAGATTTGTTTATTTCATTTTTTTGTGTGTATTTGTATATCATTGTTTTGCTAGCAGGTCAGAAGAGGGCTTTTGGATCCCAGGAACTGGAGTTACAGATAGTTGTGAACTGTCATGTGGCTGCTCGGAAGTGAACTTGGGTCATCTGTAAGAGCAACAAAACCTTTTAACCTCTGAGCCAGCTCTCCAGCCCTGCAGTAACACTGTTTAATGGTTAGACATACTATAGACTAAAATGCAACTTTCCCATCTTGGGATAAAAATGGCAAAAAGTGCTTGTAAACAATTTGTGATTAAAAACCAGTAATTGTTAGGGTCTGGGTGTGCCTGGCATCACAAGGTTTGGGTTCAACTCTCAGAGTCAAAAGTAAAGACTAAAAACAAAAAGTAAGGGTGCCAGAACTTACTAATATCTTAATTTCCTTTTGTTGAATTGTGTGAGTGATTATGGAGGCCTACACAAGGACATCTGTGTAGCCTGAGAAGCTCCTCTGAATGAATTATCTATGTCATAGATTAACATTCATTTCCTCATGTGTGCAAAGTAATTTCGTGTATAACACATTAAACCTTTCAACCATTCTTATAAGATATGTGACCCAGGTGTATACATTTATATGTGTGTGTACACACATCTAGATGTGTGTATCTGTTTTTAATTTTATAAACAATAAACTCTAGGTTTGAACAGAAGCCCTAGTCTTTGCGGCTAATTGAAAAGACATGTGCTCTGGTGTGGGCAGACCTGGGGAAAGCTCCAACTCAGACAACTCATCTGTTTAGCTCAGGACTTTATTTGCTAAACCCATAATTCCATTACAGTTATTGAGCTTTTATAACAAGAAGCAGTTGTGCATTGACCTAAACGAAGCAGAAATGAACAATTAGCAGTATCCCCCAAATGATGCACATTGTGCTGCAGAAACAAAGGACAGAGCAAGAATTCCCGTGGAAAGCCACAGCAGTCCTGCAGACCCCGTGGGGCTCTGGGTACTGATGGTTTAGCAGTTGACAGTGGTAGAGTATTCTTGTTTATTTTCTCTTATGATCTACCTTTGTAATTTTGACTGAGTTCAGGACTTAGCAAACTATTACCAGTTACCGATAGATTTTTTTTTTTTAAAAATATACTCTAGATTTATTCACTGAATTTTTAAATGTGTGTTTATGTGTATCACGCATGTGCCTGTTGTCCATGGAGGTCAGAAGAGGGGCTCCCTCGGCCTGCAGTTACAAACAGTTCTGGCTACCGTGTGGCACAGATTATCCTGTGTCCTCTGAAATAGCAATGACTGCTCGTAACCACTAAGCAGCTCTCCAGCCTAAGGATGCATGTTTTAACATGGAATTTATATATTTCAAGGTAGCTTACAGTTTACTATGAAACAAGGTTGGTATTTCACGCAATTCTTCTGCCTTGCACAGTGACATACTGGAATTACAGGTGTGAGCACCATGCCCACCAGCAAATACAGTTACAGATATTATTACTTTTAAAGATTTACTTGCTTTTGTTTTTCATGTAGAATGTTTGACTGCATATACGTATGTGCACCATGTGCATTCCTGGTATATAGAGGCCAGAAGAGCATGCTGTTTTCCCTGGAATCGGAGTTAGGAATGGTTGTGAGCCACCTTGTGGTTGCTGGGAACTGAACTCAGGTCCTCTCTGCAGGAGCAGTAAGTGCTCTTAACCACGGATGCAACTTTCCAGCTCAGTGGCCAATACATTTTTATAAATTACAAATAAAATATTCATAATCTTATTTTATGCAGTGGGGGCCCTTTTCAGCACGAACCATTTGCTTTTTCTGTATAGGCTTTAAAAGGAAAACAGGGAAGGGGGGATGCTGCTATTATATTACAATCTCAAAAAATGTTTGTTTTAAATGGTACTTATCAAAGGCTGAGGACTTTTCATGAGGCAAAAGAGTAGTAAGTTGCATGCATTCATTTGTGTTTTTGTTAGATGGATCTTTAGTGGTTCTGGAGATGGCCTATGCCAAGCAGGTACCAGACCTTGTAAGTGGCACCCACAGACCTTTCATCATTTCCTTTGAAGGGAAAATCTGATGGCATGTAACTGCATTCCCACCCGGGAAGTCAATAACAGACAGCTACAATATCTTGGATTAAGCCTGCATAAGAATAAGAATAATTTACAATTTGTTATTGTGTGTGCACACACAATAATATTGCATCATATGTGTGTGGGTGGATGTGCCAAGGCGCATGTGTGGAAACCAGAGGACATCTGTCTGTGGGCTCAGTTGTCTGTTCAACCTTTAGTGGTCTTTAAGGATTGCCAGTCCATGGGGCCAACACCTTCACCTGCTGAGCTGTCTTTTTGGAATCCTGCTATGTTTTTATTTTGTTTTTTGTTCTGGGTGGAAATAAATTCTTGCAATCTAAAGCCATATCTTGAAGTTTGAAGATTGCTTCTGTTAGTGTATTTTAAGCCAAATCCCCCACCAAAGTCCAAAGGGACTACTGTGAGAATGGTCTCATGAACACAATTAGTCAGGAGATCTGACTTAACCATGCGTCACTCACACCCTAAGAGGAAACACACAGTGTTCACCAGCCCTGTCAGCAGCCCTGAAAGCAACGGAAAGCAAACTAGTCTCACAGGTCTCAAGTATTTCCACATGCTTAGGTCTTCTTGATTATTATTGCAATGCTCTAATAAGGCCAGAGGTGGGGAACAGCTTCATTTCAGTTTCAAAACTTCCACATGAGAGAATTAGACCACGTATGTTGCTCCCAAAGATGAGCTGTCTAACACAGCTCCTGATAGCATTCAAATAGCATCATTTCCATAGCAAGATGAATGTAAATATTCATAAATGATTGCTTAACGTACATTGATGATGCATTTTTTATCAGTAAATAATTTTCATGTGTTCTATTTGTTCATGTGTCTATCAACTGAACACACATGTGCGCCCAATTTACACCCTAAATCCTAAAACATTTGTCAAGATCCCTGCTTCATTTATATGCATTTGTAAATTGGTTTTACCGGCCCTTTGGGTAAATGTAATATATAGCATAGATTATTAGATGTCTGACTTATTGCACTCATAATTTTAAAATGATTTTACCATGTTGCTTCATGTGTAATTATTTTGTCATATAGCATTCTGTCACATGAATGTATCACAAGATTTTTGTTCATTTTACTGTTGATGGGCATCTTTGGATAGTTCTTATTTTAGGCTGCTACAAATAAAATTATTATGAACATTCATATAAGAAAAAGGAAACTGTTTAAACTACAGGCATACTGAGATACTGTTCTGGGGTCCTGGAGCCTAGGGCCAGATGTGCAGTGGTTTGGATCCTTTCCAAAGGTGATACTTTTGAGCAGAGGAAGGAGTGCAGGCTCAGAGAGTCTTCAGGACAGGATGGGCTCTCCAGAGCTGGTAGACCACTAAGTGCTGTCTGGGTTGGCTCTTTTGTGGGGTCCCTGGAGTCTTCCCTCTTCCTGTCTCCCATGACTTCATCTCCTTGGTACTCATGGTCCTTGGGCTGGGGCAGTAGCAAAGGTTGGTGAGGGTATCCCAGCTGCAAGGTTAGGGGCATTATCTCTCTTTACAGCCTAGCTGTATGTGGGAATGTTGCCTCTTCCTCGACTGGTCCCTGCTAACTTCTTGCAGTATGGAAAGCACCAGGTTGTATGTGCACGCAGCAGAAGTTTTAGAGGGTCAGTCCATGGCCACCATGGTGGGAGCACTCAGAGATTCAGTGATCTATGTGTATAATGATAAGTCAGTTTTTAAATTAAGTCTAACTTGTTTTTTGACTAAAAGTCTCTATAGATAGCTTTGGCTACCCTGGAACTCACTCTGTAGACCAGGTTGGCCTTGAACTCATGGAGGTCCACCTCCCTCTGCCTCTTGAGTGCTGTGAGTAAAGGCGTGCCCAGCCAAGCCTCATGAATTCAGTTTTATAATATGTCCATTTAATAGAATCATAATAGTAGATTCTTCCCGAGGATGTACAGTCTACGTAGCCATGGGTTCTTGACTAAGTTAACGAGGCCAAGTACAAGCTTCATCTTGCTGAGCCGGCCTTTAATCCAAGCAGAAGCTGGTTGGTTTCTGCCATTCCATTCACTCTGCTGTTGTACCATGGGGTATGTCTTGTTGTTATAGTGTGCTGGGTGAGAGTGATGACTGCTTTTCTTCCAGGAGCATCCACAGCCCCTTCCAGCACCATGAAAGCTAGGGTAGGGATGAAGTTTCCAGGTCTGTAGCAGCTTGCTTCATTCATGTCCTCTGACTCAAGTGTATGTATGCTACCTTCGGCCATACGGTCTATCCATCATAGACGTGGTGGGGCAGGTAACTAAGAGCGATGGCGATAGTCTGTAGCAGTTATGAATATATAGGACCCCACTGACAAAGGTCAGCAGAGCTAACTCAGACCCGACAGTGAAGCTAGCCTGTGGTGTCCAGGTGAGAGGTCGTTCCCTGGGCCAGAGTACTTATTTTAACATCACATATACACATGTATTTATTGTAGGAAGCTTTTATAGTAGTAGACTTTCATATGGCGTTTTCAAAGATCTCTGGTGTTGTTTATCCCTCCCACAGTCACCTCTGTACCCTCTCCTGCTGTCCCCGCCCCACTCAACCCTTCTTGCTCCATTTCCCCGTTCACCCTTTATGTTACCATTGTTTTACAGTCTTTCTTTAAGAAGTCACCCCTAATGCCCATCGCCATTTTCCTGACTTCTCTGGGTACTCTGATTTAAAGACAGGCGTCTGAAGATTCCAAGCTAGCATCCACATGAGAGAACATGTGCTGTTTGTCCTTCTGGACTTGGGTTACCTCACTCAGAATTATTATTTCCAGCTCCATCAATTCCTCTCTGAACTTAATTTTCTTAAAGGCTGAACTGTTTACTGCTCTGGAGATGGTGGGACCTGGGAGAATGGAGCCCATAAAAGGGGCAGACTAAAGTCTCATGCAATAGCCAACTTTGTTCAGAACCTCAGGCAATTTATACTCTGGGTTAGGAAGAGTCGCATGAGTAGAATGTACAATCACGAGGACAAGCCACCCATGGCAAAACCATGCTTTTTCATAGAGGCACATGCATAACAACAGCTGAAGTAAACACACTCCTATCTGCTACACCTGGGAGGAGTGTGAAAACGCAGTCCAAGAATGATTTTGTGTTTTTAAAGAAACTGAGACCACAAGACTCTTGTCTTGGTTGTTTTTTTTTTGAGTTTCTCTCTCTCTCTCTCTCTTTCAAGATTTATTTTTTTATTTTATCCTAGTATACTGCAGCTGCCTTCATACACACCAGAAGAGGGCATCAGATCTCATTACAAATGGTTGTGAGCCACCATGTGGTTGCTGGGATTTGAACTCAGGACCTTCGGAAGAGCAGTTTGTGCTCTTAACTGCTGAGCCATCCCTCTAGCCCCTGGAGCTTTTCTCATAAGCGCTCTTGAGTTCTCCTCCCATGACTCTAGTCTTGGACTGTGTTCTAACATCTAGTGATATTTCATTGTATACATATGCTACACGTTTATTACCCATTCATCACCTGATGGACATGTGCTTGTTTCCATCTCCTGGCTGTTGTGAACAGAGCAGCAACAGGTATGCAGCAACAGCGATCGCTGTGGTGGGCTGTGGAGTCCTTTGGGTGCAGCTGGATCACGTGATAGACTTTTTTTTTTTTAATTTGGAGGGTCCTCCATGCTGACTTCCATAATGATTGTATCACTTTGTCCTCCTGACAGTACTGAGTGTTCCCAGTTCTCCATATCCATTCAGGCATTTACTTAAAACAAGCCTGGCCGGGCAGCGGTGGCGCATGCCTTTAATCCCAGCACATGGGAGGCGGGAGGCAGGTGGATTTCTGAGTTTGAGGCCAGCCTGGTCTACAGAGTGAGTTCCAGGACAGCCAGGGCTACACAGAAAAACCCTGTCTTGAAAAACCCCAAAAAACCAAACCGAAACCAACACCACACACACACACACACACACACACACACACACACACACGTCTGCCACATAATTCAGAAGCCACATTGTTATCTCATTAGTTACAGAAATATCAATTAACAAAGTCCAATGTCCATTCTTATGCTGGAGAGTCTGTATTGTAGAGCTGGGGCCAGGGCGGGTTCTGGGCTTTGGAACATCGTGGCTTAGGTAGCTATTGTGAGCAGGTCCTGCTTTTACGAAAAGTTAAATGTCTGTCTTGATCTTGCCTCTTAGGGAGTGTGTGCACCATGTGTAAGCATGTGCAAGGCTGGGCTTAGGGAGTGTGTGCACCATGTGTAAGCATGTGCAAGGCTGGGCTTAGGGAGTGTGTGCACCATGTGTAAGCATGTGCAAGGCTGGGCTTAGGGAGTGTGTGCACCATGTGTAAGCATGTGCAAGGCTGGGCTTAGGGAGTGTGTGCACCATGTGTAAGCATGTGCAAGGCTGGGCTTAGGGAGTGTGTGTATCCATGTGTAAGCATGTGCAAGGCTGGGCTTAGGGAGTGTGTGCACCATGTGTAAGCATGTGCAAGGCTGGGCTTAGGGAGTGTGTGCACCATGTGTAAGCATGTGCAAGGCTGGGCTTAGGGAGTGTGTGTATCCATGTGTAAGCATGTGCAAGGCTGGGCTTAGGGAGTGTGTGTATCCATGTGTAAGCATGTGCAAGGCTGGGCTTAGGGAGTGTGTGTATCCATGTGTAAGCATGTGCAAGGCTGGGCATGCAGTGTTATGTTGACAGTTATTTTTCAATTCATTGAAGCAATCAAGTTTTTAGATGAGCTCTTTTAAAAAAATTCTGTTAGATGATCTGCCTTTCCTATTGCTGTTTTGAGATTCTGTGTACATGTTTGGTATTCCATAATTTCTTTTGGGGCATCTAATAGATTTATTTCTACTTGTCTAACTGGGATTTATTGGGCTTAAAAATGGATTTTAAGGTTCTGATGTCCAATAATTCTAAACAATGCTCAGTGATTATTTGTCATTTATTTATTTATATTTATTAGTGACTTTTATTTGTTTGGGGTTCCCTGTGTCATTGAAGCTCCCCCAGTGGCTCTGTCCTAGCCCAGCTGTGTGCACGCAAGCCAGCTCGCCCTGCTGGGAGTTTAACTTCACAGCGTCTCCTCTCTATTTCTGAGATGCATTTTGCACAATTTATTTAGATTTACTTTTCTTTTTCCTACATCACTGGCATTTAGCATGACAAATTCTGTGTGACAGTGTGTCTCTGTAGCCTAGGCTAGCCTTGAACTGGAGGCTATCTTCCCTCTGCCTCACAAGGGCTGCGATCACACTCAGGTGCCACTATGTCTAGCTAGCCCTGTATTCCCTCTAACACTGCTCTTGGACTTGTGCTCACTTGGTTAACTCTATTCCAGCAGTTGTTCCCATACATTCTGATAAAAATCTGCCTAGCCACTTATAAGAATCTCTTATTGTATGTTAGTCAGACATAATACATTTGTATATATTTTAAAAGAGCCAGTAGGAGAGGAGAGATGCGATTTATTTTGGAAGCAATGCTTCTTGTGAGCAAAGGAAATTCCGAGATTTTATTTGGGAGCTTATACATATTCATAGGAGTGCTTTAGATTGGGCACAGTCCTGAGCATGCTCATTAGAGGGTATGTTCCTCGGCATGCCCATTTTAAGGTCGTAATCTAAGAGGGAAACGTGGTGGACACATTTGGAGTTGGTTTCTGTTGTGGCACCTGTACCTCTGGGCTTGCTCAGCTTGCCCTTGGCCATATTTTTAATGCCTACCTTAATTTCCTTAAGCTTAGGAATGTCATATTCTTATGTTCTGTCATTTTCAGTATGTGAAGTCTTTGTGAGTCTAATCCCACTATTGCTGTCTCCCGCTCGTGTCTCTCTCAGGTCCCTGTATACTGTGGTTTTGACTGAGGTCGTATTTTCAGAACTTTATTCCTGTGAGTGATTGGTGTGGTCCTTTAATCTTTGAGCTTTCTTTGGTTATGTGCTTGGTTGTATTTCTAGGCCTGGACCATTTTATTCTAAATTCACAGATTTTTTTTTTTTTTTTTTGGCTATCTGATAGAATGGTTTAAGTCAGTAAATTTACATTAATGAATTACATTACAGAAAAATTTTATGAATTCTTAAGAGAGATTTTTTTTCCCCTCTTCATCTGGCTCCAAGTTGTGATATGTGCATTTTCTTTTCTTTCCCCCTGGCTGAGGTAATGCTACTTCTGAAGTCTGTTCATATTAGAGGTCAAGTTCTTTGTGGTCTTAGGTTTTTCTGGAGCGTGGGGGTGGGGGGTGGCTCTGTCCTGGGCAGCTCCGCCCCATCCTCCCCTTTTCTGTGTGTCATTTGAGAGCATGAAAACTAAAGCTTATGTTTAGATTATCTGGCTTAGGAAAATGTCCCGAGGGCTCGGTGTACCTTTGTGGATTCCACTTTCACTTCGGTTTTGGCTTCTGAATTTTATTTCCTTTGTTTCTTGGCAGCATATTGATATACTTTAAATTCTGCTTTTAACAAATATTTTATTCAACACAGAGAGTAGGTGTTACTTGATATTTCTTTCCTTTTTTATAATTTAATTGTTGATGAGCAACTATATCAGGCTTTATCTGTTCAATAAAATACTTAATATTTTATACTTAAATCTGATGTCATAAGTACATGACATGCAGTTGTGATGGTAGGCTACCTTAAATATGGAATTAAAGAGATCTCATTAGCTGCCTGCTGTGTGGATCTGTGCAGCTGGAGAGACAGTGTGGAGACTGGAAGACAGCCTTGAGCCATGAGCCGTGAGCCTGCTGTTCTGCTGCTGTGTGTCCCTCAGCAGACCACAGAGCTTCCCTGAGCCTCACTTCCCACCACAGGAGGACAATGGTTCTTGACCTTCTTCCCTTACAGAGGAGCTGCTCTGCTGAGCCAATGACAAGTGGGCTGGCACTACTTTCGTGGAGATTATGGTAAAATCTTTGATTCCGGTAATTTCACCGGAGTATGTGAGATGAGACATCGTTGACTGCCATCCTTGTTCTCCTCAAATCCACTTCACTTCTGCTTTCTTCGCTTACTTTCCTCTTTGTGTGATCTCAGTTAAATGGAGAGCACAGAGCAGTTCCAAACAGTGGCCCACTTACTAAGAAAGATTCATTTGACACATGTAAGTGGCCCTGCATAGCTTTACATTCATACATGATACAACATTCATGTGCATGTCCGTGTGCGTGAGTGAGTGTGAGTGTGAGTGTGTGCGTGTGTTCTCATGTGCAGAGTTACGTATGTGCCCCTGGAGCAACCTTGGCATCATTTCTCTGTTACTGTCCATCTTTATGTTTCTCAGAGCCTTTCATTTGCCTGGAATCTCCAAGTAGCTGAGGCTGGCCAACCAGTGAGCCCCAGGCATCCCTGTGCTGGCCACCCAGCCGCATCCCTGTGCCGGCCACCCAGCCGCATCCCTGTGCCGGCCACCCAGCCGCATCCCTGTGCCTGCCACCCAGCCGCATCCCTGTGCCTGCCACCCAGCCGCATCCCTGTGCCGGCCACCCAGCCGCATCCCTGTGCCTGCCACCCAGCCGCATCCCTGTGCCGGCCACCCAGCCGCATCCCTGTGCCGGCCACCCAGCCGCATCCCTGTGCCTGCCACCCAGCCGCATCCCTGTGCCGGCCACCCAGCCGCATCCCTGTGCCTGCCACCCAGCCGCATCCCTGTGCCGGCCACCCAGCCGCATCCCTGTGCCGGCCACCCAGCCGCATCCCTGTGCCGGCCACCCAGCCGCATCCCTGTGCCTGCCACCCAGCCGCATCCCTGTGCCTGCCACCCAGCCGCATCCCTGTGCCGGCCACCCAGCCGCATCCCTGTGCCGGCCACCCAGCCGCATCCCTGTGCCGGCCACCCAGCCCTGGGGATTGAGCTCAGACTGTTGTGCTTACACAGCGGCAACCTCTACATACTAATTTATCACCACAGCCCACATTGCGGTGATTTAAGGCATCAAAATGAGGGGAGTCTCTGATAGAGAATAGTAAAATCCTAGGAAATATGGGAATGGGTAAGGAACATTTTTAAAAAGTAAAATTCTGGCTAGATATAGTGGACAGAAGAGAGATGGTCTCAAAAAAGTCCAAGGCAAACAACCCAAGTCAGTTGTTGCCTGGTAACACGCGATTCTGTGCTGGACAGCAGAGGGCGCCCTCGCCTCACCCTTTGATTTCCTGAGGCCTATCGTGAAGTAGAGAACAGAAGTATCTACTCATCTAAGCCTGAACAGGATTTGAAAACAGTTTTCCCTTTGTCCTTGGCTTAGTGAATAAAATCCCTTCCCTTCCGGGGCTTCCCCTGAGTGTGATGAGCCGCCATGGCTGCCTTGATGCTCACCGACACCCCGACACCCCGGGAGGCTCTTTGGACCGATCTGCCCTTGCGTCTGGGGCTGGTAGGATACTGCTGATAAATTAGCTGCTTGGGCGGCTTGATTGTTGTGGCAGGTCTGTGCTTGTGACCTCTGTTAAAGATAGAGCATTTAACTGCTTTCTTTAAGGAAAAGCAAGATGTGATATATTAAACAGTGGTTCATCGGTACTCTGAGCCCTGTGACAGACGTTGGCAGTCCATGGAGTATCATCCAATTCCGTTTGCCTTGCCATTTCAAATCGTAGGTATTCATATCAAATTGAACCTCAGCTCAGCATTTCCAAACTGTCCCCAAGCCCCCACTTTAGTTGTTTGATCATAGTTAGCACATAGTGAGTTTAAGCTATGAGTTTTTCTTATTCCTTTTGATATGATAACGAGAACAAGTGGGACATAAAAGGCAAACAGTTACTTTTAGATTTAATTTTTCTTTTTGCTTCTTAAAAGCTAAATTCTTTACTTTTTATTTATTTATTAATTTTTTTTACACTCCATATTTTGTTCATCCCCTCCCACCCTCCGACTGTTCCACATCCCACACCTCCTCCCACCCACCTGTCTCCACATGGATGCCCCCATCCCCACCCCACCTGACCTCTAAACTCACTGGGGCCTCCAGTCTCTTGAGGGTTAGGTGTATCATCTCTGAATGAACACAGACTCGGCACTCCTCTACGGTATGTGTGTTGGGGACCTCATATCAGCTGCCTGATTGGTGTTCCTATCTGAGAGATCTTGGGAGTCCCGGTTAATTGAAACTGCTGGTTCTCCTACAGGATCGCCCTTCTCTTCAGCTTCTTTCAGCCTTCTCTAATTCAACAACAGGGCTCAGCTGCTTCTGTCCATTGGTTGGGTACAACTATCTGCATCTGATTCTTTCAGCTGCTTGTTGGGTCTTCTGGAGGGCAGTCACGATAGATCCCTTTTTGTGAGCACTCCATAGCCTCAGTAATAGTGTCAGGTTGGGACCTCCCCTTGAGCTGGATCCCACTTTGGGCCTGTCACTGGACCTTCTTTTCCTCAGGCTCCTCTCCATTTCCATCCCTGTAATTCTTTCAGACAGGAACAATTATGGGTCAGAGTTGTGACTGTGGGATGGCAACCCCATCCCTCACTAGATTTGTCTTCCTGCTGGAGGTGGGCTCTATAAGTTCCCTCTTCCTACTTAGATTTAATTTTTAAGGGACTAATATTGTGTATGCAGAATAGGTTCACAAAATGAGAACATAAACAATTTTGTGTTTTCATAAGTGATCTCTGAATTTCTTATGACTATTATTATTATTTTTTAGTATAGAATAGAGTTTATTTAAGACATAGGAAGGAGAGAGGATAAGGGAGTAGAGACAGAGAGGACAAAGAGAGAGAGGAAGAGAGAGGGGAGAGGGGAGAGGGGAAGGGAGGGGAGGGGAGGGGAGGGGAGAGAAGAGGCCAGCCAGGAACACGGGGGGGGGGGGGAGAGGAGAAGGGGGTCAGAGAGGGAAGAAAGTCAGAGAATAAGAGCTCTTATGCCTATTACCCTGAGTAGTTTATCTGGGTTTGAAACTAGCTGGCTTTTTGAATGAACAGATGCAGCCGTGTTCCATTCCATCTCTAAGAGTTTATCTTTCAGATGAGGAATTTTGAACACATGGATTTTATTGTGTGATGGCATCCATCTTGTTTCTCATATATTATTAGAATGAGAGAGAGAGAGAGAGAGAGAGAGAGAGAGAGAGAGAGAGAGAGAGAGAGAGAGAGAGAGAGATTGTGAGGGCAGGGCAAAGGAATATAAAATGAGAACATAGTGAATAAGTGTGTGTGTTTGGGCAGTGAAGCCACAGTTAGCGACAGCTTATTCTCTGTTCCCAGATAGGATTTTGGCACAGGGAATACTTAAAAGAGGATTGCTTAGTTATTTAATTGTGTGTGCGTGTTTACACGTTAATGCACCTGTATATGTTTATGAAGCCAGAAGAGCAGGTTATGTGCCTCCTTCTCTCATTCCCCACCTAGTTCTTTGAGGCAGGGTCTCTCTCTGAATTTGGCACTCAAGTTGTCTTTGACACCCTAAGGTGGTGAGTCCTAGAGATCTTCTGTCTCTGCCCCTCCTGCAGAACTGGGTTGCAGGTGTGTGGTGGATGCTCAGTGTCTTACGTGATGCTGGAATCCATCCCTTGCCTCTTGAGACTGCCCAGGAAGTGCCCTCACTGCAGAGACATCTCTCCAGCCCTACAGAATACCCTCTATGTGATTTCGTTAGTTATCAACTTAAGGACATTGCTGTCTTAGGGAAAATAAATCTCACTGAGGCAGGCAATCATCTTGAACAGGCTGTGGTTCACAGACACTCAAGTGCTGGAGGGTTTTCCATAGCTAAAAATCTTAAAAAGCGCTGGAGAGATGGCTCAGTGGTTAAGAGCACTGACTGCTCTTCCAGAGGTCCAGAGTTCAATTCCCAGCACCCACATGGTGGCTCATAATCATCTGGAATGGGATCTGATGTCCTCTTCTGGTGTGTCTGAAGACAGCTACAGTGTACTCAGATACATTAAATAAATAAATAAATAAGCCTTTAAAAAAATCTTAAAAAGAACCCTTTCCTTTGACAAAGAGGATGAGTTTCTAAATGTGTGTGTCTGTTCCTGTGTTTATGAAATCATGAATGTGTATGTATGTATGTGTGTATATATGTATGTATGCTGTACTATGTATGCTGTACTATGTATGTGTGTGTGTATGTATGTGCATGTGAATGTGTGTATGTATGTATGTATGTATGTATGTGTGTGCTTTTTCTCCTGATACATTTTCCCCAAAGCAAAAAAAATTCTCTTCAAATTTCTTTTTCACTGTTTGATTTCCACACAGAGCGTCACACAGCTGTGCCTGTGTAGTAATATGGTAGTGATGGCAGATTATCGGATGTTTGTCAGGTGTGATAAAGTGGGTATTAATTCCTTATGTCTCATCCCCATAGCAGCATCGGGAAATGTCTACTTCATGCTCCTACTTTCCCGATGAGGAGACTGATGTAAGTGTGGATGGGGCTGTCCTGGGGATGTTGCTTTAACCTTAGCTCTAATGAACAAGCCTTCTTCATTAACAGTGTCTTCTGCTGTCCACCCTCTCCCTCCTGACACCCTCCAACACCTCTCGTTTGTAGTCTGAGGCTTTGTATGCGCCGTTCCTTCTGCTTTTGCTTCTCTGATTGCCTGGCAAACTAAACTCACAAGACCCACGTGTGATCTTCCTTCTGAAGCTTTCCCCGCCTCCTGCAGCCACTGGTCAGGATCCCAAAGCCTTTTATTTTAATATGTCTTGTTCTTAGATTGTTGAAGTATTTAATTAGGTTTCATATAAACTGCACTGTGTGTTTCCCAGCATACACCAGTTAGACAGTGAATGTTTGTGAAAGTTGCTGACGGAGAACTATGAAACCATAATCAATGCTCATTGCACCTGAGGAAACAGTTCTCCCGTTCTTCTGTGGATACAGCTGTGATAAGACATTCGGGACCTTCTCTTCAGATCCAACCCGAACTCTTAATGAATCATCACATGCAATGCTAACTTAATGGATTCCTGTGATTTTTTTAAATTATCTATTATTTTGTTTATAATTAAGGGGAAAGGTTCAGTGCTCTGCAAGAAGAGAGAGAGAAAAAAAAAGGGGGAAAGACTATGTTAAATAACTTGGTAAAGCACAGTCATGTTCTTTTGAAGCTATTTTCATTTAGACGAGACACATTAAAATGTCAAAAGTCAAGCTCATAGGACGAGTTGGTGTGCAGACCCAATGCTTTTTCTTGAATTTGGAATTAGTCTCACAAAGTTATTTTTGAGGCAACACTTGAGTCCTCATTGAAAGCCTGTGTTATTTCTCTGAAACTTACCTACAAATGTTAGTGATTTAGTCAAACACGTGTTTTCTGCTTGCTTATTCTTCTGTTTGCTAAGGGTTTGAATATTTATTTATTCCTTTATTTATAACTAAGATTTTAAGCTTGGAATCTTAGTATATAATGGACTATTATTCATCACAAAGTATTTGTTCAAAGAAAAAAGTGAAAGAGTGGCTGCATCTTAGTTGCTTTTCTGGCTGTGATATAAAGCCATGATCAAGGCCACTTGGAAGAGAAAGTGTTGGCCTACTGTTGTAGAGGAGCAAAGATGGCGGAGCAAAGGCGTGAGGTGGGAACAGCTGAGACCTTACATCCTGATTCACAAGCTGGCAGAGAGAGGGAAGGAGGGAGGGGGGAAGAGAGAGAGAGAGAGAGAGAGAGAGAGAGAGAGAGAGAGAGAGAGAGAGAGAGAGAAATGTTTGAGATCTCAAAATGGCCAGAGTATGTTGAAACCTCAAAACTCACCCCCAGTGTCACACTTCCTCCAACTGAGGACTGAGTGTTCAGGCACAGGAGCCTATGGGGGCTTTCTCATTCACACCTCCACAGGAATTAGAAAGAGTTTAACTTTCCTTGTCTTCAACTAGTTACCAAGAGTTTACAGTTTAGAAAAGCCCAAGGTTTGTGCATCTCCAAGAGATGGCAGTGGTTTTATTGTACAGTGGTAGGAATGAAAATCACAGAAGGATGCTTAATGGCAAGTGTGCAGCCTGGAGGACGTTTGGAGTCCAGGTACCGGCTGTGTGCTTGGAATCCTGCTCTGAACATTTGTATGTCTTTACTCAGAGCAGACTCATTTCATCATTCTCGACTTAGGCTTGCTTAAAGATTAATGAGTTAGTATTTCAGATTTTTTTTGTAACAACAGCACAACCCTTTTCCCTGTGTAAAAAGAACGGAAGTTCCACAGACTTGTGGACTCTTTTGTTCCTGTATATCAATCTCTTGATGCATCCCGTCTGCCTTTCTGACTACCTATGCAGCTGTTTTTCATGTTTCTCCGACTTGGAGCAAGACCAAGTACTTTTGACAGTTGTACGCCGAACGACAATATATGCCTGGCTACAGGTCACGATCACATTTCTTCACTTGTATTTTCGGTCAGTGTGCAGAAGAAATATGAGCATGGAGAGATCCAGAGACTACTCTGAGTAATGGTGGTCTTTCTTCACGTGTAGTGTACCACTCCTCTTCCTGTGCCATGTGGATTCCACAGGGAGAGAGGACAGCAGAGAGATGGCAGAAATGGCATCTCTTGTTGCCTTGTTGCCATAGTAGCAAGTGATGGAAAAATTCTTTGGGCTATGCTTGGTAGAAAGAATTTCTGGGAATGGCCATACATACAAACTCCTACACACGGTTTTAGTGAGCAGACTTTAATTTATTAAACCATTAATCTAGTGGTCAGTTCAACATGTAGTTGGCTGCTGTTTTATGTATCGTGTTAGCACTTTGTGTATTTTAACATCAGGAAATGAGACCCACTGTTTAATCGGATTCATTTCATGCGGCCTCCATGGTGGAACGTTCTAGTTTCCTCTCTGTCCTCTCAGGCACCATTTTCCCTGTGCTACTTGATAGACCCTTTCTCATCCCTTCGTGGGTCTTACAAATATTTAAATTACATAATTTCTTCTGTTTGAGACTAATGGGATGATTGTCTATAAACCATGCTGAAACCTTCAACTTTCTTAATAATTTCTAGCTAAAAGTTATAGGTATAATTTTGGGCGACTTCATTAAAATGTTACCATGTATTTCAGCCCGTGTTTTTCATTTGTGCTGTCTTGGTTGAGTCTTGGCCTGTTGTACTGTACATCAAGTGTGTCTGTAAGTCAAGCGTCCCTGCCTCTGTGTCTTCTGAGGGATTCATCTTCTCTCCCAGACATTCCCTCTCCATTTGCCTCCCCTGATGTTTCTGCTCATCCTTTCGGTGGTGATGCAGCCCCCCTTGATCTCGAAGCCTTTCTGAGCGAGTTCACTGTGATGATGTTCTGATCTTCTGCAGTGTTTAATTCAGTCCACGTCGCTTACACTCTGCATGCCAACAAGCTCTCGCTTTCAGAGTGCATACAATTCTTTCCTCTGCAGGAGTCAGTGGAGGTCTATGGACCCAGATGGGCTCCAACCTGAGTTCTGCTCTGTCACTTTCTAATTCTCTGATGTTACATGAATTAATTAGGGCCTATGAGTTTTAGTATTTTAATGTGTAAAGTGGGAACATTGCATAATTTTTAGAGTTGTTGACTATTATAGCTAACATGATAGTTTTTTAGCACAGGTCTGGGATTCTAATAAATATGTAATAAATGACAGTATTATTTAATATTGTTATTATTCTGCTAATATTCTTCCAAGCCTTATAAGCAAGTACACAAGAGCTTCTAATACAGTGCTAACCATGTGGCAAGGACTCTTCAGTGTTGTCCATCAGTATGTCACTGAAATCATCCTGGAATCCTGTCATTTCCTGGTGGCTCTGTGCTATCAGACCTAGAACACTCTCGCAGCTTTTATGGTCCTTTCTTTCTGTTCTCATTATCTGTAAGAAGCTTTTGGTATGTTTCCTTAAGTGGTTTCCAAAGCAGTGATTTGAAAGATTTATTTATTTGTTTTTGAATTATGTTTTGGTTTGATCTCTACATTTTTCTGAATATTATTAGCCAAGGTTATAATAACTAAAGCATTTTTTACATACTTCAGATGAAGTGTATGAAATACTTAGAACAAAATCCCAGCTAATCCGAAGTGCAGATGAATAAATTCCTTTGCTTAGCTTATTCCACCTCAAAAGATGTTTCTTCCTGGATCTCCTGCGCCAGGCAGTTCGTAGTTTATACTGATGAGTAGCAGGGCTTCTGCTATTGAGTTTAGGGTTGACAAAGAGACACAAAACAAGACCATTTTAATGGATAATTTGTTTAAGGTGTAAGTCTGGATGGGCTTCTGAGAGATCACTGACAGAGGGTGATTGCAGGGAAACAGCCCTTATGGGAAGACACGCTCTGATTCAGAGTCGGGCTCAACTCCACATGGCCCCATCATTTATGGGAATTCCTTGCCTCCAGATGAGACTTCAGATAGTGTCTTCCATCTTAACCTCTGACTGACGATCTCACCCCATCCTTACTTCCCGCTTATTTGAGGGATTCTTTTTCCTCCTCCGCTGTAAACTATACCTATCCCTGAACTGTGATGGACATCGCTAAGTAGTTTGCATAAAGCTGAGGACTATTTTTAAATTCAGAATGAAGTCATTCTCCCCACACATTAAAAGAAAGCGCATGGTTTCACTGGAGCAGGCAAGAAAAGTGCAAGGGAGAGAAGCCACCGGATGCAAAGGTGGGGCTGTGGATGTCGTGGTGAGCTGTGTGGGGAAACTGCGAGCTGTGCAGCGTTAGGCAGGTGGTGAGGAGGTGCGGAGCTTCTATTGCTGGTCTAGTTGTCCTACATGATTGTCATAGAAGGTACTGAGGTGGACATGCTGCCCGGCAGACTGGGAGACTGCTGTCCCAGCTACAGAACTGACTGGTGGAGTGCACTGAGCCCTAGATTATGTCTTGGACTGCACAGTTTTAGTATTTGCCTTGATGTTGCTGGAGTTTCAGGATGAAACCTTTACACTGTGTTCACAGCGGCCAAAGTGCTGTGAACTGTGCTACCTTTCCTTGGGGTTCAGGTTCTCTTCAAGTCCTGTTTCCTTAGCCTATCGTGCTAGGGCATTGGTTCTGAAACTTTGGCAGCCAAGCATTTGCAATGGGCTGATTTGCAGTGTTTAAAGTTGCATCCCGTATACCCTGTCATCCACAAATATTTCAGCACCATCTCCCAGTAAGGTCATCTGACATCAATTTATTTGTGTGTACGCGTTTTTGTGTACATGAGCATGAATAACTGCATATGCATTTGTGTGTGTGTAAGAGAGACCATGCGTGAGTGCACATGCATTTATATGTGTGTGCATTTGTGTATGTGTACATGCATGAGTGCATATGCATTTATGTGTTTGAGCATGTATGAGCACATTTGTGTATGTGTACATGCATGAGTACATACGCATTTATATGCGTGTACATTAGTGTGTGTGTGCATGCATGAGTACATATGCATTTATGTGTGTGTACATTTGTGTGAGCATGCATGAGTGCATTTGTGTATGTGTGTGCATGCATGAGTGCATATGCATTTATGTGTGTGTTCTAGTGTGCTGTGTTGAGGTTTACATTTGGAGCTTGCTGCATGCTGGGCATGTGTTGCACTGTTGACTGGTGTCCCTGGTTCCCTCTGTGCTGGGTTTGATGTCTAAGTCAATGAGAACAGGGGAGAGCTCCACGACAGTGAGGAGTTCCCTGGAGAACGGTTTTGTTGTGTGTTGGAGTTTGGGGAAAGCAGTATCTTAGAATCATGATTGTTCTTAGGGATTATTTTGAAATTGGAGATTTTGGTGTATAATGTATACAGAGAAATGTTATTAAAAGTATAAACTCCTGGTAAATATGATTTGAATATACAAGGAAACTATGAATCTCTTATGAACATAAAACTTGGGACATGCGTACGTGTATTTATATTACCAACCTGGTATTTCCACTGGCTTGTAAACCAAAACTGAAACTACCTTGAGATTGTCTTGTAGAGTAAAAGCTAACTGTGAGATGTTTGTGCAGAATAGTGATTATTAAACATCAAATTTATAAATAATAAGGTATCTAATTTCTTCTAATTTTTCCTTAGGTCGGGATTTAATTTGTATCCAGTCTATGGATGGGATGCTGATGGTGTTTGAGCAGGAAAGCTATGCGTTTGGCAGGTTTCTCCCTGGTTCTCTTCTGCCTGGCCCTCTTGCTTACAGTCCCCGCACGGATTCCTTCATAACTGTCTCTTCTTGCAGACAAGTGGAAAGTTACAAGTGAGTCTGTGTGTGACCTTTGGAATCATGATTATTGTGTTTGTTGCTGATTAATTATTTTTCTGGAAGACCTTGAATATTACAGTTGAAGAAATTACTGGCTTCTTTGGTAAAATTTGACTGGGTTGGCTTAGATCATCACAGTGATGTATGTAAAGTATTTGGAAGGCTATGCCATGCACTGATTCCAAGAAGTCCGGAGGAGGCAGCTCTCACCACTGCTGGACGGTCAGCATCCTTAGCAGATGACACTGCCAGTGTTGAGCACTTTGTTATAAAGAGTAAATGTCTTTCAACTCACAACTAATAGAAAATGCTCAATATTAACATGATACAATGACTATATGATGACATATGTTGATATATATGATACATACTGATATATATATATATATATGATATATAGTGATATATCTGATGTATATGGATATAAGGAAAATAAAATGGCTGACTGTGGTGGCCCATGTCTTTAGTCTCAGCACTCAGGAGGCAGAGGCAGGTGGATATCAGTGAGCTTGAGACCAACCTCATCTACATAGTGAGTTACAGCCAGGGCTACAAAGTGAGAACTTGTTTCAGAAAAGCAAACAAAACAAAACAAAAAGTTATGTGCCTCAGCAATGGTCAGACAGACAATCAAGTGCAACACTGAGTGAAAAAGCCATAGGTTGCATGTGTTGGGTGACTTTATAATAACAAGGAATGCACATGGTATTTGAAGGTGTCTGGGAAAAGCTGTAACTATTGCAATGACTGTTCATGGTCTTTACAAAGGAGCAGTTCATTGTAGGCGAGGCATGGTAGCCACCCCATGAACGTAGTGTGTACTTCTGCTGGAAATTCCTACAGATTTTCCTGAGTTAATTTGCGAGAAAGCATTTTCTACTCTGTTATTTACAAAAATTATTGTTGGTATAGAGAATGGGAAAATGATTAGAAATTTGTTCTGGGAACAGAAATAGGGTTGGTTTAAAATATCTTTAGCTAGTTATCATATTGTATCTTTAAAAGATTTATTGTTAATTTGTGTGCATGTGTGTGCCTTTGTGGCCTTATATGTATCACCTGTGTGGAGATGCCATTGAGGGCAGAGGAAGGTATGAGGCTCCCCTGGAACTGGACTTACAGGGTTGTGGGCTCCTGGAGCTGGGTGCTGGGAGCCAGCCTGAGTTTGCCCGTCACTGCTAAGCTGGCTCTAACATTTGTTGTCTTCATGATGGCAACGTCTAGAACTTTACACATCATATTATTCTGGTGATGTTTTTGGCCACCTGATGCCCCCCAAGTTGGGAAGAAAATATAAATCTCTTGGGCGGTGGCCATAGAGATTGTGCCTTCATGTCAGTGTTGTGTCCAGTCAGACAGGCATTTTCCCCTTCGTAAGCGGCAGTCTTCTGTTGAATGGTTGTCCATCCTGAAAACAGCAACTGTGTGAGGAAGCAGTGGCTGATGGATGCGGCAGGTCACTATGTTGTGTTTTTCTATAGCTCCTTTGGCTCTTGCCCAGAGAGGATGAATTGTGGTGTTGGCTCTGAAAATAAATATCTTTTGTTTGAGAAATTAAGAAAAGTGTCTTTGTGATTTACTCAAACTCAGGCGGTGCTCTTACCTCCTGCCAAGCAGGGGTACGGGAGGGCGCAGCACAGCACACAGATCTGAATCCACCATTGTTTACTCTCCGAGTGCATGGGTGCGTGTGTGCATGTTCATGCACATTCATGCCTGAGAGTGATTTAGTTTGTAGTACCTCTAGGAGAGATCCTCCTGGGAGGCGACAAGTGCATTTCCTTAACATGTGAGGTGAATATCATAAAGGTATTGATTCAATTCTGATAGTTCTCGAACACACTGATCTATTTAACTGTTTCCATCTAAGTAAAAAACCTCATACTTTATCCATTATGAGGTTAATTTATACTGGTAAAAGTGCACAAGCCATGGGGCAGTTGGTAAGATTTATAGCATTATGTCCTGTGATGTGTGTATGCATGCTTTCAAGTTTGATAGATTGGATTAAATGATAGTCACCAGGGAAATTTAGGAAAGGGAAAAGCATAAAACTCCTGGTTCCTTTTCTTGAGGCCTCATTAAGTCTATCTGTAGTCAGTTACAGGATGTAATTGGCTAAGAGAATGGGCTTTTAAGACCTAATTCACCTTCATTTTGATATTGATAGTTAACTACTTTAAAGTTAATTATATTCAGATAGGAGCATGTATGGGCTTTCGCCTCAAGCTTTAGTGTGTTTAGGAATCTTTTGGCCAGCTTCTTGTTAATGCACGTTTACACCTCCCCAGCCCCCAGTCCCTTAAGACACAGAACTTACCATTGTAAATATAGACTGCAAGTGGTTTTAATTTAGAATTGAGTGTTCTCCCTCTCCTTCCCTCCTTCTCTTCTCTTCTCTTCTCTTCTCTTCTCTTCTCTTCTCTTCTCTTCTCTTCTCTTCTCTTCTCTTCTCTCCTCTCCTCTCCTCTCCTCTCCTCTCCTCTCCTCTCCTCTCCTCTCCTCTCCTCTCCTCTCCTCTCCTCTCCTCTCCTCTCCTCTCCTCTCCTCTCCTCTCCTCTCCCCTCCTCTCCTCTCCTCTCCCCTCCCCTCCCCTCTCCCCTCCCCTCCCCTCCCCTCTCCCCTCCCCTCCCCTCCCCTCCCCTCCCCTCCTCTCCCCTCTCCCCTCTCCCCTCTCCCCTCTCCCCTCTCCCCTCTCCCCTCTCCCCTCTCCCCTCTCCCCTCCCCTCCCCTCTCCCCTCCCCTCCCCTCTCCCCTCCCCTCCCCTCCCCTCCCCTCCCCTCCCCTCCCCTCCTCTCCTCTCCTCTCCTCTCTTCTCTTCTCTTCTTTTTCTTGTCTTGTCTTTCTTTTGAGATAAGACTTGACTCTCTAGCTCTGATTGGGTAAAACTATAATCCTCCTGCCTCAGCCTCTAATTTAGGATTACAGACATGTATAGTCAAGTCAGGCAATGTTATGTTTATGAATGTATGCATTTTTGTCTGTGTATGGACACATGTTTCGGCCCAAGTGTGTGTGGCATGTCCACATGCCTGGAGATCAGAGACAGACTGTTGATCAGAGACAGTCTGTTGGGGGAGTTGGTTCCATTCAAGGTTGTTGGGCTTAGTAGCAAGTACCTTTACCCTCTGAGTCATGTCAGTGGCCTGTTGTATTTTTTTTTTTAAGATTCATTTATTGTATAGGTGTTGTGTGCCATAGTGTATGTGTGTAGGTCAGAGGACAACTTGTAGAATTTGGTTCTTTCTTTCCAAGATGTGGGGCCAGGAGATTGAATCAGGTCCCTAGGCTTGCCCCCAAGGGCTTCTTCTTCTTCTTCTTCTTTTTTTTTTTTTTTGCAGCCATCTTGCTAGGTCCCTTTTTTACTCCCCCCCATCCCCCCGAGACTTCTCTGTATAGCCCTGGCTGTCCTGAAACTCACTGTATACCAGGCTGGCCTCGAACTGAGAAATCGGGATTGGCTCTTTTACTTTTGTGGGAGAATTGTTTGTTCTGTATTGAGGCTAGGGCTTTTGATGTTTCTGCTTTCCTGATCACAAGTCCAGACTTTGCAGTATCTTTTGTCCTCTTTTTTTCTGTCAGAATTACTTAGCTACAAAGTTGCCCATGAGATATGGGAAAGAGGTTTTAGGGAAGGAGGGAGGTGGACAGTAATAGATTAACCGGGACTTGAAAGTAGTACCAGGGGGATGGGGAGTGGGGGATGGGGGCGTGTAGGGTAGGGAATGGGGAGAGGTGTGTGTGGGGTGGGAAGTGGGGAGGGGTGTGTGTGGGGTGGGAAGTGGGGAGGGGGTGTGTGTGGGGTGGGAATGGGGAGGGGGGACCAGGGTGGGTGGGAAGGGAGCTGGGGAGGAAGAGCAAGGAAAACAAAGCGTGCATGACAAAAATCCTCAATAAAGTTCTTGCTAACCGAATCCAAGAACACATCAAAACAATCATCCATCCTGACCAAGTAGGTTTCATCCCAGGGATGCAGGGATGGTTCAATATACGGAAATCCATCAACGTAATCCAGTATATAAACAAACTCAAAGACAAAAACCACATGATCATCTCGTTAGATGCGGAAAAAGCATTTGACAAGATCCAACACCCATTCATGATAAAAGTCTTGGAAAGATCAGGAATTCAAGGCCCATACCTAAACATGATAAAAGCAATCTACAGCAAACCAGTAGCCAACATCAAAGTAAATGGTGAGAAGCTTGAAGCAATCCCTCTAAAATCAGGGACTAGACAAGGCTGTCCACTTTCTCCATACCTATTCAACATTGTACTTGAAGTCCTAGCCAGAGCAATTCGACAACAAAAGGAGAACAAAGGGATACAAATTGGAAAAGGTGAAGTCAAAATATCACTCTTTGCAGATGATATGATAGTATATATAAGTGACCCTAAAAATTCCACCAGAGAACTCCTAAGCCTGATAAACAGCTTCGGTGAAGTAGCTGGATATAAAATTAACTCAAACAAATCAATGGCCTTTCTCTACACAAAGAATAAACAGGCTGAGAAAGAAATTAGGGAAACAACACCCTTCTCAATAGTCACAAATAATATTAAATATCTTGGCGTGACTCTAACTAAGGAAGTGAAAGATCTGTATGATAAAAACTTCAAGTCTCTGAAGAAAGAAATTATAGAAGATCTCAGAAGATGGAAAGATCTCCCATGCTCATGGATTGGCAGGATCAACATTGTAAAAATGGCTATCTTGCCAAAAGCAATCTACAGATTCAATGCAATCCCCATCAAAATTCCAAATCAATTCTTCAACGAATTACAAAGTGCAATCTGCAAATTCATCTGGAATAACAAAAAGCCTAGGATAGCAAAAACTCTTCTCAAGGATAAAAGAACCTCTGGTGGAATCACCATGCCGGACCTAAGGCTTTACTACAGAGCAATTGTGATAAAAACTGCATGGTACTGGTATAGTGACAGACAAATAGACCAATGGAATAGAATTGAAGACCCAGAAATGAACCCACACACCTACGGTCACTTGATCTTCGACAAGGGAGCTAAAAACATCCAGTGGAAGAAAGACAGCATTTTCAACAAATGGTGCTGGCACAACTGGTTGTTAACATGTAGAAGAATGCAAATCGATCCATTCCTATCTCCTTGTACTAAGGTCAAGTCTAAGTGGATCAAGGAACTTCACATAAAACCAGAGACACTGAAACTTATAGAAGAGAAAGTGGGGAAAAGCCTTGAAGATAT
The DNA here is from genome assembly GCF_978045245.1 of Mus caroli. Lineage (NCBI taxonomy): Eukaryota > Metazoa > Chordata > Mammalia > Rodentia > Muridae > Mus > Mus caroli. The sequence goes on from NW_028227266.1 coordinate 19,586,042, forward strand.
GGGCACAGGGGAAAAATTCCTGAATAGAACAGTAATGGCTTGTGCTGTAAGATCGAGAATTGACAAGTGGGACCTCATGAAACTGCAAAGCTTCTGCAAGGCTAAAGACACCATCAATAAGACAAAAAAACCACCAACAGATTGGGAAAGGATCTTCACCTATCCTAAATCAGATAAGGGACTAATATCCAATATATATAAAGAACTCAAGAAGGTGGACTCCAGAAAGTCAAATAACCCCATTAAAAAATGGGGCTCAGAACTGAACAAAGAATTCTCACCTGAGGAATACCGAATGGCAGAGAAACACCTGAAAAAATGTTCAACATCCTTAATCATCAGGGAAATGCAAATCAAAACAACCCTGACATTCCACCTCACACCAGTCAGAATGGCTAAGATCAAAAATTCAGGTGACAGCAGATGCTGGCGAGGATGTGGAGAAAGAGGAACACTCCTCCATTGTTGGTGGGATTGCAAGCTTGTACAACCACTCTGGAAATCAGTCTGGCGGTTCCTCAGAAAATTGGACATAGTACTACCGGAGGATCCAGCAATACCTCTCCTGGGCATATATCCAGAAGATGTCCCAACTGGTAAAAAGGACACATGCTCCACTATGTTCATAGCAGCCCTATTTATAATAGCCAGAAGCTGGAAAGAACCCAGATGTCCCTCAACAGAGGAATGGATACAGAAATTATGGTACATTTACACAATGGAGTACTACTCAGCTATTAAAAAGAATGAATTTATGAAATTCCTAGCCAAATGGATGGACCTGGAGGGCATCATCTTGAGTGAAGTAACACAATCACAAAAGAACTCACACAATATGTATTCATTGATAAGTGGATATTAGCCCAAAACTTAGGATACCCAAGATATAAGATACAATTTGCTAAACGCATGAAACTCAAGAAGAATGAAGACCAAAGTGTGGACACTGTGCACCTTCTTAGAATTGGGAACAAAACACCCAGGGAAGGAGTTACAGAGACAAAGTTCGTAGCTGTGATGAAAGGATGGACCATTTAGAGACTGCCGTATCCAGGGATCCATCCCATAAGCAGCTTCTAAACACTGACACCATTGCATACACTAGCAAGATTTTGCTGAAAGGACCCAGATATAGCTGTCTCTTGTGAGATGATGTCGGGGCCTAGCAAACACAGGAGTGGATGTTCACAGTCAGCTATTGGATGTATCACAGGGCTCCCAATGGAGAAGCTAGAGAAAGTACCCAAGGAGCTAAAGGGATCTGCAACCCTATTGTTGGAACAACATGATGTACTAACCAGAACCCCGGAGCTCTTGTCTCTAGCTGCATATGTATCAAAAGATGGCCTAGTCGGCCATCAATGGAAAGAGAGGCCCATTGGACTTGCAAACTTTATATGCCCCAATATAGGGGAATGCCAGGGCCAAAAGAATGGGAATGGGTGGGTAGGGAAGTGGGGGGCGCTATGGGGGACTTTTGGGATAGCATTGGAAATGTAATTGAGGAAAATATGTAATAAAAATATTAAAAATTAAAAAAAACATTATTCAAAACTGATATACTTTATGTTTGAATATCATTTTCAGTGATTTTCAATAAATATCCTATCGTTTTGGAAGGTAAAAATGCAGCAACAACCATGAGGGAGAGACTCAATGAACTGCCACAACACACACACTAAGCATTGTTTTTTCAGCTTCCAATCCAGTCACACTGAATGCCAGACTCTAATGACATAGGCTGTCAGGGCACAACGATGGCAAACATTACCACATCTCGAGTTCTTCCTTCAGTAAATAAACAACTGATTCTAATTTTAAGACATCCAATACCCTATAGCGTACAATATATGTACAATAGTTGTTGTCGATAATTCAAATGTGTACCAAAGTTAGTTTTGAAACAAAGGCCACATAAGAACTGACAGAGTAAAGGAACTAATCTGAAACAGTGAGACTGCTAAGCAAGTAAAGGCCGGGCCTCCAAGTCTGACACCTGTGTTCAGTCCCTAGGTGGAAGGACAGAAGAGACTTCACATGCAAGCCATGGCATGGGCATATACACATGCAGGCATACATATACAAAACACATACACACAAAACACAAAGAGAATGAATAAATGTAATTAAAATAATAATAAAGAATCTAAAACCATACAAAGTATTTCTGCAAAAACATTAGCAATAAATAAAACTAACATCACCCCTCCCCACAAAAACCCCACTATTTTCCTTTTCATATTATCCAATAAGCAGCTAGCATCTTCTCCCCTAGGAAACGGGGACATACAGAAAATAGTAAATTCATCTTGCTTCTGGTCCGAGCCTACACCTGCAGCGCTCTTGAATCAGCACACTGTGTCCCATTCCAGAGCTCTGCCTGTCTGCCAGGAGGCTGGCTCTAGCCCAACAACACAGGTGAAACACACACCCACACCTTACCCTAATCGCCCCTGACCTCCTGCCTTCTGGGACCCCAGCAAGCATAGAATCCCAGGGCTCTACCTCACCCTGTTGGAGCACCGTCTTCCTCCTGGTCCTTACCTACACACCAAGCAGTCAAGGATTGGCACACCTCGCCCCACCCTCCCAGGAGGCAGACTCTAACCCAACACACACAGTTCCACCTGCCTCCCAGGAGGCCTGCACCAACCTGCAACACCCAGGCCAGCCAGAGACAACCAGATATCAAAAGGCAAGCACAAGAATATGACATCAACAGAAGCCAATGAAATATGCCACCATCAGACCCCAGCTCTCCTACTACAGCAAGTCCTGACAATTCTAACACACTTGAAGAGTAAGACTGTGACCTTAAATCTCATCTCATGAAGATGATAAAGGCCTTTAAAGAGGAAACAAACCCCTTAAAGAAATACATGAAAGCACAAATAGGTAGAAGCCCTTAAAGAGGAAACAAATAAACCCCTTAAAGAAATAAAGGAAAATACAATCAAACAGGCAAAGGAAAAGAATAAAATGGTCCAAGACCTAAAATGGAAATAGAAACAATAAACACAGACTGAGGCAACCCTGGAGACATAAAGCATACAAATGAGAACAGGATGTTCTCACTCAGGCTGCTGGCCTTGGGTTCTTACACATCTCTGTCTTGGTTGAGATGAATTGTCTGAATATATCTGTTTTTAAGTTTTGCCTTAGCCCTAGAAGATCAATATCAGTAACTGTGATTTACTAGGAAAAGAAGGGATTTGTTTGAAGTTTTTTTTTTTTTTAACTTAAAGTAGGTTATTCTAAAAATATCCCATTAATTAATAGGAAATAAGGGAACTTAAACTTTATTGGGTAACTTTATATATTGAGTGATATTACAAATTGTTTTAGAGAATGGCTTGAGCTAAATGTTATCACTGAAATGGAAACTGTAGGGTATGTGTAGATCATTCCTAATGCCGACTATTGAGACTGTATCAAGTATCTGGCGAGTCATTGATTTGTCTGTCTCCATAAATCTGTATTTGTCTTTATGTCTTTCAAGCCTTTTATCAAAACTTAGGAATGTGATATAGCTTGAGCATTCTTAGTCTGAAAGTCTTCGTTAGCCAAACATTTTGAGCCCTGACATGCTCGACAAAGCTTGGATTTTGCAGCACTTTGGAAGTTCACATTATGCTTCGAGGCTGTAAGAGTGAGCAGCTTTCCAGCCTCCTCTGAGCTCTTATGCACGTTTACCCCAAACACTTTGGATGAGGGATTAGCAGCATGTGCACTGCAGGTGCTGTACTAGCGACAACTACTCTCATAGACAGGAGGCCTCGGCAGGGTGAGTGACTTGTCAGTTCCCCTTCATGTAATAAAACACCAGCGAAGCCCAGCACTGACTGTTGCCCGGCAGCTCTGCCATCCTGTCCTCTCTGGGCATCTACTGACATCACTTAAAGGAACCATTTTATTTCTGATAGGCCCATGCCAAGTTGGTGTGTGTGCTTCTGTTTCTCAGCATTGCGCAGGCGCTGTGCTTTAGTGCGTCTCTAAATTCACGGCAGTCAGTGGTTTGCCTGGGGAGGGTTGAGTATGATAACTCTGAGGAGTGTGTATTAATCATTCCTATGACAGTGACTGGTCCACAGTATTTACGCTCTTTTGGGCATGTGGTATTCAGGCACTAGGCTCTCTTGCCTGTTATTTGCTACATGAAGTTCTCTGGAGAGCTAACAACAGTAGTGCTGACTTCACAGTATGACATCATGATGAATATTTATATCGTGCATCATAATAAAACTCACTAAAACTTAATCAGAAATGTATAGGCCTTAGAACTAAAGAAATTTTTGTTCACAGCATTTATGGACTGTGTACCTTTGAAGTTTAAAGTGATTTTTACTTTAAAACTTATGATGTCACTTATCCTTTGCCATCTCTTCAAACAGGTACCAGGTACTTGCCTTTGCCACGGATGCAGACAAGAAGCAGGAGATGGAACAGCAAAAACTTGGTTCTGGAAAACGGCTAGTAGTAAGTCTATACAGCTAGTTGTAAGTCTATATGGCTCAGTAATGCTACTCATGGTCATAGTTGTAGAGAATTCCTGGAAGAAAATTAAAAATGTATTTTGACAATTTCTCTTTATCAGCTGTACAATGACCAGGGATTGAATTGGCTGTTGCTGTGCTGTAGATCGTGTCTGTCCACATGCCGAAATGCATCAGAATACAGAGTGGCGTGCTGCAACTGTAAATGGCTGGGTGGCGCCACTTTTCATTGAAGAGATTATAAACTAACACAAAACTTTAAAGTCATTTTAAAAAAATTTCTGTTTTGTCCTTCCTTCCTTCCTTCCTTCCTTCCTTCCTTCCTTCCTTCCTTCCTTCCTTCCTTTCTTTCCTTCTTTCCTCCTTCCTTCCTTCCTTCCTTCCTTCCTTCCTTCCTTCCTTCCTTCCTTCCTTCCTTCCTTTCCTTCTTTCCTCCCTCCCTCCCTCCCTTCCTTCCTCTCTCTCTGTCTCTTTCTTTCTTTCTTTCTTTCTTTCTTTCTTTCTTTCTTTCTTTCTTTCTTTCTTTCTTTCTTCTAAGACTTTAAAATCTTTATTTTCCACTGGTCTAGAAACTAAAATACTAAACACAAAACAGGTTGTATGTGTATATTTACACACACAGACACATATACACACATATATATACACATACAAATAAACCACATAATACATGTATATATACACACACACATACATATATACACATATAGACACATATACACATACTTATACATACACATGTACACACATGCACAAACGTGCCAAAACTTTGAAGGGAGCAGGGTGTATACTGCATATGGGAGGAGGATTGTAGGAAAGAGTGGGTGAGATGTGCAAAAGGATGCACACGGCACACATATTCGAAATTAAGATAAAAGCAGATGCATTTCTAGGTCCATATGATCAACTAACCTAAGTTAAGTCAAGTTGAAGCACATAATTTTTTTCCTTTTTAAATTGAAAGCAGAATTTTTCATACAGTATTCTGATTATGTCTCCCTTCCTCCTTCTCCCCGATCCTCCTCCTTTACCCCACAAATCCACACCTTTGTCTCTCTTATTAGAAAACATAGAGACATCTAAGAATAGTAATAGTAATAATAATAATAATAATAATAAAGGTATGGTAAAATAAAAACAAACCAGGATAGGACCAACAAGCAAACAAACAGAAATAAGAAAACCAATGTAAGAACACAAGAAACCCATAAAAACAAAGTTAGAAGCCGTAATATAACAACAAAATGTCTGTGAGGCCAAGCAAAGCCGGGATGAAGTATTGGAGACAAAGGTTCCTGTAAGAATGCCAGTGAGTTTGCTTTCTGTTGGCCGTCTACTGCTGGGAGTGGGTGGGGCCTGCCCTTAACTGGCTTATGTGCCAGAACACGAAATTTTCCCTTTCTGGTAGTTTATCAGTTGGAAATAGGCTCTGGGTTAGGCATGGGCTTGTGTCTACTTCCCCTATCAGCATGGGGAGCCCATCTGGCTTAGACCTGTGCTGGTCCTGAGCTGTCAGTCTCTGCGTTCATGTGCACATAGATCATGCTGTGTCTAGAAGCCTGGTCTTCTTGGTGTCCTACATCCCCTCTGGCTCTTGTACTCTTCCCACCTCATCTTCCACGGGGTTCCCTGACTCCTGAGGGGAGGGATTTGATGGACATGTCCCATTTAGGATTGAGTGTCCCAGGGTGTCTCATTCTCAGCACATTGCTCAGCTGTGGGTCTCTGTATTTGTTCCTCTGTCCTACAGAAGGAAGCCTCTCATGATGGCTGCATGGTGCATTGGTTTATGAGTATAGCCACTTGTTATCGGGAGATAGTTTATTGCTGTGCTTCTTTAGCAAAACAGTGGTCTAAGAAGACCTTTTAAAGTTCAGCTGTTCCTCATCAGTTCCCACATGTATGCAGTAGGTCTGGTCACACTCATCCTTCCTGTCTCATCTCCCACCCACGCCTAATTGGTTGTTTAAGTTTCTGTGTGGCAAGATCCATGTGTGCTTGTGTGTGTGTGTGCGCGAGTGCATGCACATGTGTGTGTTTTTTAGTATGCTAGTGGACAGCTTGCTGAGTTGGTTCTCTCTCTTTGTTACATTCTGGGAACCGAATACAGATTTTTATGCTTGGCGGCAAGCTCCTCTGTTCCCTGAGCCATATCGCTTAGCCAGAAAACTCCTCCTAATAGGAGAGGGTTTGTACATTTCATTCCTCTGCTCATAATGATTTTTCCTTTGGCTAATTTTTAGGTGTTTTCCTTAACACTTAATCTGACCAGCTTAGATTCTGATGTCTTTTTTCTTCCCTTTCCTCCTTTCTTCCTTTCTTCTTCCAACTTTAGTACTTGTTGAACCTCCTGCATTTGTGAATTTATAAAAAATTTTAAATTACAAAATTACAAAATTTGCCCATCAATTCTTCAAGTATTTCTTTTCTCTCTCTGTTTATGGAATGTTCCAGTTACACTGACCTTACTGACTGTCACACAGCTAGGAGACTTTTCTTCTCATTTTGGTCAGTGAATGACTTCCCCTTTCGAAGGCCCAGGCCTCATGAAGCTTTTCACCACCAAGTATTCCATCCCCTCAATGTCCTCCAATTCTGCTTTCCCACTTGGGATAAATTTTGTGCTGTAATGGTGACCACTCACATTTTTTTCTAGTGTAATGCAGCCCATTTGCTAAAGATTTCATTTCTGTAAATTCAGTGCGGTGTTTCTATCTTCAATATCCCTGTATAACTTTTTTTTTTTTGCTCTCCCTCCCTTCCCCTCCCCACTCCCTGTATAACTTTTTAAAGGTACTTATAGTGCCAGTTTTCTAATTTTTAACATCAGTTTTTCCTTAGTTTCAGTAGATTTATTTCTCTTTGTTGTAAATCGTACTTCCTGATTGTTTTATTTCCATGATTGGTAATTTAAAATTTACTATTAAATGTCATATATAGTCAATTCTATTTTGTTACATTTTAGATATTTTTGAATTATTATAGACCAAGCTTAGTCCTGATACACAGTTGTTTGAAAACAGTTTGATCTTTCTGAGCACTGTTTTAAAAGACTTCTTAGGTGGGACAAAACTACATATTGTATGGCTCACTTTCCCCACTCCTGAGACCAGTTCCTCCTGTGAGCTTTGCAGTGCCCCAGGACTGGGAGCTTGAGTGCAGATTCAGTCCATGGTGGTTGTTGGGCACTGTTACCTGGAATTCTGTAGGATGGTGGCTCCCTGGCCGTCCCTAGCTTCCCTCTGGGAATCTGCTGGTGAATTCTCAGGACATCTGAGATAAGCTTTCTGTAGGTCTCCAAAGGCTCGGCTCTTCATTACATGTACTGTGACCTCTAACCACCTTGGTTTCTCTACACTCAGTTCAGCTCCTCAGCTCTTCTGAGGCTGGAGATGATGACATCAGCATTTATCTTTGGCGTCTAGGGCATTGCTATTTTTTTTTTTTTTGTATTACAAACCATTGCTTTATGTGTTCTGTGCATTTTGTGTTTGTTTGAGGCAAGATGCTAAACCCTGTCACACTCTCTCTTGCTTGGAAGTGGTGGGCACATCAGTTTTAGCAGCTGCCTCACTCCTGGCTTTTGCTTTTCAGGTGGACTGGACTCTGAATATTGGCGAGCAAGCCCTTGATATCTGTATCTTCCCTTTGAACCAATCTGCATCTTCTGTTTTTGTTCTTGGTGAGAGAAACTTCTTTTGCCTAAAGGATAATGGGCAGATTCGATTCATGAAGAAGCTCGGTTATAACCCCAGTTGTTTTCTACCGTACTGTTCAGGTGGGTGCGGAGATTTCCTGTTATCCTTTCTGTATTGCAAGACTACACTTTATAAGTGCATACAGACATTGGGAAAAGCCACACTCAGACACATATTTTAAACATCTAGGAAAGCAGCTTTATACTGAATGAATAATGGAACCTTTAACTTTCACAGTTTGAGTCGACACTTGACATAAATTAGTGCATGTGGCTGTGCCAGCCATTGGACTTTGTATAAGATCACTTGTAGATCTGCTTCCAGCTCATTAATGCCTTCCATAATGTGACTATTCAAGAATGCTTCCATGAGAACATCGCTCTTTTAAAGCAGAGCAGTGATGTCCAATAGAAGTCCTTATTGTGAATGCCACTCAGTCAATCATTAGTTTAGGTATGTGATATGTTAATAAAATTCACACCTTGTAGATGAAATGCACACACCTTGGCTGATCGCTATACTTATTGTCTATAAAATGATTTGTTTCTTTTTTGCTCTTGGTTTCTTAAAGTTGAAAGCTTATATCTTAACACCTAAAACCTTTATGTGTTAAAATCAAGATATTGCTATTAGTGTATATAAGTCTCCCATAAGAGACCAGAGTGCACTATTTTGAATGGCCTTTTTCTTACTATCTTCTTTCTGTATCTTCAACAGTTTCTGAAGGTACGATACATACTTTGATTGGAAACCATAACCACATGCTGCATATTTACCAGGACGTGACACTGAAGTGGGCCACACAGCTCCCCCACGTCCCCGTGGCCGTCAGAGTAGGCTGTTTTCAGTAAGTGCTTCAACTTAACGTTCATGAAAAGATTTTTGTTTTGTCTCATTTTTTTTAGCCCTTGATGGCTTTGAACTTACAATGTTTTTGCCTCAGCCACTGCACCTGGCTCTTATTAAATATCTTAGTCAAGGAATTCTGTAGAAGTTTTATGGTTTCATAAAGAGTTACAAGTGATATTATAGTGTGACTTTTAGTAGTAGAAATATTTTTTTTGGAAAAGTATATAAAAATATCCTTAATTAGCACCATTAATTATTTTCACTTAATATTTCTGAGGAGTTACCCTTTTAGAATTAAAGGTGAACACTGTTGAAGATAACAGGGAGATACTTTTCCGTAGATTATTTTCTCTAACGTGAAAATGGATTTCTCCTGTGTTTGATGGGTAGAGTGTGGGAATACCACACTTGTTTCAGACTTGCTTATGTCATGTGATGAAGAGTGTAGAATAACTTTGCACTTAACAATGAGAGAGAAATGAAAATAATATCAATATTAAAATCATGCCACAGTTTTCCAGAGAGTAGTTTTATATATAAGGTTGTTAGTGTAAGAGTTGAAATCCTGACCTGTTCTTGAGCAGCTCAGCTCGTGTGTCAGGACTGAGGAGCTTAGCTGGAGCCTGGAACCATCTCTAAAGTCTCTGCCTAGCTGCAGAGCCTTCTAGTTCTGCCTATTAGAATATTAACTGTGGAAGTTTTCAGTGACCCCTTGTTGGGGTCAGGATGAGCCCTTCCCCCAACAAGGACCTGGATGTTTACTGTTGGAGCTACCAAGGGGGCACTTATGGTCGCATGAGTGATTAAGTTGTAGCATTCACTTGCCAAAATGGAATTTTTTAAACAATTACTTTATGTGAATGGGTGTTTTGCCTCCATGTTTGTCTGCTTTGTGTGTGCCTGATATCCACGGAGTCTAGGAAAGGGTGTTGGAGTCCCGGGAACTGGAGTTTCAGATGGTTGTTTGCCACCTGTCGGGGCTAAGAGTCAAATCCAGGTCCTCTGATGAGAGCCCTGCTCTCCGTGACCATTTTGTTGATTACATTTGTTCCAGACATATATCACCCCAAGACTGAGCTCTTAAAACAGTGTGGGGAATTGTAATAGGCCAGGCAGAAATGAAGCTATTTTAAAGATACATTTTGACTCAGACTGTCAACCAGAATGTCCAAACAAGGGAGCCCCACAGACATGGGATTTCCACAGGAGCCTCCTACTGGGAGAAGGAGAAGGGCTGGGGACCTGATTCCAGGAAGAAATCCCACATTCTAAGAACGCTTCATCAGCGCTCCTCCCAGCATGAGAAGGAAGCTGGCGATTGTAGATTAGTGGTGGGCAGGACAGGCCTTGGCAGGGACTTCTTAGAGATTCAAATCCTTGGCCTACATAAACCTGAAGCTCACCTCACGGCCCTGGGGATCCTCTGTCTCTCTCCCAGTGTGGTCACACTGAAATAGCTCCCTTCTCTGCTTCCCATTATTAAAATTTCATTGTAATTTTATTAGAATTTTAGAAGTAATTTATAGTAACTTAGCATGCTTATGTTCAGAAGCCACAGTGCTGGCATAGAAACAGTCAAGTAGACAGATGGAACAGAACCCAAGACCCAAACACGACTGCTTATAACTCCATTTGCCTGGGAATTGAGGCCCACAAATGGGATCTCATAAAACTAAAAGCTGTGCACAGCTAAAGAAAGAATCAACCGAGTGAACAGGAAGCCCAGAGAATGGGACAGAGTTGTTGCCAGCCATTCTTCTGACAGAGGACCAATACCCAGAATACATATAGAACTCAGAAAACAAAAACAGCCCCAAAATAAAGGATCCATTTAAAAAATGGGCTTGGGGTCTGAACAGAGACTTCTCAAAGGAAGAAGAAATATGGCTAAGAAATTTCTGAAAAACAAAAACAAAAAACCATTGTCCCTAGCAATTAGGGAGATGCAAATGAAAACAACTGTGAGATTCCCCCTTACCCCAGTCAGAATGGCAAAGATCAAGAAAACAACAGAAAACCAGCGCTGGAAGGGCTGGCGGTGGAATCATAAATTGATGCAAACTGCAGTTCACTGTGGAGAACAGTTACAGCAAAAGAGGCCATGAACAGCAGGGTGCTTGGGAGAGGCTGAAGGGAGGGACACAACAGGGAAATGATGTAATTATAATTTCAAAAAATGAAAGACTGAGGCAGTGATTGTTGAAGTTATAAGCACTGAAATAACTTCTGCCTTTTATTACATTTAGGATTGAACTTATTTGTTAGAAACTTTCTTGGATGAATGTGTTTATTTGTAAAGGATTTCACTGCTCCTTTAATATCTCTCTTTCAGTGACTAAGAAACACTGGATTCAGATCAAGCAGATGCAATTATCCTTAATAGCAGCATTTAACTCAGAAACCAACATGCATTATTTCCTGCCCCTCCCACCCACTTGGCAGCCCTGGTTCTACCTTGTTCATTATGCTCTAATCCTAAACCTGCACTTCCTTCGTATACCTCACCAATTTAGGGGGGTACCTAGTTGATTTAGTTTAATGCTTCTCTCTCTGTCTGTCTGTCTGTCTGTATTCACATGCACCCCTGCATACACACACGTGCTGTAATCTGCAGGCAGATAAAGGTCACCGTGTATTGGTAGCATCCTTCTCTCTTGCACTGTGGGATGTCCCACGGTGAGAAGCATTTGAAGTGACATTGGGCGTGATGAGCCTTTCCAGCTGCAGCCACAGCCCCATGCTCTATAGTCAGTGATGCTCACTCTTTCTACCGGAAAACAGTTTTTAGAATTTGGGGTTTTCTCTGAAGCTCTGTCCAAATAGTTCAAGTAAGCTCTGTCTTACTTGAACTTTTGGCATCTATGTTTTACCCTGAGCTTCTGTTGATGTTTTTGACAGAGTGTTTTTTTATCTCTTTTCTAGATTTCCTAATTTCTTTTATCTTAAATCTTAGAATAACCTTCTACACATTGCTTTTGTATTTATAATTTTGTTGGTGACGTATCCTCCAGCCATTCAGTATACTCTTTCTACATTTGTATATCATCCAGAATAGTTATCCAGGAAGACAAACTTCTACCTATTAACACGCATGCCTGTGGATAGCCATGTTAGTCATCTTCTCATTCAGCCTGTCAGCCTTTTAGAAATGTAGCTCCCAGTCTCAAAGGGCATGGCCTCTGTTGGTAGGAAAGGTACCTGCGTGCTTGGTGTTCCTGATTCTCTAACCTGTCACAGATATGGGGTGGGTGCAGGTGGAGATTTGTGAAATGGAGTTGAGGCCTGAGGAAAAGTGTCTGATTTTTCCTGGTGATGAAAAGTTGATGGTGATGGCCCTTTGGCTCTAGAGCACTGGTTCTCAACCCTCCTAATGCTGTGAGCCTTTAACACAGAACAGAAGGAAGTGGGGCTGGAGAGATGGCACAGTGGTTAAGAGAGAGCACTGATTGCTCTTCTGAAGGTCCTGAGTTCAAATCCCAGCAACCACATGGTGGCTCAGAACCATCCGTAATGAGATCTGATGCCCTCTTCTGGTGCATCTGAAGACAGCTATAGTGTACTTAGATATAATAATAAATAAATCTTTTTTTTTTAAAAAAAAGGAAGCAAACACACCCAAATGACAGAAAATAGTCAAACTCAGCTCTGCAATCAATTAGAAACAAAGAGAACAATATAAAGAATCAACAAAATCAAGAGCTGGCACTCTGAGAAAATCAACAAGATAAATAAACCCTTAGTTTCACTAAAAGGCAGAGAAACAATATCCAAATTAACAAAATCAGAAATGAAAAGGGAGACAATAACAGAAACTGAGGAAATTAAAAAAAAATCATTAGGTCTTTCTTCCAAAGCCTGTATTCCACAAAACTGGGAAATCTAAATGAAATGAGCTAATTTCTAGATAGATACCATATAGCAAAGTTAAATCAAGATCAGATAAACTATCTAAACAGTTTTGTAACCCCTATGAAAATAGAAGCACTCATTTAAATTTCCTGGATTTTTTGAGTTAGGAGCTTTTTACATTTGTCATTTTCTTTGATCAATGTATCTATTTCTTCTATGCCTGATTCTCCTATGCCTGATATTCTCTTGTATTCTGTTGGTGATGCTGTGTCTGTACATCCTGTTCTCATTTGTATGCTTTATGTCTCCAGGGTTGCCTCAGTCTGTGTTTATTGTTTCTATTTCCATTTTAGGTCTTGGACCATTTTATTCTTTTCCTTTGCCTGTTTGATTGTATTTTCCTTTATTTCTTTAAGGGGTTTGTTTCCTCTTTAAGGGCTTCTACCTATTTGTGCTTTCATGTATTTCTTTAAGGGGTTTGTTTCCTCTTTAAAGGCCTTTATCATCTTCATGAGATGAGATTTAAGGTCACATTCTTACTCTTCAAGTGTGTTAGAATTGTCAGGACTTGCTGTAGTAGGAGAGCTGGGGTCTGATGGTGGCATATTTCATTGGCTTCTGTTGATGTCATATTCTTGTGCTTGCCTTTTGATATCTGGTTGTCTCTGGCTGGCCTGGGTGTTGCAGGTTGGTGCAGGCCTCCTGGGAGGCAGGTGGAACTGTGTGTGTTGGGTTAGAGTCTGCCTCCTGGGAGGGTGGGGCGAGGTGTGCCGATCCTTGACTGCTTGGTGTGTAGGTAAGGACCAGGAGGAAGACGGTGCTCCAACAGGGTGAGGTAGAGCCCTGGGATTCTATGCTTGCTGGGGTCCCAGAAGGCAGGAGGTCAGGGGCGATTAGGGTAGGGTGTGGGTGTGTGTTTCACCTGTGTTGTTGGGCTAGAGCCAGCCTCCTGGCAGGCAGGCAGAGCTCTGGAATGGGACACAGTGTGCTGATTCAAGAGCGCTGCAGGTGTAGGCTCGGACCAGAAGCAAGATGAATTTACTTTTTTCTGTATGTCCCCGTTTCCTAGGGGAGAAGATGCTAGCTGCTTATTGGATAATATGAAAAGGAAAATAGTGGGGTTTTTGTGGGGAGGGGTGATGTTAGTTTTATTTATTGCTACTGTTTTTGCAGAAATACTTTGTATGGTTTTAGATTCTTTATTATTATTTTAATTACATTTATTCATTCTCTTTGTGTTTTGTGTGTATGTGTTTTGTATATGTATGCCTGCATGTGTATATGCCCATGCCATGGCTTGCATGTGAAGTCTCTTCTGTCCTTCCACCTAGGGACTGAACACAGGTGTCAGACTTGGAGGCCCGGCCTTTACTTGCTTAGCAGTCTCACTGTTTCAGATTAGTTCCTTTACTTTGTCAGTTCTTATGTGGCCTTTGTTTCAAAACTAACTTTGGTACACATTTGAATTATCGACAACAAATATTGTACATATATTGTACGCTATAGGGTATTGGATGTCTTAAAATTAGAATCAGTTGTTTATTTACTGAAGGAAGAACTCGAGATGTGGTAATGTTTGCCATCGTTGTGCCCTGACAGCCTATGTCATTAGAGTCTGGCATTCAGTGTGACTGGATTGGAAGCTGAAAAAACAATGCTTAGTATGTGTGTTGTGGCAGTTCATTGATTCTCTCCCTCATGGTTGTTGCTGCATTTTTACCTTCCAAAACGATAGGATATTTATTGAAAATCACTGAAAATGATATTCAAACATAAAGTATATCAGTTTTGAATAATGTTTTTTTTAAATTTTTAATATTTTTATTACATATTTTCCTCAGTTACATTTCCAATGCTATCCCAAAAGTCCCCCATAGCGCCCCCCACTTCCCTACCCACCCATTCCCATTCTTTTGGCCCTGGCATTCCCCTATATTGGGGCATATAAAGTTTGCAAATCCAATGGGCCTCTCTTTCCATTGATGGCCGACTAGGCCATCTTTTGATACATATGCAGCTAGAGACAAGAGCTCCGGGGTACTGGTTAGTTCATCATGTTGTTCCAACTATAGAGTTGCAGATCCCTTCAGCTCCTTGGGTACTTTCTCTAGCTTCTCCATTGGGAGCCCTGTGATACATCCAATAGCTGACTGTGAACATCCACTCCTGTGTTTGCTAGGCCCCAGCATCGTCTCACAAGAGACAGCTATATTTGGGTCCTTTCAGCAAAATCTTGCTAGTGTATGCAATGGTGTCAGCGTTTAGAAGCTGCTTATGGAATGGATCCCTGGATACGGCAGTCTCTAAATGGTCCATCCTTTCATCACAGCTACGAACTTTGTCTCTGTAACTCCTTCCCTGGGTGTTTTGTTCCCAATTCTAAGAAGGTGCACAGTGTCCACACTTTGGTCTTCATTCTTCTTGAGTTTCATGCGTTTAGCAAATTGTATCATATCCTGGGTATCCTAAGTTTTGGGCTAATATCCACTTATCAGTGAATACATATTGTGTGAGTTCTTTTGTGATTGTGTTACTTCACTCAAGATGATGCCCTCCAGGTCCATCCATTTGGCTAGGAATTTCATAAATTCATTCTTTTTAATAGCTGAGTAGTACTCCATTGTGTAAAATACCATAATTTCTGTATCCATTCCTCTGTTGAGGGACATCTGGGTTCTTTCCAGCTTCTGGCTATTATAAATAGGGCTGCTATGAACATAGTGGAGCATGTGTCCTTTTTACCGGTTGGGACATCTTCTGGATATATGCCCAGGAGAGGTATTGCTGGATCCTCCGGTAGTACTATGTCCAATTTTCTGAGGAACCGCCAGACTGATTTCCAGAGTGGTTGTACAAGCTTGCAATCCCACCAACAATGGAGGAGTGTTCCTCTTTCTCCACATCCTCGCCAGCATCTGCTGTCACCTGAATTTTTGATCTTAGCCATTCTGACTGGTGTGAGGTGGAATCTCAGGGTTGTTTTGATTTGCATTTCCCTGATGATTAAGGATGTTGAACATTTTTTCAGGTGTTTCTCTGCCATTCGGTATTCCTCAGGTGAGAATTCTTTGTTCAGTTCTGAGCCCCATTTTTTAATGGGGTTATTTGACTTTCTGGAGTCCACCTTCTTGAGTTCTTTATATATATTGGATATTAGTCCCTTATCTGATTTAGGATAGGTGAAGATCCTTTCCCAATCTGTTGGTGGTTTTTTTGTCTTATTGATGGTGTCTTTAGCCTTGCAGAAGCTTTGCAGTTTCATGAGGTCCCACTTGTCAATTCTCGATCTTACAGCACAAGCCATTACTGTTCTATTCAGGAGTTTTTCCCCTGTGCCCATATCTTCAAGGCTTTTCCCCACTTTCTCCTCTATAAGTTTCAGTGTCTCTGGTTTTATGTGAAGTTCCTTGATCCACTTAGACTTGACCTTAGTACAAGGAGATAGGAATGGATCGATTCGCATTCTTCTACATGTTAACAACCAGTTGTGCCAGCACCATTTGTTGAAAATGCTGTCTTTCTTCCACTGGATGTTTTTAGCTCCCTTGTCGAAGATCAAGTGACCATAGGTGTGTGGGTTCATTTCTGGGTCTTCAATTCTATTCCATTGGTCTATTTGTCTGTCACTATACCAGTACCATGCAGTTTTTATCACAATTGCTCTGTAGTAGAGCTTTAGGTCCGGCATGGTGATTCCACCAGAGGTTCTTTTATCCTTGAGAAGAGTTTTTGCTATCCTAGGTTTTTTGTTATTCCAGATGAATTTGCAGATTGCACTTTGTAATTCGTTGACGAATTCATTTGGAATTTTGATGGGGATTGCATTGAATCTGTAGATTGCTTTTGGCAAGATAGCCATTTTTACAATGTTGATCCTGCCAATCCATGAGCATGGGAGATCTTTCCATCTTCTGAGATCTTCTATAATTTCTTTCTTCAGAGACTTGAAGTTTTTATTATACAGATCTTTCACTTCCTGAGTTAGAGTCACGCCAAGATATTTTATATTATTTGTGACTATTGAGAAGGGTGTTGTTTCCCTAATTTCTTTCTCAGCCTGTTTATTCTTTGTGTAGAGAAAGGCCATTGATTTGTTTGAGTTAATTTTATATCCAGCTACTTCACTGAAGCTGTTTATCAGGCTTAGGTGTTCTCTGGTGGAATTTTTAGGGTCACTTATATATACTATCATATCATCTGCAAAGAGTGATATTTTGACTTCATCTTTTCCAATTTGTATCCCTTTGATCTCCTTTTGTTGTCGAATTGCTCTGGCTAGGACTTCAAGTACAATGTTGAATAGGTATGGAGAAAGTGGACAGCCTTGTCTAGTCCCTGATTTTAGAGGGATTGCTTCAAGCTTCTCACCATTTACTTTGATGTTGGCTACTGGTTTGCTGTAGATTGCTTTTATCATGTTTAGGTATGGGCCTTGAATTCCTGATCTTTCCAAGACTTTTATCATGAATGGGTGTTGGATCTTGTCAAATGCTTTTTCCGCATCTAACGAGATGACCATGTGGTTTTTGTCTTTGAGTTTGTTTATATACTGGATTACGTTGATGGATTTCCGTATATTGAACCATCCCTGCATCCCTGGGATGAAACCTACTTGGTCAGGATGGATGATTGTTTTGATGTGTTCTTGGATTCGGTTAGCAAGAACTTTATTGAGGATTTTTGCATCAATATTCATAAGGGATATTGGTCTGAAGTTTTCTATCTTTGCTGGGTCTTTTTGTGGTTTAGGTATCAGAGTAATTGTGGCTTCATAGAATGAGTTGGGTAGAGTACCTTCTGTTTCTATTTTGTGGAATAGTTTGTGAAGAACTGGGATTAGATCTTCTTTGAAGGTCTGATAGAACTCTGCACTAAACCCATCTGGTCCTGGGCTTTTTTTAGTTGGGGGACTATTAATGACTGCTTCTATTTCTTTGGGGGATATAGGGCTGTTTAGATCATTAACCTGATCTTGATTCAACTTTGGTACCTGGTATCTGTCTAGGAACTTCTCCATTTCATCCAGGTTCTCCAGTTTTGTTGAGTATAGCCTTTGGTAGAAGGATCTGATGGTGTTTTGGATGTCTTCAGGATCTGTTGTTATGTCTCCTTTTTCATTTCTGATTTTGTTAATTAGGATGCTTTCCCTGTGCCCTCTAGTGAGTCTGGCTAAGGGTTTATCTATCTTGTTGATTTTCTCAAAGAACCAGCTCCTTGATTGGTTGATTCTTTGAATAGTTCTTCTTGTTTCCGCTTGGTTGATTTCGCCCCTGAGTTTGATTATTTCCTGCCGTCTACTCCTCTTGGGTGAATTTGCTTCCTTTTGTTCTAGTGCTTTTAGGTATGTTGTCAAGCTGCTAATGTGTGCTCTCTCTAGTTTCCTTTTGGAGGCACTCAGAGCTATGAGTTTTCCTCTTAGAAATGCTTTCATTGCGTCCCATAAGTTTGGGTATGTTGTGGCTTCATTTTCATTGAACTCTAAAAAGTCCTTAATTTCTTTCTTTATTCCTTCCTTGACCAAGGTATCATTGAGAAGAGTGTTGTTCAGTTTCCACGTGAAGGTTGGTTTTCTATTATTTATTTTGTTATTGAAGATCAGCCTTAGTCCATGGTGATCTGATAGGATGCATGGGACAATTTCAATATTTTTGTATCTGTTGAGGCCTGTTTTGTGACCAATTATGTGGTCAATTTTGGAGAAGGTACCATGAGGTGCTGAGAAGAAGGTATTTTTTTTTTTGTTTTAGGATAGAATGTTCTGTAGATATCTGCCAGATCCATTTGATTCATAACTTCTGTTAGTTTCACTGTGTCTCTGTTTAGTTTCTGTTTCCACGATCTGTCCATTGGTGAAAGTGGTGTGTTGAAGTCTCCCACTATTATTGTATGAGGTGCAATGTGTGCTTTGAGATTTACTAAAGTTTCTTTAATGAATGTGGCTGCCTTTGAATTTGGAGCATAGATATTCAGGATTGATAGTTCCTCTTGGAGGATTTTACCTTTGATGAGTATGAAGTGTCCCTCCCTGTCTTTTTTAATGACTTTGGGTTGGAAGTCAATCTTATCAGATATTAGAATGGCTACTCCAGCTTGTTTCTTCATACCATTTGCTTGGAAAATTGTTTTCCAGCCTTTCATTCTGAGGTAGTGTCTATCTTTTTCTCTGAGATGAGTTTCCTGTAAGCAGCAAAATGTTGGGTCTTGTTTGTGTAGCCAGTTTGTTAGTCTATGTCTTTTTATCGGGGAGTTGAGTCCATTGATATTAAGAGATATTAAGGAAAAGTAATTGTTGTTTCCTGTTATTTTTGTTGTTAAAGTTGGCATTCTGTTCTTGTGGCTGTCTTCTTTTAGGTTTGTTGAGGGATTACCTTCTTGTTGTTTCTAGGGCGTTTTTCCTGTCCTTGTATTGGTTTTTTCCTGTTATTATCCTTTGAAGGGCTGGATTCGTGGAGAGATAATGTGTGAATTTGGTTTTGTCGTGGAATACTTTGGTTTCTCCATCTATGTTAATTGAGAGTTTGGCTGGGTATAGTAGCCTGGGCTGGAATTTGTGTTCTTTTAGTGTCTGTATAACATACGTCCAGGATCTTCTGGCTTTCATAGTCTCTGGTGAAAAATCTGGTGTAATTCTGATAGGCTTGCCTTTATATGTTACTTGGCCTTTTTCTCTTACTGCTTTTAGTATTCTATCTTTATTTAGAGCATTTGTTGTTCTGATTATTATGTGTTGGAAGGTATTTCTTTTCTTGTCCAGTCTATTTGGAGTTCTGTAGGCTTCTTTTATGTTCATGGGCATCTCTTTCTTTAGATTTGGGAAGTTTTCTTCTATAATTTTGTTGAAGATGTTTGCTGGTCCTTTGAGTCGAAAATCTTCATTCTCATCCACTCCTATTATCCGTAGGTTTGGTCTTCTCATTGTGTCCTGTATTTCTTGGATGTTTTGAGTTAGGATCTTTTTGCATTTTACATTTTCCTTGATTGTTGTGCCGATGTTCTCTATGGAATCTTCTGCACCTGAGATTCTCTCTTCCATCTCTTGTATTCTGTTGCTGATGCTGGTATCTATGGTTCCAGATTTCTTTCCTAGGGTTTCTATCTCCAGTGTTGCCTCATTTTGGGTTTTCTTTATTGTGTCTACTTCCCTTTTTAGGTCTAGTATGGTTTTGTTCATTTCCATCATCTGTTTGGATGTGTTTTCCTGTTTTTCATTAAGGACTTCTACCTGTTTGATTATGTTATCCTGTTTTTCTTTAAGGATTTGTAACTCTTTAGCAGTGTTCTCCTGCAATTCTTTAAGGGATTTTTGTGCTTCCTCTTTAATGTCTTCTACCTGCTTAGCAGTGTTCTCCTGTATTTATTTAAGTGTGTTATTAAAGTCCTTCTTGAAGTCCTCTACCATCATCAGGAGATATGCTTTTAGATCCGTGTCTAGCTTTTCCGGTGTGTTGGGGTGCCCTGGACTGGGCGAAGTGGGGGTGCTGGGTTCTGATGATGGTGAGTGGTCTTGGTTTCTGTTAGTAAGATTATTACGTTTACCTTTCGCCATCTGGTAATCTCTGGGGTTAGTTGTTGTTGTTGTCACTGTTTCAAGATTGGAGCAGAAGCTGTGTTCCACTCACCAGCAGTCTCAAAATCCTGTGGCGGGGGGTCGTGGGTAGCTGGCGGGTGTCAGCCCACCCTGCGACCCTGCGCTCTAGCTACCCCGGTGCTGGTCCGGCCGGATGAGGCCTGTGGCCCTACTCAGGCCGGTTTCTGCTTCCCTAACTAATGCAGTCTCAGGTCCCGCGCGCAATTGGATTGGAGCAGAAGCTGTGTTCCACTCACCAGAAGTCTTAAGATCCTGTGGCGGGTGTTGTGGGTAGCTGGCGAGTGTCAGCCGATCCTGCGCCCTAGCTACCCTGGTGCTTTTCTGACCGGAAGAGGCTTGTGGCCCTACATAGGCTGGATTTCTGCCTCCCCAACCAAAGCAGTCTCAGGTCCCGCGTGATTGGACTTGAGCAGAAGCTGTGTTCCACTCACCAGCAGTCTCAAAATCCTGTGGCGGGGGGTCGTCGGTAGCTGGCGGGTGTCAGCTGACCCCGCGCTCTAGCTACCTCGGTGCTGGTCCGGCCGGATGAGGCCTGTGGCCCTCTGAATAATGTTTTAATAATATTAAAACAGTGTTATTATTTAAGTCCTCCTTATAATTTGTACTTGGTGTTTATAAGGAAATTATTTCTCATCTGGAAAGGTAGGGATTTAAGTCTTGGTTAATTGACATGTATACTCTATGGACTTTGCCATCAAACAGACACTTTCTGAAATGGCAGCCTGTGCTCAGTGGTATGGCTGCTTCAACACAGAGAGAAAATATAAATAATCATGTTCATTAAAATAACGCTACTTTAAGGATCCTGAGAGATCATTTAGTAGTTAAGAGTGTGTATTGTCCGTATAGAAGACCTGAGTTCACTTTTAGTTCCCATGTGACTCACAGTTCCCATCTAGCTCTGGGGACCCAAAGCCTCTAGCTTTTATGGGCCCCTGCATAAATTTGCACATACCACACAGAGACACACATGCCTACATATGTTTAAAAATAAAAAAAAAAAACTTAAAAAAATAAGATTAGCCTTCCAGTCAGTGCCAGCACCGGGCCACCTTAGTCAGAAACTCAGGAGACAGTCCCACGGTCCCCAGAGGACTCTCCACTCCCCAGGCAACCTAGCACGCCCAGAATCTTAGGATCACAGTGAGTAGAACACATCATCTGTTCCAACCCCACCAGGAGTGTCTGGGATCATCAGGAGCAGAGACACAGGAACTCCGTCCGACCAGTGGCTCAGGTTCCTTCCAGTCAGCACTGGACTACCTTGGTTTCAAACTCAGCAGACAGCCCCATGCCCCCCACCCCCAGAGGAGGTGCCACTCCAGGCAATCTAACATGCCCAGGATCTTAGGATCCCAGGATTCCAGGAGCTTGGTCACACCAGGATCTCAGGGTCTCAGAGGAAGCCTGACTGCCAAGAACTCTGACATACCCAGAATCTCAGGATCACAGTGAAAGCTGAACTCTGAGAAGATCTGATTCAAAAGGACAGGCTCCAATTAGATATAGTGAGGGCAGGAAGCACTTGAGATAATCAGATGGTGGGAGGCAAGCATAAGAATAGAAGCAACAGAAACCAAAGTTACTTGGCATCATCAGAACCCAATTCTCCCACCATAGCAAGTTCTGGATTCACCATTACACCAGAAAAGCAAGATGTAAATTCACTCTCATGACGATGATAGAGGACTTTAAGAAGGACATAACTCCCTTAAATACAGGAGAAGGCTATGCCAGTGCCTGGCAAATACAGAAGTGGATGCTCACAGTCATCTATTGGATGTAACACAGGGCTCCCAATGGAGGAGCTAGAGAAAGTACCCAAGGAGCTGAAGGGGTTTGCAACCCTATAGAAGGAACAACAATATGAACTAACCAGTACCCCCAGAGCTCATGTCTTTAGCTGCATATGTAGCAGAAGATGGCCTAGTCAGCCATCATAGGAGGAGAGGACCTTGGTCTTGTGAAGATCATATGCCCCAGTACAGGGGAATGCCAGGGCCAGGAAGTGGGAGTGGGTGGGTTAGGGAGCAGGGCTGGGGGTGGGGGAGTATAGGGGATTTTTGGGATAGCATTAGAAATGTAAATGAAGAAAATATCTAATAAAAAAAAGAAGAAATACAGGAGAACACAGGTAAACAGGTAGAAGCTTTTAAAGAGGAAACAGACACACACACAAAAAAAATCCCTTAAAGAATTGCAGGAAAACACATCCAAACAGGTGAAGGAATTGAACAAAACCATCCAGGATCTAAAAATGGTAGTAGAAACAATAAAGAAATCACAAAGGGAGACAACTCTGGAGATAGAAAACTTAGGAAAGAAGTCAGGAGCCATAGGTGCAAGCATCACCAACAGAATACAAGAGATAAAAGAGAAATCTCAGGTGCAGAAGATACCATAGAAAACATTGACACAACAATCCAAAAAAATGAGAAACGCAAAAAGATCCTAACCTAAAACATCCCAGGAAATCCAGGACACAATGAGAAGACCAAACCTATGGATAATAGGTATAGATGAGAAGGGAGATTCCCAACTTAAAGGGCCAGTAACAACAAAATTATAGAAGAAAACTTCTCCAACCTAAATTAATAGATGCCCATGAACATACAAGAAGCCTACAGAAATCCAAATTTTGGACCAGAAAATAAATTCCTCCCATCATATAATAATCAAAACACCAAATACACAAAACAAAGAAAGAATACTAAAAGCAGTAAGGGAAAAAGGTCAAGTAACATATAAAGGCAGACCTATCAGAATTACACCTGACTTCTCCTCAGAGACTATGAAAGCCAGAGATCTTGGACAGATGTCATAAAGGCCCTAAGAGAACACAAATGCCAGCCCAGGCTACTATACACAGCAAAACTCTCAATTACCATAGATGGAGAAACCAAGGTATTCCATGACAAAACCAAATTTACACAATATCTTTACATGAATCCAGCCCTTCAAAGGATAATAAAGGGAAAACTCCAACACAAGGAGGGAAACTACACCCTAGAAAAAGCAAGAAAGTAATCTTTCAAGAAATGTAAAAGAAGATATCCACAAGAACAGAATCCCAACTCTAACAACAAAAATAATAGGAAGCAAAATTATTTTAGTATATGTGCTGCCGAAGTGAGCACAGGAAGCAACAATTATGCTTCCTTAATATTGCTTAATATCAACAGACTCAATTCCCCAATAAAAAGACAGACTATCAAACTGGATATGAAAACAGGACCCAGCATTTTGCTGTATACAGAAAACCCACCTCAGCGACAAAGACAGACACTACCTCAGAGTAAAAGGCTGGAAAACCATTTTCCAAGCAAATGTTCCCAAGAAACAAGCTGGAGTAGCCATCCCAATATCGAATAAAATTGATTTCCAACCCAAAGTTATCAAAAGAGACAAGGAGGGACACTTCATACTCATCAAAGGTAAAATCTACCAAGATGAACTCTCAATTCTGAACATCTATGCTCCAAATACAAGGGCATTTACATTCATTTAAGAAACTTTAGTAAAGCTCAAAGCACATACTACATTGCACACAATTATAGTGGGAGACTTCAACACCCTACTCTCATCAATAGACAGATCATGGAAACAGAAACTAAACAGACACATAGTGAAACTAACAGAAGTTATGAAACAAATGGATTTAACATTTATCTATAGAACATTTTTTCCTAAAACAAAAAAAGGATATACCTTCTTCTCAGCACCTCATGGTACCTCCTCCAAAATTGACCATATAACTGAATACAAAACAGGCCTCAACAGATACAAAAATATTGAAATAATCCCATGCATCCTATCATCACCATGGACTAAGGCTGATCTTCAATAACAACATAAATAACAGAAAGCCTACATACACGTGGAAGCTGAACAACACTCTACTCAATGATAACTTGGTCAAAGAAGAAATAAAGAAAGAAATTAAAGACTTTTTAGAGTTTAATGAAAATGAAGCCACAACATAGCCAAACTTATGGGACACAGTGAAAGCAGTCCTAAGAGGAAAACTCATAACTCTGAGTGCCTCCAAAAACGAAACTGGTGAGAGCATACACTAGTAGCCTGACAGCACATCTGACAGCTATAGAACAAAAAGATGCAAATTCACCCAAGAGGAGTAGATGGCAGGAAATAACCAAACTCAGGGCTGAAATCAATCAAGTGGAAACAAAAAGAACTATGCAAAGAACCAACCAAACCAGGAGCTGGTTCTTTGAGAAAAATCAAGAAAATAGATAAACCCTTAGCCAAACTAACTTGAGGGCACAGAGACAGTCGATAGAGGGCTAATATCCAATATATACAAAGAATTAAAGAAGTTAGATTCTAGAGAAAGACATAACCCTATTAAAAATGGGATACAGAGCTAAACAAAGAATTCTCAACTGAGGAATACCAAATGGCTGAGAATCACCTGGAAAAATGTTCAACATCCTTAATCATCAGGGAAATGCAAATCAAAACAACCCTGAGATTCCACCTCACACCAGTCAGAATGGCTAAGATCAAAAATTCAGGTGACAGCAGATGCTGGCGAGGATGTGGAGAAAGAGGAACACTCCTCCATTGTTGGTGGGATTGCAAGCTGGTAGGCCACTCCGGAAATCAGTTTGGCAGTTCCTCAGAAAATTGGATATAGTACTACCTGAAGACCCAGCAATACTACTCCTGGGCATATACCCAGAAGATGCTCCAACATGTAATAAGGACACATGCTCTATTATGTTCATAGCAGCCTTATTTATAATAGCAAGAAGCTAGAAAGAACCCAGATGTCTATCAACAGAGGAATGGATACGGAAAATGGGGTACATTTGCACAATGGAGTACTACTCAGCTATTAAAAACAATCAGTTTGCTGGGCAGTGGTGGTGCACACCTTCAATCCCAGCACTTGGGAGGCAGAGGCAGCCAGATTTCTATGTTTGAGGCCAGTCTGGTTTACAGAGTGAGTTCCAGTACAGCTAGGGTTATAAAGTGAAACCCTGTCTAGAAAAACCCAAACCAACCAAACAACAGAAAGAAAGAAAGAAACAAACAAAACAAAAAAGAAAAACCGAACCCCTCCCAAAACACAAATCAAACCAAACCAAACCAAAAAACCAAAACCAAAACCTATGAATTTATGAAATTCTTAGGCAAATGGATACATCTAGAGGATATCATCCTGAGTGAGTTGACACAATCACAAAAGAACATACATGGTATGCACTCACTGATAAGTGGATATTATCCCAGAAGCCCAGAAGCTCAGAATGCCCAAGATACAATTCACAAACCACATGAAACTCAAGAAGGAAGACCATAGTGTAGATACTTCTATCCATCTCAGAAGGGGGGGGGAACAAAACACCCATGGAAGGAGATACAGAGACAAAGTGTGGAGTAGAGACTGAAGAAATGACCATCCAGAGACTGCCACACCTGGGGATCCATCCCATATACAATCACCAAACCCAGACACTGTTGTGGATGCCAACAAGCGCTTGCTGACTGGAGCCTGATACTGCTGTCTCCTGAGAGGCTCTGCCAGTGCCTCACAAATATAGAGGTGGATGCTCAAAATCATCCATTGGACTGAGCATAGAGTCCCCAATGGAGTTGCTATAGAAAGGGCCTAAGGAGCTGAAGGGGTTTTCAGCCCCATAGGAGGAACAACAATTTGAACTAACCAGTATCTCCAGAGCTCCCAGGGACTAAACCACCAACCAAAGAGTACACATGGTGGGACTAATGGCTCTACCTCATATGCAGCAGAGGATGGCCTATTTGAACATAAATAGGAGGAGAGGCCATTTGTCCTATGAAGGCTCTATGCCCCAGTATGGGGGAATGCCAGGGCCAGGAGGCAGGGGTGAGTGGGTTGGTGAGGCGGGGTGGAGGATAGTGGGAGGGTATTTTTCGGAGGGGAAACCAGAAAAGGGGATAACATTTGAAATATAAATAAAGAAAATATTCAAAAAAAAGTTTATTTAAAAATTTCCAATCCATTCGATTTTTGGATAATTTAGTAGTTAAAATGCAATGAAAAAATATTTTGCTTTTTTTATACATTACTAACTTTCTCATCACTACTAATTTCTAATGACAAATCCCTCTCTTCTTGTTCCCTTTTGTCCTCACATTGTAAACAAATAGGTATAAGCACTGAAAAATTTCAAAGTATTTATTTTTTATTCATGTTCATGTGGGTATATATATGTTTACATTTGTGCATGTGCCCATGGGTGCCAGACAGGACCCTGGCTGCCCTAGAGCGGGAGCTGCAGGCAGTTGTGAACTTCCTAATGTGGCTGCCGGGAGCAGAACTGAGTCCTCTGCAAGAGCAGCAAGCATTCTCAACAGCTGAGCCATCTCTTCAGCCCTCTATAGTATAAGTAATTCATTTAAATTTTTGTTTTGTTCATTCCTGGTTTTGAGATGCTGTCTTGGCGTATATTCTACACTGGCTTTAATCCCTGTAGCCCAGGCTGGCCTTGAACTTGCAACAGTCCTCTGTTTCAAGTGCTGGGTTGCAGATAAGATCCACCATCTCTGGGTTAATGTTTGTGTTGTGGGGTACAGGTCCTTGGTCTACAGCCCATGCTGTCCTCCACTCCTGCTCCTCCTGCCTCCATGTCCCATGTGTTAGGATTATGTGTGACCATGGCTGGCTCAACATTTTTATGGAAAGAAAATTATTCTGACTCAGCCTATATTCAATTTATATTTCAAAAAGAATTTTGTAATAACTTTGGATGTTTAGGAATATGAAAGCTTGTACTTGGTTTTTATAAACCTTTGTTGATGGAACAAGCAAATGTATTTGTTAAGGGCGAATCCAAGAAACAAACAAACACCCAAAGAACAAAAAAGTGACTATTTTTCCAGGCCCCAGCCGTTTCCAGACCTTGAATACAGCATGGGGCTGTGCGATAGGAATCCTGTGAAAACAATATCCAGGTACCTACAGGGCAGACACACATGAGAAGTTAAAGGATAATGGTGTTGAGAGTTAGGAGTGGCGGTAAGTCCTCTCCTGGCCCTTGTCAGGCTTGCAGGCATCCAGATGGAAGGCCAGGCTTTGCTCTTTTCTCCAGGCTGTCTATGTCTGCTGTTCTTCAGTAGGAATGACATCACCTCACTACTGCGAACTCAAATGTATCTAGCACCACGTGAAAAGGCAACATTTAGAACTTTTTACACATTTTTATGGAAATGAACTTACACAAAGCAAAGTTACCTCCCATTGTACTGCTTTGGGTTCGCGTGTGGCATCGTCTACAGTGGAGGTAATGCCCAGAATGATGCATGCATTAAGTAAGGCACATTTCCCATGGCTCAGGCTGTTTAATGACTTATCTTATGTGTCAAGATTTTCTCTCATGCCTTGCAATGGCTTACCCTTCCAATGTGAATTGCTTTAAAAGTAAAGGATAGACTGCACTTCGTTCATTTAAAAACAGACTATCAGATCTTTGTTAGAAGAAGAAATGAGTGTTATTTTTTTCTACTCAGGAATTACTTTGATACATTTATTTATTTATTTATTTAGAGAACGTGTTTGGGCATGCGATTGGGGTGGTGACAACTTGTTCTCTCCTTAACCACGTGGACCCTGAGGTTTACGCTCAGGTTGTTAAGGTAGCAATGTAGCAAGCACTTTGACCCACCGAGCCAGCTCACTGGCCCACGAACTGCTTTAAAGAGGAAGCTATTAGTTAGATGTGACAACTTTAGTGAACTACCTACACCATCTTTGTATTAAGAATGTGGTATAAAGTGGTGTAATATGAACCATACATTACTTATCTACTTGAAGTTGCCTAATGGCACACCTCATAAATTTTACTGATTTCTGTGTTTTCTGTAATAGAACTTCTGTATATGTTCATTTGTGTAAAAGTGGCGAAGCTGACCGCAGCGCCTCCTAGTGTTAGGCAGATGGTGTATCACTGAGCTGGGCCTCGCTCTAGCAGTATGGCATTTTGTTAGTAAATTCCTTCCTCTTAACCAACAAAATAATTTTGCATTGCTCATTTAAAAATCCTTTTTTTCTATTTTGTAATTAGTGTCTCAAAGTTAGTCCTTTAAGAATTGCTTAGTTAATTTTGTTAGACTCAGAGTGATTTTTGTCCAGGTTACTTTTACAGGCTAATAAATTTTAGAATGATCAAACAATAGTTGTATGTTCCTATTAGGGAGACTATTGTGCATGATTTTATTCAAATAAATAACTTTCTCCTAGTTTGTAACAATTTCATGAAAATTTATAGTAATATTCAAGATTATATCACATTTAAATGTAGAAAATCTGGTTTAAATAAAATCTTAATTTATCTCTTAAAAATTGTGTGTGTGTATGTGTGGGTGTGCATGCATGTGGCTGTGTGCATGCCACAGCATGTGTGTTGTCAGGAGATAGTGTTCTGAGAGCCAGTTTTGCTTTCTGTCTTGTTGAGGCAGGGTCTCTCTTGCTTCTGCTGCAGAGCATACCCCAGGATACCTTGCCCAGGAAGTTGCTGGCTGACCCTCCTGCTTTGCTGCAGGAATTCTGGGATTACAGATATGTGTCATCAGTGTGTCTTTGACCCCCAACCCTGAGTCTTACTTACAGATCACACCTACACTAATTTATCTGTTCCTTCAACCAACATTCTTGTATACACATTCTCTGTAAAGCTTGAAAAACAAGGAAGAGTCAGACCTCTGCTGCAGGAAGAAGCACCCATTCTAGTAGCCAGCTGCCCAGAAGCCTCTGAGGGAAGTGGTAGTTCTCCCACAACAACTTGAAACTAGAGTGGCCCTAAACAGTAATACCACAGGACTCCCTTCAGCGACAGAAAGTGCTTACATTAGGGCATGAGATATGACTATGTGGTAGAGCATTTGTCTAGCATGTACAGGATCGTGGCTTCAGACCTCAGACCTGCCTAGATAAGATGAATGCTGGGTTCTGTGACGTGTGCTCTCACACTCACTATTGTCTCGCCAGCAAGAACACACGCGTGAGAAACCGGATCCTTCTGCAGCAACTTTATTATATCAGTTTCAACATGAAGAGGAAGACCCCAAGCACCAAAAAGGTGCTGCTTATATACACCTTAGTGTGACGTGTCCACACTTGATTGGCTGCTCTCCCAGAGCCTCATCACCACGCCCCGGGATGGGCCGTGACTTGGCACGAAAACACTCTTGCACATGCGCACATTACTTGTTTACCAATTAGGCCACGCAGGCACAGCAGAAACTGCTTCCCACATCTCCCCCTTTTTGTTTTATTAAAACGAGGCTGGTCTAGGCCTCTGCAGTTATGCCCATCTGCTGTGGCCCCTGTTTTAGGTCGTTCCTCTAATGTCACAGCTTTACCTATACACCTGCGCAGCTCTCATGTTGGTTGTGGCTTATTTTTTGTCAGAGAGAATGTCTGTCTTAGATTGCCCCCTGCAGCAATGCCCCTTACCCGTCCTTGGGAGACAAACAGCATTGGTTTGATCCCTGTCTTAGGTTGGTGACATGCCCAGGGAGTCTTATCTGTCACTGACTACTTCTCTATCATGCCAAGCCACACTTGGGGAGATTGTCCTGTCTGCATGCGGCAGGTGCATCAAAAGGCCAGGATGTTGATTAATCTATGGCCAGATTTTGATTGAGAGTGGCCTAGAGCCTATGACTTGATAGTAGAGAACATTAGTTTAATGGACACCTTCTTAGAAGTAATTACAGAGAAGTAATTTATCATATGTTGCATTAGAATGTTTAACTTTGATCTGACCAAGGAATTTCAAGGAGGCTTCATCTATTTTAGATTTTCAAGTAGAATGCTCACTTTTATTAGCCACAGATAAATTCCCTCCCTGCCTTCAGATGTACACACAAACTTCTATCATCAATCTGTCTGTCCATCTGTCCTCTTCTGTCAACTCCCTTGTGTTTATATGTATGTTTTTGCTTTGGGAAAAGCAAAGGGGACGGAAGAAGACTTGGCTGTGGACGGCTGTTGATTGCAGGTAGTTTCAGCTGTCAGTATCTTCACTCAGATTCTGAGCTGCCAGATACCAGTGCTGTGGGCGTAATCTCTAGTGGGCTACCTTAGAGCTATGTTCTCACAAGGTAAATCACATTTAGAGGCTTGTATGCATTCATACTCTTGCTGGTATAATAAAAAGCCCAAGCACGATACACAAAATGAGTTTATATTCATGAAGCCAAATTCGACTCTATCAAATAGTTGCTTTTGGTTTTCATGCGTATAAGCTGACTTCAGCAGCGCATGCTATGCCCTGCTGTTTAGTGCTTGGTTGCAGATGGTTTTCTTGCTGATTGGTTTAGTTTGTTGAATGCCTTTTTGCTGATACCTTCTATGTTCCTACGTACAACTTGTTCTACTTAGAAGTAATGACGTGCTCATTGCTGGGATGAGAGCAGGGTGGTCTTGTGCCTGTAGTTAGCACCATTACTGTGGGCTCTCTTAGAAGTTACACTTAAATAATAATAGATTTAAAATCAGATTCAAAGAAGTTTAAGTTCAGAGGAACTTAGTTTTATCTGTTTGTGTGTGTGTGTGTGTGTGTGTGAGAGAGAGAGAGAGAGAGAGAGAGAGAAAATCAGAGAAACAGAGAGAAACAGAGAGAGGGGAGAGAGAGGAGAGAGAGAGAGAGAGAGAGAGAGAGAGGAGAGAGAGAGAGAGAGAGAGAGAGAGAGAGAGAGAGAGATTGATTGATTAACAGCCAAGGATATTTATGGTAAACTTGACCTTGCCAGGTGTGTTGGCGCATGCTTTTACTCCGAGAGGTGGAGCTAGAACCAGGAAGACAGCAACCTGAAGCCAGACTGGCCTACATAGTGAGACACTGCCTCAAAAACAAACAAAACGAAAATAAAACAGAGTCAAGTTTTTCAGCATAATAGATAATTTTTGCCTTTTCTGATTTTTTATTCCTTTATGTGATTCATATATAACGTTTAGTATTTAATTCTGAATTGGAAAGAGGAAAAGTCTGGAAAACGTTTCTGAAGTTGACACCTGGCGGCTACAGTCTATGTAGCCAAATGGTTAATTAGTCAACAAACTCTAAACTGGGA